>NC_043703.1:151459582-151550776 GCF_006229205.1 Suricata suricatta
ACACACACACACACACACACACACACACACACGCAATATATGCATATATCAACTCATCACATTGTATATTTTAAACTTAGTGTTATAGGTCAATTATGTCTCAATGAAGATGGGAAAGAAGCTAATGCAGTACTAAGACACTACTGTGTCTGAAGTAATTACACGCTCAAGTTAATTTACCAAAAAATGAGCTTGACAGATATACCTTTGCTATGTATTAAGAGACTCAATCGTTTCCCTCTCTATCAAGAATATATGGAGTTTTTTTAAAAGAAGTTGGCCCTAAAGTGTCTTGATCTTACATGAATTGGTGACGAGTAAAGAAAAAGAAAAGACAAAGAATTTTAAAAGATAATTTTCATGAACTCTGGAAGGGTTTAAATATTGGCAAATGCTTGTTCCATTAAGTGCATCTTCACACACTTCACACACTCCCTGCTTAGTGTGTTTTCAGACCAGTAGAGGCATTGCCATCACATATTGGCTTGTTAGAACTAAAGACACTGTGGGGTGCCTGGGTGGCTCAGTTGGTTAAGTGTCAGATTTCAACTCAGTTCATGATCCCACAGTTCATGGGGTTTGTGAGTTTGAGCCCCATGCCAGACTCTGTGCTGATAGATTAGAGATTAGAGCATGGAGCCTGCTTCAGATTCTCTCTCTCTCTCTCTCTCTCTCTCTTTCTCTCAGAAATAAACAAAAATTTTAAAAATTTAAAAAAAAGACCTAGAGACTTGGTGCCCAGCCCCAGACCTACTAAAGCAGAAATTTTTAAGTTCATGAGAGGCCCAAATAGTTATTATGCACATTAAAGTCTAAGAAACACTGCTCTGTTCTAAACTTTTCCTTTTCTAACTTTCAAGTGCATCAACACCCTATACTAGTAGTGGGGCCTAATTGAGAAGCATTATTTCCACAGAGTGCTCAGACTTAGAGAAAACTCATTTTATTTTCACACTGGTGTGAGAGAGGAAAAGAAACTGGAACAGACAAACTCAATATATACAGAAATCTCAGGTACGTGAATACCTACAGACAGAAATATAAAACAATTTATGGGAATGATGAAAATAAAATAAATATAAAATATGTATGTTATATATTATTACATATTTTTACCATTATGTTTAAAATATTATGATCAAAAAAGAACAATTTAGAGAAGTAGGCAATGCTAACTAATAAAAGAAAACAAATTGTAACAATAACAACAACACCATAAAATCAAAATAACTATCCTGAGAATTACTTTAAGAAGTCATGGTTCTGCTAGGAATACCTGGGAATAAACCTAACCAAAGATGTAGAAGAAGACACAAAGAAATGGAAAAACATTCCATGCTCATGGATCGGAAAAATAAACATTGTTAAAATGTCATTATTATCCAAAGCAATTTACACATTCAATGCAATCCCAATCAAAATTGCACCAGCATTATTTGCAAAGCTAGAAAAAACTATCCTAAAATTCGTATGGAACCACAAAAGACCCCAAATAGCCAAAGTAATATTGAAGAAGAAAACCAAAACGGGAAGCATCACAATCCCAGGCTTTAGCCTCTACTACAAAACTGTCATGATCACGACAGTATGGTATTGGCACAAAAACAGACACAGAGACCAATGAAATAGAATAGAGAACCCAGAACTGGACCCACAAATGTATGGCCAATTAATCTTTGACAAAGCAGGAAAGAGTATCCAATGGAAAAAAGACAGTCTCTTTAACAAGTGGTGCTGGGAGAACTGGACAGCAATATGTAGAAGAATGAAACTAAACCACTTTCTTGCACTATACACAAAAATAAACTCAAAATGGATGAAGGACGTGAATGTGAGGAAACCATCAAAATCCTAGAGGAGAAAGCAGGAAACAGCCTCCTTGATCTCAACCACAACAATTTCCTACTCGACACATTCCCAAAGGCAAGGGAATCAAGAGCAAAAGTGAACTATTGGGACCTCATCAAGATAAAAAGTTTCTGCACTGCAAAGAAAACAATCAAGAAAGCTAATAGGCAACCGATAGAATGGGAAAAGATAGTTGCAAATGACATATGGGATAAAGGGCTGGTATCCAAAATCTACAAGAAACTCACCAAACTCCACACCTGAAAAATGAATAATCAAGTGAAGAAATGTGCAGAAGACATGAACAGACACTTCTCCAAAGAGGACATCCAGATGGCCAACAGACACATGAAACAATGCTCAGTGTCACTCATCATCAGGGAAATACAAATCAAAACCACACTGAGATACCACCTCACATTGGTCAGAATGGCTAAAATAAACAAATCAGGAGACTATAGATGCTGGCGAGGATGTGGAGAAACAGGCACCCTTGTACCTACACTGTTGGTGGGAATATAAACTGGTACAGTCGCTCTGGAAAACTGTGTGGATATTCCTCAAAAAATTAACAATAGAACTCCCCTAATACCCATCAATAGCACTGCTAGGGATTTACCCATGGGATACAGAAGTGCTGATGCATAGGGGCACATGTATCCCAACGTTCATAGCAGCACTTTCAACAATAACCAAATCATGGAAAGAGCCTAAATGTCCATCACCTGATGAATAGATCAAGAAATGGAGAATAGATCTATACAATGGAGTATTACATGGCAATGAGAAAGAATGAAATCTGGCCATTTGTGGCAACATGGATGGACCTCGAGGGTGTCATGCTAAGCGAAATTAAGTCCGGCAGAGAAGGACAGATACCATGTTTTCACTCAGGTCTAACAGGAGAAACTTAACAGAGGACCATGGGGAGGGGAAGGAGGGAAAAAGAGTTAAAGAGAGGGAGGGAGGAAAATCATGAGAGACTCTTGAATACTAAAAACAAACTGAGGGCTGAAAGGGGAGAGGTAAAGGGGGAAGGGGGGAAGGGGGGTGATGGATATTGTGGGGATGAGCATCTGGTGTTATATGGAAACTAACTTGACAATAAACTACTAAAAAAAAGAAGTCATGGTGTTCAATGAAATTAACTTTTCAGAAATATTTTTTAACCTAATAATAATGACTTTTGCATCTGGAAATGATCAAATTACCCCCTGGTCCTTGCCCCATGTTCTCATTTACTATGCAACTTGTATGACAGAATCAGTAATGATATATGGAGACTTCTGTGAGTCCAAAAAGGCACCAAAGGTCCACAACTACTGAATTTGACACAAAGACCAAAGACAGAATTTTCTTTTTGATCCAGATTGTAAGAAGGATACACATCTTAGAATGAATTTTCATGAGCAAACAGATTTCAGGCAGGCTGACAGCATGAACCTTTGAATTGCAGTTCAGTCCGTTGTGAGTTGTATGATATTGAATGAAGTACTTAACCTCATGGAATCTAGGTGGAAATAGCAGGCCACAGTGTTGTTATTAGTACCAAATGATATATAAAATACTTAGTACTAGATTTAGCTCAGAGTAAATGTTCTATATATGATGGCTAGAAGTAATAATGATGGTGGTAATAAAACTGTAGCCAGTCTATGCTTTATAAATGTTTTTTAAAATATATTCAGGACTGTAGTATTTCAGGAGATATATCATTTATTTTGCAAGGTAAAGAAATCACTAAAATAAAACACTGCACTGATCTGGATTTTGTTCAGATATAAAGATGTACCCAAAAAGCTACTAGCTCTTTCTAATTCACTCTCACTTTTATTTTATATTTTATTCTTGATCTACTCCAAGTGTAGATTCACTTGAATTCTAATAAAATCTGCCTGACTGACCTGCTATGAGTATATGAACCAATAGATGAAAATGCAAATCCTAAGGTAAGAGTTTTAATTTTTATTTGATATTTTATTGAAACAAAATTTTTAAATTTTTTTAATGTTTTATTTATTTTTGATACAGAGAGAGACAGAACATGAGAGGGGGAGGGGCAGAGAGAGAAGGAGACACAGAACCAGAAGCAGGCTCCAGGCTCTGAGCTAGCTGTTAGCACAAAGCCTGATGCGGGGCTCGAACCCACGAACGTGAGATCTGACCTGAGCAGAAGTCGGAGACTTAACCGACTGAGCCACCCAGGCGCCCCTGAAACAAAATTTTAAAAACTTAAACTCTGATTGCTTTCTTAACATGATGTGTCCATACATAAATTAGGAAGAGACAACCTAAGCTTTTGCCCCAGAACACATTGTCTTGGGTACAAAATTTTAAATAAGAAATGTATGATGTCATGGCCTTTGTTAACCAACATCTCTACTGCAGCACTCCTGCTCTACACATCAGCTTTTTTCAGGGACCATGGGATGACCTTGTCCTTGGCCTGAGCCAGCCCCTTGGCAAACAATGGAGCTGTATGGGTATGAACAGAGTTGGAAAACCAAGGGCAGGATCATGTTGTCAGTTGGCCTAGAACTTCTGTGCACAGGGCTTGGGGTGGGGTCCTCTCCACTTGTCCTTCATGGATTAATGGCCACATATTATGCTATCCACCACACGCTTTCCTGCCTCACCACCAAATGGTAGTCTTGTCTCTGAAATGAATGTATGAGGCTCTTCCTATCTTTTCCTCAGAATAGAATAAGCCCCAGAGATGACAATATGATATAATATATCAGGGTTCCCTTTGAAAAGATAAATCAGAGCATTCCTTTTCCAGAATCCAAATGGAGTTTTGGAAACTGCAAGGGACAGTTAAAAGGCACTGTTAAAAGATCAAAAGCTAATCTCTACAAGCAAGTCCTGATGCTTACATGGCCCCACTCAACATGCAGCTGAAATCATTTGTGAGGCTTCTGTAACCGAAGGATGTCAGGCATCTCGGATACACAGCACAATATATGCCTGGGAGGACAGAGGAGCTCTGGCCAAGAGAATGCACTTGTGACATGGACTCCTCTCTACTATATTTTGAAAAAAGAGATCTGAAAGTGAAAGGCTCCTTCTGTTTGCAAAGCTGTCCCAAATTGTGGCTAATTGATGTTTTCTTAAGAAAGTAACCATGGTGAGACAAATCCCCCTCACTATGAAATTGGACATAGCTCACAGAAAGAGAAGGGCAGTGAAAGCGAATAGCAATCTGGGTCCAAAAGCCAAAGGCTTCTTGCTTGCAGCAGCAAATTTAATAGTGGGCCTGGGGGAAGGAAGAAGACAGTGAGGATGGGGGCGGTGAGGACAGATGTGAACCCTAGTGAGTTCCAGTCCCGAAACTGGGTATATGAAGGTGACTTATTTTAGGACTGAGGAAGAAAGGTGAAAAAGGAGAATTGTGCTTTAGGGCACAGGAGTGTGAGGCACAGACATAGAGATATTTATTGAGACATTAATGAATTCCTATATTGGGAAACATTCTATCCATTTTTGTTCTTCCAAAAAAAGTAAGCAGTTGCCAAGGATAGGGTGTCAAGCAGATTTGCTATAAAAAGCTTTCCCAATAAATTATGTACTTGGTAAAAGGAATTGCATTTTACATGCTATGGCCTTACTTCACAGTTTTACAGATTTCTTTAATCCTGACTATATTTTCCCTGGATTTATATGAGCTGCTGACACTGGGTACTAGTGGTGGCTGGTGAAATTGTGCTTTTTCCAGGGTTTTAAATCCAGGAATGGTAGCTGGAGAGGGAAGGATGGAACTGCAAAATGGCTGTGGCCACAGCATCTGTGATTCCTAGGAAAAATGAACATGTCTTATGATATTCAAAGTTCCCTTTTCTTCATAAGTTTTTAGAAGGATCATCAAGAAACATGTTATCACTTTAGATTTTCAGAAGAAATGGAAGCAAATTATGATTATCTGAAAATTCAGGAGAGACTAGTAAAGTGAGTTCGAAGAAGCCCCTCAACATACATTAAGTACTTTGGTCAAAGTCATTAGCACTGCTTCCACAGTGCCAGATCTTTCCTAAGATTCCTTGGAAAACTTCTGGATGTCATTCCTGAGTTCTAAAAAGGTCAGTGATGGAATAGGAAATAACATGGTTTCTAGGTTAGAAATACTGAATCTGATGTTTCAGTTAGAAGGCACATATGGAAAAGCACAAAAGTAAAATTCACAGGACCTTCATGGTGATTTAGGAACAGTTTTCCAGCCAGGGCTAAATGGTCACCAGGAAGCAAGAACAAAAATGAGCACCTCAGGGTCAAGATCACGGCCGGGTAGTTTACTGGGCTGGAGACCAATATAAGCTGAGGAATCAATTGTCAGCCTCGGTGGCTTCTACAAGAGCTGAGTATTTAAATTGACACCCCATGTTTAGCACGTGTGAATGCGCCAGATATTTGGTGGATAATTTTAAGCACTTGCTACCACAAGTACACCTCCAGACTGTCTTCCCTGGGACAACGGAAAGTCAGCGGAATACAGTCAAGAAACCTCAAATCCAAGTTCGTCTTTGTACTCAACTGATGTGTGATTTTGAAAAGCCATTTCCCTTTGCTCTTCCTTTCCCCTGTTTATAAAAGAAGACACATGTCACGCATACTACCTAAGTTCCTTCTAATTCTAATGTTACATGGCTGAAGATAATGTGTTTATTTTGAATTTAAGATCAATATCATTTCATCTTACCTAGGAATTAAAGTTAAAGAGTCTTTGGAAATTAAAACTATAAAGAACCTGAGAAGTAGTTAAACTAAAATCCCCTCATCTTATTCATAAAGAAACTGACCACTTGTGTTTGTTGGCTTTCCTCCCAGATGCCAGTGAAAATATTTGGTTGTTTCAAGTAAGTGTAGCAACGAAACTCCTTTTGAATGTGAAAAATCCAGTTTCACATTCTCTCACATAGGAATAACGTCATTTCACTGTCAGAAAAAAAAATACAAGTTCGAATTATAGTCGAAATAAAATACCCATCTCAAATGAAGATGGGGTTTTCAGCATCATAAAATTAAATATCCCTTCATCTGTCCCAAAGGTGACACTTGGAAAGAAGCTACACAGTGCGTCAGCTTTAAGGTTTATCTATGGCACAGTCCTGGGGTCTGGACCGAGTTGGTAGAGCCATCTCCGATAAGGAATATCTACAGTAAAAACAAAAGTACCTGAACCTTCCCCTATGTTTAAGGAGAAATCTGGAGCCCTAAACCAGGAGAAGTGGGGACAGAAGGAAGAATAAAAAGCAAATAGGAACAAAACAGAAAGTATAAGATCATTACTAGAAGGAGAAAAGATCCCAAGCTTCTCTTTTCATTTATAGCCCAATGAGCCATATACAGATCAGCTTTAAAATTCAAGGTCAAGGCAGGCAAGAGTGATTATGGTAGATGGCTCTCCCCTCCCCAAATTATTCCTTTGTTTCTATTATCATGATTTTAGAAAGTAATTGTCACCACTAGACAATGATATTGTCTTTGAATCTTTTAGTGGCAGATAAGTTTGCAGATGCCTGTGTCTTGTCTCACTGTCTGAAATATTAGCTCTTTGAGGATCTTATTAATTAATGTATTTCCACAGATAGAGGCCTATTATAAAGTAGGTGCTCTGTAAATTGGCTCATTCGTAGCTCTCAAACACTCTGTTCAGTTGAAAGTTATATCATCAGGCATTTTATTATATTATTAATGAAAGTTATTTCACAAAGTACACATTTTGTATATTTTTCTAAGGGTTCATCAGTCTCTACAGGAGTATTGTGGACTTGACAGTTCCAGAGATCTCTGGGTATGGAACATGAGGTAATCTGAACTTATCCGCATTTATGTATTTAATAGATAGCTTAAAAATGTTGGGTATTGAGATGAATAGAAAAACTGTCCTTTGTTCATTACCATAATTCTGTGGAATTCATGGTTCATTTATTTGAATGGCCTTCTGAATTTTATTTACATGACTAACGTTTATTTACATTACACCTCCATACACACAAGACTACTATTTCATTTATGTCCTTAAACTTCTTCTTTGAATAATTATGCATAGAAGAGACTCAGTCTGGACTGAAAAATTCCTTTCTATTCAGAATGCGGAGAACTTCAGAGCAATTGCTCATCCTATTCAAGACCCACTGAAGAGTTACCTGATCTGTTTAAAAGAGAGAGATGTATTCTCTTTTCCTTCAGTAAGACAGCCTCTCCAACTACCCATTCACTCATCCTTCAAAAATCCTTTGCTCAGTATCTATTACATGGAAAATATAAAGGGATTAATTAGGCATATAGAAAGAAGCTAGAAAAAGAATCCTCTGATTTCAAGGCACTGATAGTCTAGAGATTAGATAGATAAACATAATATTTCCCTTGATATCCCCAACTTATACAAACCTGGGTGCTAGTAGGTACTTACAAATCATTCACTACCAAAGCGAACCAATAAATGTAATTATAAGAGTTAGAAATAGTGGACACATATTTGGTCAATAAAGCCACTATTAGATACATTTTGAGATTTGAAGGAGGCATCTTTTAGATAAAATCACACCCTGAGTGGTATCCACATATTCATGTGTTTAAGAAATATGGAGTCTGTTTTCTCAAGAATTGTTTCATATTCATGTAGAATCAATCCACAATGGATGTAATAGGAATTCCCAGCATTTGAAATTAATATAGGAGAGGTTGACCAAGTGGATTCACTTCTAAGAGGAATCCTGCCAGAGCGGAATCCTGAGTGGGTAGGTAGATCTCGGTCTTTACCCAGGTGGCCCTCACCCCCTTATTTAGCTATGTGCTAAGCATGTCCTATGCTCTCTTTGTAGAACTAAAAGCATTTGACATATCCTGTGTTTCAAGTCTCTAGCACATAAGATTACAGTGATATATATAGAAGAGGAGTGCAAGACATGAGTACTTGCCTTTCAACCATCCAGACTCTCCATCTACCCTGTGTGATCTTTCCTGGGTGGCTTCTCCAGTCTACTCTATGTGGAAATGTTTTTAAAAAAGAGGGGAAAAAAAGCAGGCTTTGCTGAGGGTACCAACAATCCATGAAATGGCAATCCGGTCTGCTAACTCTGTAACGGTATCTGTTTTGCAGGAAAGATGGTGAGACTTTGACAACTTGCTAATATAATACAGTGTAGGACTCGGGAAGCCCTGCTTTCCCAAAAGATTCTCCCAACACAAGAACAGAAGAACCAAGTGACAGCAGAGGTAGAAATCAAGCTGCTGAACCAGCACTAAGTCCAAGCAAAAGGGATTCTCTAGCTTACTTAGGCTTTAAAACATTCCTGAGATGAATGTAACCCAGTTAATCTTTCCATCAGGCTCAATTCTGCACTTCAAGATAAAAGTGTCACTCATAAGTCAGCAGACACTGGGGTCTGGCAAGAAGCCAGATATCACTTCTGTGAGACACTGTTTCCAAGCTTTGCCATCTACTTCATCCCCTCCACTTTCTAGCCCAATCCTGGGAGATTCAAATAATTCACAGCTGAATGGAATACAGTTCACTCAGAGGATACACTTGTCTCTTGACTTGGTAATAGAGTAGTCGTGGAGAGACAGTCCATGAACATTAGCATTTCATTGGAATAAACATATCCTGGGTTACCCTTATCCTGTGTCCTGGAAGCAAAGACTATACCACTCTCAAGAGACAAAACCAGAACTGCAAGACCACAGCACTCCCCAGAGGTGCCCCGCCACTTCTCTCAGCAACCTCCAGGTTCCCAAGGGTCCATATTTTAGTGGGTTTTCTTCTTCCACTCAGGTCCCATGGGATGTCCATCACTGGAGCAATCATTGCCAGTCTCTTTACTCCAGGAAGTTGAGCTGGCAGAGCCCAGGTGAATTTTTGAAATGTGATTTGACACAGATGTCATCAATTATTTCTCTACCTCATCCTTCTTCTAAGTCCTTAAAAATTTTAAACCTAAGCCTTGGTGCTAATATTTTTAACTCACTTCCTTGACTGGGTACTGTATGTCAGACATTGTCTATTTTTATATGTGTGTGTATTATATATAATACACATATAATTTATGTATATTTATTTTTATATAATATATAAATTACACATTATATATAAATTATATAAGCATATATAAGTGTATAAACATACATATAATTCATATATTATATGTATATATTTTACATTATAATTTATAATATATAAATTTATGATTTATGTGTATATTATGAATATAAATATATAATTTATGTATATATTGTATTATGATATTTATATAAATATATATATCACTCCTTTGGAGATAGATATATATGTCTCCTTTGGAGATATATATACACAGATATGTAGATATAGATAGATAGATATCCCTTCAAAGGACTTCTGCAAATTTTTTATAGGCAACGAAATTGTGTTTCAAGAAGGTAAACTTGTCTAGGATTATGAAAGCAGTTGGTAGCAGAGCTAAGTGATGAATCCATTGATTGTCTATGAGTAGAGCTGGACTTTTTTGTTTGTGTTAACTATGCTGCCTTCTTTTCTCCCCACGAGGCAAGATAGAGGAAAGATTACATCTTGACTGCTGTGGCCTGCAGAAAGAGTGCAGGAAGAAGCTAAAAACATGGTAGAAATGTTTAGAACAAGAAAATCTCACGATAAATTTAGCCTAAAATACAACTTTGAGTGGGCATGGCCCACCAAGTGGAGCAAATCTGCTTCTGAACCATTATGAGGGAAATAGATGTGTTTCCATAGGATTAGTGTGGGACCTAGACTTCAAGTGTGCTTTTAATAATATATATAGATCTATCTCTGCTTTTATCAACCCCTTTTACTTGGAAAAATCTCCTAACTAGTTTTCCTGGATTAATTTTCTTCCTTGCAAACCATTTGCAACTAACACCAAGGAGATTTTCTGAAACATGAATCATACTGTGCAGTGGTTCTGTTTAGAAACCTTTGAAAGCTCTGGATAACCCAAAGGAGAATTACCAAACTCCTTAGCATAACACATGCCACTTGGCAGTCCTGCTGACTTTCTTGTGATGCCACAAACGTTCAGGGTTCTGCACTCTCCTGCAAGTACTCCCGCTGACCACACACCATCCCTGCACAGTCTGCCTCAGCTTGCATGATGCTTCCTTAGGAATCCCTGAATGGTGAAAAAAGAAATTATGAATGGCATCCATCTGGAACATCGCCATCCATCTGGGGGAATCCTACTTTCTGAGGGGCATTGTTTGAGAGGTTAGAGAAACATTTCCCATGGAAACTAGTTGATGGAACTGAGGAGATTAAGCAGGAAAAAAGTTAAAATTAAAGAAAGACAAGAAAACTGACAAAGAACTACCATTGGAAGAAGCAGGATATTGAGGAGGTTTGTAGAGTGTGGCCCAGTAGTCACAACACGGATCTGGGATGTCAGTAGTATAAAGTCAGATTTTACATGTTTTTAGAAAAGCCTTTTTCGAGATTAAAGATTTACAACATTATAACCGATACTCCTGTAGAAAAATCTGGGTTCCAGGTTTCAAGAGAAGGCTAGATGACACCATAGAAGGGATTGCTACAGGAGTTAGAGAACACATGCTCAGCTTTTCTCATGGGTATTGGCCATCAGGGATGACATGGAGGAATGGGACAGCAGTGGAGTGAAGAGGAAGCTAACCTATTGGAGTCTACAAACTCCTATGCACTCCTCCATGTACGGGAGTCACTAATGAGAGTAACCACAGCACACAGCCTCGACACAAGCCCTGAGGATATTACTTTCTCCAGTCTTATAACTGTTTACAAATATATATTATTAATAAGAATTCCATGACCTCTACTCTCTGATATTTATGGGTAAGGAATTTACAAGCAACATTATTGGGGACATGCATGGATATTTGGGTACACAGACACATTCAATAGAGAAATGTTTTCATCTAAATGCATATATTAATGTTGGCATATAAATTTGTACATAATTTACCCTCTAGTATTCAGCATGGTTATTATTATGTTGATTTAGGTTAGAACACAGTGATGGTGCAAGGCTTTAACATTACCTTGTTAAAAAGCAGTTTGTATACCTCAGTGTCATAATGCATTCTTGTGCCCAGTGTACTAGTGGGAGACATTACAAGTAATTTGTTATTAATGGTAGGCAAAGTCTGAAATTTGTGAATGATGTAATTTTAGAACACAAGAAGTCAGATACAAGATTATTTCTCACATAATGTAATTCTCACTCACTTGGTTACAATATACAATCTTAAAGAGAGAGAAAAAGGGAGAGTTTTAGTTAGTACTCAAGAAATTGCACAGAATCTGTGGTACATCCATAGAAGTGTGTGATACATATCTTCTGTTATGTGTGTTATGACTGAGAAGCCAAGAGCTCTCTTCTGAAACACTGAGGATTAAGTAACACACAGTTTGCCTGTTATCCTGCAACTCTACATTAGCATGACCTTTAATCCACATGTGATGGACAGAGGAGCACACACCAGAATACACTTTAAGGTAAATCTTTTCATTTAGTGGTAGCTAAATAGAAATACGTAATGTATATCAAAAACACAAAAATGATGCATTGACTTTTGGAAGAAACTATAAAACCTTTATAATATTGGAGCATGTGCACACATCAGTAACCTGACTATACCAGTTGTCCAAAAAGATAGAACTTCAGATGTAATAACAGCTTATTGTCAAATTTTGGCAGAAATAGGAAGATGATTTTATGTTTGCTTGTAGTGTTGTTAGGTTATGCAATGCCTTTGTTCATTCAGTTAACAACTATATTATGAGTACTAGTATTCCTCTGCATAAAAACAAAAACTAAGCACTAGTCTCTAAGAAAGCAAGAGACAGGTGCAAGATGATGCTAGAGAGGCAAGTAGAGACTAGTCTAAAATCTCAAAATCCATAGTACAATTTATCTTTCTCCTAAACTAATTCGTTGAAACATTGAGATATATTAAGCAGGGTTTAACATGATAAAATTTTCACTTTAAAAATATATGGTGGACATAGTTAAGAATTGATGTGGGGAATTAGTTTAGGAAACTTTTACATAAGTCCAAGCAACAGATACTAGAATAGGGTGGTGGAAATAGAGAAATGTGGGTGAAACGAAAATACATTTAGGAGATAAGGCTGAAAATCCCTAGTAAGGCATCAGTGATATGGAGGATGAAAGACAGGGAAGGCTTTAGGATTATTCTTAAGTGTCTGGTTTGCACAACTGTGGGGAAATCCAAGTGAAGGAGCTGGAGAATAGAATGAAATGATCAAGGTTAGGGAAAAAGATAATGGATCAGGATTCAGATATATAGAGCTTAGGATGTCTTTAAGACCTTCAAGAAGAGATGTAAAATAGTTATTAACATATATTCTGTAGCTCAAAGGAGAGGTCTGAGTTGGGGATAAGTATCAAGTTCCATGGTTCCATTTGTCTATCTTTACTCCAGGCTCACTCTGTTCTGATCACTATGGCTTTACAGGAAGCCCTGACATCAGATACTCTAGGTACCTCAGTGTGGGTATCCTATTAAAAATTAATTTTCATTATTCTAGAATTTTAGAATCATGTCCTCAGCATCCTCAAATAAAGAAAATCTTGCTGGGATTTTGGTTGGAATTGCATTGAATGTACAGCTCATCTTGAGGAAAATTTACATCTTCTGATTTGAATCTCCCAGTTCAGGATAATGTTACATGTTGTCATTTACTCAGGTCTTCTTTCTTTTAGCAATGATCTGTAGCTTTCACTGTAGAGGTCTTAACTATATTTTGTTAAATTGATACCTAAGTATTTCATGTTTTTGATATGATTGTGCTTGGTATTTTTAATTTTTAATTTCCCAATTGTTTTTCTAGTATACATAATTAAAACTATTTTTACATCCTGCTTTTGTATCTTGACATGTTGTTTATTTGTTTGAGTAAGGGTGGGGTGGTTTTTTTGTAGATTCTTTAAAATATTTTAAATACGTGATCATATTTTCTGTGAAACAAATATAGTAACTTTAATTAGGCTGAAATAGAAATCTAAGCTATGGATTTTTGAATGCTGGGGATCACATAAACTAGTGGAACCAATGAATTTAATGGTATGGTGCAAAATTTAGTTGATGCACGGGACAGAAAAAAGGATATGAGAACCCATGATTTTGGAGATGGTGCAGCTATTAGTGGTGACACAGTGTCACAATGTGATAGGGTAACTTCCTCTCCATCTTTACTTGACAGACAAATGGTAAGAAAGAAGAAAAAAATCAGTCACCTAATTGACAGTATCATGCATACACATTTACATATTCACTTACTAAGCATTATGTACATTCAATTATTTATTCATTTTTTACAGCAAACATTTCCTGGATGTCACACAGGATTAAGATGAAAATACATAAAAATTCAGATAAAGTTTAGCCCATGTCTAAGATAAGAGCCTAGGAAGGAAATTAATCTTAGAAGAAGACATAAAAACTAAGCAGAATAGAACTTTGGGAGTGAAAGTTAAGATGTCCTAGTTAATACAGTTGATGATTTTTAACAGAGATATTCTAGATACAAATGTTTTACTATATTTATAAACTTTTATATCCTTAGGCAGCCATCAAATTGCATCCTATTGAGGAAAATAAACCAGTCCATCCATCTATTTCTCTGTCAGTGCCTCATAAAATAGCTGGTTTATGTTTCAGACATAAGACAAAACAAAAGTCCACAGAGTATTTTCCTTCCCAACAGGTTCCAGAAATTTACAAGTTATATTCTTTGGAATTGCCTCTCATACTATCAAAGGATTGCAGTTAACTAAGCATAAGCCAGGAAGGTGATATTACTTAGTGAGTCAGATGGAATGGATTCCAATCCTGGCTCTGTATCTGAATAGCTCAGTAACCTTGGGCAAGATGCTAACTAGAGGAAAGAAATAAGATACAGATTCAAGAGATATGGAGAGAAAATGGAAAGGAATAGGGGCTGTCTGGTTACAGAGAGAGAAGAGACAAAACTGATTTCTTGTTTCAGGTTGAAGGATGTGAGAATATTGGCACCATACATAGACATAGAAGAAGGTGTTAAGGGAAGTGACTAATATCAATTTAAGATATGCAGAATTTGAACTCCAGGTGGAACTCATCATTGAGCTTCTAGGTGGAGCTCTCTAGTAGAAATTAAATGGCTTGACATTCAATACCAGAGCTCAAAAGAAAGTCGTTTATACATTTTATTCAACCAACAACATTTAAATACTTAATTTTCCAGTAACTGTGCTGGTTGCTAGAGATTCAGAAATAAAAGACAAAGTGACTCCCCCAAGGAGCTTACGTCAGTGGAACCAAAGTTTATAAGACAGTTAGATCATGCAACCCTAAGTGCCTAGTTATTGGGGCTGAGGTGGAGGTAGGGGCACAGGGGTGTGCAGATGCCTGTCTAGGAAGCAGGAGGTGAGTAATTAGAGAAGGCTTCTAGAAAAACTGAACTAAGCCTTGAAGGAAGAGTAGGAGCCTCGTCAGTTGGAGAGGTTGAGGAAGACCTTGAAGGCTGTGGAGGCAGCCTTGTAGAAGTACATAAGTTTCCACCAGTAGGATAGACTGAAAAACCTCAGGAGTGCATACATAATTTCCACTAATACCACATTCCTCATTTTATCCCTACAAAATTGCCTATTCCTTCTATTATCCTTTTTACCTTCTTCTCTGCTCAGCCCCTACATGATAGCACTCTTTCCTGGGATGCTTCTCTCTTGTGTCTATATTCTCTCCCAAAGGGACCATATCCATGGCCTCACATATCATTTTCATGCCAATGATTCTTCTCTGAGCTCCTGACTCATAATCCTTAGACATCTGCACCTTACAACACTCACCCAGAAAAAAAAAATGTCTACTCAATTTCCGTATGTTTTTCTCAAACCTCCTCTGAGTACCCTCTTCTCTATTAACAGAAATATCATCCACCAATTATCAGACCAAAAACTTAGAAGCCATCTATTGTCCTTCCCTTTCCCTCACCTCCTACATTGGATCAATCAGGGAATACTCAATTTTATCTCTAAAATATCCTCAAAAATAATCTGGTATTCTCCATCTTCATTACTAGCACTCTAGTCCTAGCTACCAACTTCTCTCACTTGAACTGTTGCAACAGCTTCCAGAATGATTCCCTACTTTCATGTTTAATACAGTCATTTTTCCCATTTAACTCTGACCTTTGATAGGGGAGTTTCAGAGGCCGTGGAAAAACTTGACCATAAGGATTTTATATTATGATTATTTTTTAATGTTTATTTATTTTTTGAGAGACAGAGCAAGCAAGGGAAGGGCAGAGAGATAAGGAGACACAGAATCTGAAGCAATCTCCAGGATCTGAGATGCCAGCACAGACCCGGACCGAGGGCCTGAACCCATGAACGGTGAGATCATGACCTGAGCTGAAGTCCGTCGTTTAACCGACTGAGCGACCCAGGCACCCTTGACCATAAGGATTTTAGAAGTGAGTAACAAAGACTTTATTTGCTCATTAATTCATTTACTCATTCATTTAATTTAAGAGAAACCTAGGGATTCTTTGAGAAAGATGTCAACATAATAGTAGAAAGAGAAAAAAAAATGAACCTGCAAGAGAATCACGTACAGAACTAAAAATCTAAAGCACTGAAGAGAGCAGGATAGCACAGAAGTCAGGAAGATAGGATCTGGGGGTAGATCATTTTGTTCATATTCTAGCAATATGACATTGGGCAAATTATTAAACTTGCTGAGACTCAATTTTCTCATAAGTGACATGGAGATGATCTGTGGTCATAGATAGTGAATGAGCTTCACGCATTAAGAGCCTGGTGCAAAGGAAGCACCCACCCAATTTTTGACACTCTTCAAAATTAATTGGTGGATATATGAACATGTTTTGAGATAAAGAAAAAGGCAGACCTTCAATCTCCTTTGTAAAGTACAAGTCATGATCATTTGTAAGGAGTTAAATGGAGGTCTTGGAGATTTAATAATAATAATAATAATAATAATAATAATTAATAATAATATTACCCTTTATTGATGTGAAAGGCATAATGCTAAGTACCTTATATATAGTTATTTTTGTCCTTCTAATAACCCTGTAAGGGTTACTCACATTACTCCCACTTACAAATTGTGAAATTAATGTTTAAGGAGGCAAAATAATTCACCCAAGTTCACACAGATAATAAGTCAGGATTTGAATTAGGTCTACCACATTTTGTGCTCTAAACTGCTGCACTAGGTTGCCTGTCAATTCCTTATTCTGCAGATTTGAACAGAAATATCCCAAATAATATTAAACTTGTTGTCTTTTCCATAAAATCAGAATAGAACACTATTTTATACTGCATATGTAGATACTCCCTCTTTATTGAAATATACTTCACACAACTAATAAAATAAAAACAGTCTGACTGTCTTCAGGAATTCCTTTTCAATCTGACTTAGTCTTCCACAGAGCAGAAACGGAAATTTCACAGAGCAGAAGACAAAAGCGCCCACTATCGAACTGCTCCGATGCTGGTGGTTCACAGAGAAATCTGTCCAGGGACAACGATCCTGAGAAGATGACAATAGAGTTAATATCTTTATAGGGAGTTCTAAAATCAAAACTGTGTTTTCAGAAGTTTCTTTCATCCCTAAAGCATGTTCTAAATATTTGCTATTCGGGCTTCTGTAATAGACCTACCGTGCCTTTACACACAATACACAAAAATAACCCTAGACTGACCTGGAGGGTCTGGGCCTGGCGAGTGATAAATCTGTTAGCCCCAGTTTGGAGAGCAAAGTATTTTCCAGAGGTCACAGCACTAGCCATTCGCACAGGACTACAAATGCTTTCAGAGGTGCCCCCTAGTAAAATCATGACGAGTGCTTTGATCTTGGGGTCTCTTTCCTTTTGTAACATGTCCGAATACCTAGGATTAAGAGGCAGGCAGAAGTCAGAGAGAAATTAAACAAACAGTGGAGAGTGACCAGCCAGGGTGGCTTCTAGTACTGAGGTCATGTGTTTGCCTCTTTACTTGCAGATCAAGGTGAAAAGTGCATCCTGGGCTCCAGCCAAATATGGTATATAAACAAACATGAAAGAAGGCTTAACTCTCTTCCCTGAGACTAATGGGGACCCCCAAAATCAATAGCTGATTTGTGACAACGAGACTAAGTCAATATTGGGACAAAAGATATTAGCTATATCCAACTCCCCCTTAATCTCAGGTAAACTTGTAGTAAATTCAACATTATTCATTTCCCTGGCTGCAGGTCTCCCTGCCTCAGAAGAAATACTTATGTAGGAGGCACACACAAAAGCCACCACTTGTTCCTTCTAATCAGATCCCTTTCTTCTCCGACTCATGACAGATTGCCATTTGCAGACTGGTTTTGTCCTAAATCTAGCTCAGCCAGCAAGAGCTCTGTGTGGAGAGAAAGCAGCTGACTAGCTGACCACTGTGCTGCCTGTTTCGTGCATTCCTGATAGAGGCAGACCACCATCAAGGGTAGGGTCCTCCCTAAGGGAAAAGACTCTCCTTCATCCAGAAGCTCAGAGCCCCAGGAGACATGGCAGACATTTGTAGGTATTAGGAGTGATGCTCTCACAGAATTTTCTCAAGATTTTAATCTGCATCACAGATTCAAGACCCCCATAGGCATCAAAGTGTTTTTATGAGTTGGAGGTGGAAAGTAGCTAAGTCCCATGGCCCAACGTTTCTACTCCTGAGTTCACATGATGTACGAATCCCAGACCAGCCTCTCTAATATACATATATTCAGATTATTTTGGTTGACTAGCCAACCTATGCACAAAGGATTTTCCAAAAACTCCCTAAGGAAACAGTGTTAAATGCTCAGGCATGCTCACTATCACCACCCACATTTTGCAGATAAGTGCCTGAGGGCACAGGATGAATGAAAGGTGAATCCAGGGTGCAAACCTGGGGATTCCGACTTTGGGGCCAGCAAACCCAGCAACCGCGCTCTATTGCTCCATGACCTTAGCATGCATTTTTATAGTCTGAACCATGGCTCTTTCATCAATAAAAAGAATGTTTTAATAAACATCTGGCAGTGTCGTAATGAGCCGTCAATAGGAAATGTATGTCAGATACTTAGTAATAGCTTGGAACAGAGGGATCAATAAATGGCTGATTCTTCTGCATCATTTTCTTTGGTAAAGGAACAGGAAATATATGCAGCACCGATTCTCTGGGCCACTTCTTGGCACTCCTCATTGCTTCATATCTTTTTCCATCTAGGTTCTTCTCCAAAATGAGATTTTTAAAAAATTTCTATTTTCACTGGTACGCTATTGGCTTGGATTTGGATTATTCCTTAGGAACATATATCCATAAGAATGCTTCATCGTTAGGAAAGGAGTTCATCTTTCCCCTCTCTTTCTAATGGCTTCAGGGTTTTCACTTATGTGAGAATCTAGCTCTTAGAATTTTGATGAAAAATAAAGAGCTAGTAGTCTAGAAATTCACCCATGAGCACAGCTTCCTGGATCTGCACTGCACCCACAGTGCTGAGTGAGAGGATACTGAGAATGCTTGATGAGAGTCGAGTTGAGAGTTAGACGTTCCGGCATCTAAACTGTCCCTTTGTCTTACATGCCAGCAAATCGCACCACGAAGAGGAATAAGCTTGCCCAAGATCTGCAGTATATCAGTGGACAGCCTCCTGTATGTTGTGATGGGTAGGGTACCAAAAAAAAAAAAAAAACTTCTTATCCTCACAACCATTAATAATAAAATATTCAACCATGGAGTTCTTGTTATTTTCAGGCAATTGACTACACTTAATTTAAAAGGAACTACATGTTCTTCAAGGTGCACAAAGTTTGACCTAGAGCTGAAGGGCTCATTGTTAAAGTCACTATGCAGCTGGAAGATGAGGCAGAGACTATTACTATCATAGACTGCACTTTTGAGATATAAGAATAAATCTCAAGTTTTATCAAAAGTAAATATTATTGCAACTTTATCTTCAACATTTTATGCTCAAAGTTTAAAAGATTAGGGAAGCCTGGGTGGCTCATTTGGTTGAGCGACTGACTTCAGCTCAGGTCATGATCTTGAAGTTCATGGGTTTAAGCACTGCATCAGACTCTGTGCTGACAGCTTACAGTCTGCAGCTTGCTTCGGATTCTATGTCTCCTTCTCTCTCTGCCTCTCCCCCCTCAGTGCTCTCTCTCTTTATCTCTCTCTCTCTCTCTGTCTCTCAATAATAAATGTAGGGGCGCCTGGGTGGCTCAGTCGGTTAAGCATCTGGCTTCAGCTCAGGTCATGATCTCATGGTTCGTGTATTTGAGCCCCGTGTGAGGCTCTGTGCTGACAGCTCAGAGCCTGGAGCCTGCTTCGGATTCTATGTCTCCCTCTCTCTCTGACCCTCCCCTGCTCGTGCTGTCTCTCTCTGTCTCTCAAAAATAAATGAAAAACATTTTTAAAAATTTAAAAAAATAAATAAATAATAAAAATAATAAAAGTTAAAAAAAAGTTTAAAAGATTAGTACAGTGTAGGAAAAATCATTTCTTAGTACTATCAGTTGACAATTCCTCCGGCATTCACAATACTGTACAATTGCAAAAATAAAGAGATGCTTAGTTTCAGCCAAGGTCAGTGGAGGAGCAAGGCAGTTTTGGGTAGGCAGTGCTGAAATTCATGTTGTGACCAAGATGTTGAGTTTTCCCTGAGGCCCTTCAAAATGTAACTGACTGAAGTAAATGGTGATCTTTTCTTCATTTTCCCTGAAGATACAGTCACTGATGCCACACGTACACCAGAAGCTTTGAACCAAGTTGCTTGAAGAAGATACTTTCAAAATGAAGAATACTTGAAGAATATTTGCAGAAACAAGGCTGATAGTCTAACCCATCATCACACACACTTAAACGAAAACCTATTTAATCCTTCAACAACCTTTTGAGTATGTATCATAGCTCTGTCTTGCCAGGGAGAAATTAAGGGCTACAAAGATTAAATGACTTTAACTATCAGTTAAGTAGGATTTTAACCCAAGCTGTTGCAGGGCTATGTATGGAGCTGAATAATGCCTTAAATAAACAGATGGCGAGTCTCTTAAATGTCTGCTATGTATCTGGACTGGCACATACATAAATTCATTATTTCTACACAATTTGAAGTAGCCACTCTTATACCTACATTACAAATGGCCTGAGACCTAACCTAATGACTAATCAGTGGTGCAACTAGGTGCGTAATTCTTAACTATAGGCCACCACCCACTGCATGGTGGCCCTGTTTCTCACCATTCTTTCCATCACCTGGGATTCTCTCAACAATATTCAGCGACTATTAGGGAGCCCTGACCATATGCCGGGTGCTGGTAAGGTCTAATATCTAACAATCTGAAAAGAAGTCACAAAATTTTATTCCATAGGGAGAATTCGATTTGCACTCAGGAGAAAAGATATACAGTGAGGCAGCACACACTGAAAAAAAAAAAGTACAGAAACAGTAGATGTGGACGCAGCATAATGAAATGAAAGGAAAGCTGGGCATGAAAGCAGCTGCTCTGTTCCTTGCCATCTTGCCCGGGGTTCCTCCAGTGTGAGTGACATTAGATTAGAGACAGAAAGAGCAGCTTCGTGATGGAGGCTGCCAGCCCACCAACCTCCTCTCCACGTGCCCTGTCCCCACACCTTCCCCCTGAGAGAGGCCAAAAGGCATCAACGCAACACAAGTTTGTTGCTGGGAATAGGCTGGGGCTAATCTCTTCCTGGGGATGTTAGTTTTCACTGAAATACTTTCCCCTACTTCAGTTAGCCTGTCCTCCATTATGTGAGTCAATCTGACAGTTCAAACCAACAGAAATATTACTTTTTCCCTCTAAAGTGTAGGTTAAATGCAACGTTTAACATAATGAGCCCAAGGGGGGAAAAGTTCACAGAGAAGATGAATATTCCTTTAAAAAAATTAGACCCAATTAATAATTAGATGGTATAAGTTTGCAAACAATAAAAGGGGAAGCAGTGTTTCTTCTTCTTTTTCTTTTGTTAATTAAGTCACAAAATCTATAGTTTTGTTTTAAAGCCTGAATACTGATATATTTCATACATAATGGCTATTTTCTGAAAGGAAAAATATAAAACTATTTTATTAACCACGATCCCCCCATATTTACTGTAAGGTAAACAGCAGCTCTAGGTAACAGCTCTTTTTCTCCTAAATTACTACTTCCCCTTGCTCCCTGGAGACCTAACTAACTCCAGTTTGACAAAGATTGATCCTCAGTCTCGACTGGAAAGGCATGCTTCTCACAGTACACTCCTCACTTTGCAGTTGACGGTGGTTGGGTTCCAAATCCTACCCAAACCGCTTGGGGTTCATAGTCTCTCACTTTTCCCAGCAAACTCAAAACTTGTTTCTTAAGAGCGTTCTTGCTAACGCTGCTTGTTAAGATGAGTTTCTGAATATTGCCTTTTTCTTAGCTAACAGCAAGCTAAGGATTTGAGTCTAAATGAATCAGAAACATATGACATGCATTTCTCTTAATAATACGCTGGGTTTTTATAATTAAAGGAGAACAGCACTACAGGCAAAGTATGCTTTGAGAAGCTATTGAAAGGGGAATGTTGAGTGGGATTGAGGATGGTCCACGGATGCAAAAGAAAGGCCCACTTGGCCTTGAATTCTGCAATCTTGGGCTACTAGGGAAGACACCATGTCCTTAATGGAAATTCCTAAGAGAATATTCCATCGGCACTCTTTCTTTTTATTGATTATATTTTCTGTTTCATTGCCTACTCCCGCCCACCCCTCTCCCCCACCTATCACTTTTGGTTCCTTTACCAAGATCTTCCTTCTTATTAAAGTTAATATACTACATTTGTTTAGAAGCCTCTATATGTGCTAAGACCTACACGAAATGAAGGTAGATGCTCAATTACTGAGTGTGTAACCAAAGCCTGGACCTGGGATTATATTTCATTAAACCTCATTTTTAAGGAGTCCTCATGTCAATCTCATTGAAAATCCATGGGGGCTTGATGTTGACTTAAAGGCTTATTATCATCTCTCTTTATCAATTCTGTGTGTTCAGGGTGTTTACGCGAGAGGAAGAGAGGACAGGATTTGAGACAGCTGGGTCCCAAACTGCCAACTACACTCTGCCTTGGACAAGTCACTTTATTTTCCTGAATCTCAGGTTTTAACATCCACAAAGTGGGAATGAAACTACTGCTATATTAGTGGTCTGTGGTAACAATGCAATAATGGGTTAACAATTGCTCTGTGAGTTGTATTCAAATTAATTTTGAATACATTGTTTTTACTTCTTGCCTTGAAATATTTAAAAGACTCTATTAGACATTTTCCATTTGTTAATGTCTTTATATTTTCCCCTAAAGTCACCATACCAGACGGGAACATTATTTTTCTTCAAACAGAGAGAAACGGGATGAACCAAGTATCCACTTGGCTTACCGTAGCCAAAACTGCCAAAAGGCATTCTTTTAAGAATTCTACTTTTTTCAAGCGTTGGCCCTTTTAAGAGTCTGTAAACTATCCAGCCAGTTCCTAGAAATACCCATGTGAGGTGACTCTGGGCTAAAATTATTACCTAAGCCAGAGTTGGACACCTCAACCTTCAGGTCTCTAGTCTGCCACCTTGTCTTTTGGAATCAGACTCACATCTCCTAGAAAGGACACAATCTTCCATTTACCAAGAGTCTCCCGTGAGTCCTGCACTTGCATGTAGGCCACCTTGTATGTGCAACTCATTTCATTTATCTCCACTCGGCGTATGTTAGGTAAATAGGCGTTGCGTCACCTCCCCCAATCCCCAAAGAAACCAGGGATTCTGAGAGGGACATGCAGAGTGGCGTGGCCTTAAAACCAAAAACAAACCAAGTCTGACATTGACTGGGAAGCAAGAACCACAAGGTGGGGCCCTATCTGCTGCCTGGGGACCTGCCTGCTGTCCTTTCGCACAGCTGCTAGAGCTGTTCACCAAAGCACCGTTCCTCTTCACGTGACCACTTGAATGGCTTCTGGGCAGCACTCAGGGAAAGTCTGGTGCTGAAGAGGTGAAGCCCTCTGAGATACAAGCCCATTTTAGGCCAAGGAAAGCAAACGGATGGCAGGGACCAGGGACAGGGGTGTTCCTTCGAGAAGAGGTATGGCTTAGCGCCCCGCAGTAAGCTGTGGGGCAGGCACTGGAAGCCTAGACTCTCTTAGCACCTCTATGTCCTAGCTAAGTAACCTTGTCCCGGTCACCATTCCGGGCCACATTTTCTTCATTTGTGAAATGGGAATGATAATTCTAGCTCTTCCCACCTCACATGGAAATGGTGGAGTCTAAATAAGAATTAAAGGGAAAAAAAACTACCTGTAAATTGCTGATGTGAAGTGTTGAGTCACATAGATGTCATCAATGACCATTTGTGATGTACCAAGTATGCAGCCATTGCTCTCCTTCCTGGGGTGGTGGATGAGGGACATTTCTAGGGAAAACCCTGCACAGGTTTTCCTCTTCCTGATCCTTTCTAGGACATCACAGTGTGTACCCTGTCCCCTCAATGCCTTCCCTGAAGGATCCAGGGCCTCCATCCTTGACCTCTCCTGAAAGTTTTGTCAGGATGAAGCCAAATGAGAATCTGACAGTCCTTCAGAAACTTCTCTCCAGGGAGCAGCAGGACATCACTTTTTCTCCCAGCTGGGCTAGGTCCTCACAGGAACAGGACTCAGCAGAGGGACAGAGCCATCAGCTGGAGGCACTGGGATCTGGAGAAATGGAAGTGAAATGCAGCCAGGCATGGTCAAGGCAATGACTGAAGAGAGCTCATGGGAAGAAACACGGCTCACTGCAGAGAGGGACTGCAGGAAAGCTCCCTTTTGCAAGTTGTATTAGCCAACGCTATTTGATGCAACTTAAAATCACAAATGATTCACTATAGCCAAGTTCAGACCCTTCCAGAGGGGATTCCAGAGGGTATACTATGGGCATGTAGAGGAGAGGGGCAGAATGAGGAGAGAGGGAAGGGGGAAAAGGAGGAAGAACCGATTTGGGAGCAGAAAAGGACAAGACAGGAGAGAATAGAGAGGGCAGTTGATTCCTGGGAGGCTGAGGTAATTCTTTCCACAGAGAACAGAAGTTAAGCTGTGTCTATCCTTCATAGAAAACGAAGTGTGGTAGCACAGACCATTTATTCCCCCCAAATTTACTTCCCTCCAGCTTCAGCAATATTTGAAGGACTCGTGAGTTCAATCAAGTCTCTGTGATCTCAGTCTATGCTCCTCTGAAAACTAATATAGGGAAAAATGAGCATATGTACATATGTGTGTGTTTGTGTTACGTGCTGTGTACGTGTGCTATTTGTGCGCGGGCATGCATTGCTTGTGCACAAGCATGTGTATGCATGTGCACACAAGTGTTTGCATGTGTGTGTGTCTGTGTGCATACACACTTGTGCTGTTCATGTGACTGTGTGTGCCTGTGAGCGTGCATGTCTGTGTGCTGGGGCCGTGGCCGGGCTGCTCCCTTCCCAGGGTCTGGGCACATTTTGCTGCAGGATCCTTTTCAGTAGGAAGGCCGAGACAGCAAGCCCAGCTCGGGTTTCATGAGGCTTCATCTTGTCTGAAGGCTGGTCATAGAGCAAAGTCGGGTGTATTTCAGAGGCTGATTAAAGCTCTCACAAATGCCAACTTACATCATTTCAATGACTATTAATTTAAAGAAAATATTTGTCTGGAAATAAAGAAAAACATTGCAAACCATTCCTGTTTTATCACCGAGGGCCCTCACTCTCAGTAGATCCTTTTCTCTGTCACGAAGCAGGCAAGTCTGACCTGGGCAAAGTTATCAAGGTAGAGCAATTATAGAAACATGGGCCAGATTCTTCCAATTAGGTGAGTGTACACAGACCTTTGCCATAGTGATGGCAAAAAAAAAAAAACAACCCCCCAAAAAAACCTACTGTTGCGTCCCCCATTCCCACTGTTCAAGTGATAAATGACCCCCAGCCTACTTTCCCCAGAGCTGAGCGAGGCCTGTCTCTGGACAAAGGCCAGGGAAAACATAACAAGATTTATAAGAACCAAAGGCAGGGTGAAGAAGAGCCGCAGGGCATAGGGGAAAGACCACATGAGAAAATGTGGCACGTTTTAGTAGCTACATGTTACTTTATGATGATGGGAGCAGAAGGGAAGGTGGGGGCTGGCACAGGATAAGTGGCCACAGTCAAATAGCCTAGAGGATCTGGAAGGCCTGGGTGGGGGTGGGGGTTCTCCTCAGTTGGCTCAGCTCTCTGGAAAGAGAGCGCTGGCCCTGAAATCCTGGTCTGGCTCCTCCATTCACCCCAGCTCCTTCTAAACAGACACCGGTGAAGGAATGTATTTAAAACTAAGGAGACAAATGGAGCCAGAGAGAGAACAGTCATGTGCTGCTGAGATTAGAAGGCATGATGGTACAATTAAAGATATTTACCAGAGAAATTCGAACCCCATTACACGCTGGCGTACAGTACGCAAGGAAGAGCTGTTTTATATCATTAAAGACAAAAACCAGGTCTATAGGTAAGCTTTAAGAACAATAAACATCCTGAATTCAAGAATAAGTCTGTCAAATGAAGGGATATTGATTTTGGAACAAGGAATATTATGTCAAACAACATTAGTTTAATTGATCTGAATTTAGTTTAAGTACTAAAAGCATTTATATACAAACAGCAAATGAAAATTAACTGCAGCTGAGCCCCACTGCTGGTTCTCAGGGGCTTCTCAGGGCAGAGGCAGAGACGAGAGCCTGGCACCCACCAGGCCTGGCTGGAGTCGCGAGCACACATCAGAGCCGGGGTTCTTCCCCTGCACAGTGATGGGCAAGGCAGTGTGCTTTCTCTCAGGGCACGGGAACGTTTAACACCGGCGTTTGACTTTTCAAAATACACAAATGCTGTTTCTCACTCTGAAGGAATTCACGAGCCACATAGGGAAGGCCAGGAGCGAGGAGTCCAGTTGGTACCCAAGTCAGTGAAATGCTTCTGGTCCAGGAGTGAATGAGGTGAGCCCCTGACCAGTCGGTCCCAGCTGACCCAGTGGGGGACTGCAGTTGCCAGGCCCTAGGGGCCTGGGGAGAGCACGTGGCCAACGGAGCCTGGGACAGTCGAGTTGTCAGGCAAAGTACCAGCCTCAGTCCCTCCATAGTGACACAATGGAGAGAGACTTCAAAAGTGTCCCAACTCATCTCCTCCTTGTGCCCTCCTTGACCACTCTTTCCTTCTTAACCCCTGCCCACGGCTCCCCCATAGAACCCACCCTGACTGGGAGAATACACAGGAAATGCACAGTGGAAAAGCCAGGGCAGCAATGCACATTCCTCTTTAGCTACCAAAGTCTGTGTGTAAGAATAACTGTGATTCTCCTGAAAGATTATTCCAGAGAATTCCAGCAGAAACCTTCGGACTGCCCCCAGTCTGCCGAAAGCTCATCGTCCGACCGCCACGGCGCCCCATGAAGGGGTGAAGGTGTGAACTGCTCAGTTATGTGGCAGACTCATTATTTAAGGTCTGGTCAGTTCAGGAGCCAACCGTGTTCCCACTTTGTTTTCAGAAGGCCCGACAAAGGTCCCAGGATGTTGTTTTGTTTACGTCTTGCCACCTGTGCACTCTCTCCCTGAAAACTGAATCTCCACTCTGAGATCAAAGGGCAGTTTAGTGGAGCAGAAAGAAAGAGCTCTCCGCCCCCACCTCCCTAGCTTTCACTCTAAAGACAGTGCTGCATGTTGTCAGATTTATAGCTTCACGTGTGAACACGGTGTCAAAAACCAACAAAAATGGCCCCATGTGATGGTTCTCTATCCATTTAGTCCCTTTGCACACACATGAGGGTTAGTCTCAGTCTAGCCATGAAGGAACATTCATATGAGCTCTCAAGATACCAGTTACCCTATTGGTCTTGACTTCTCCCTTATGAAACATTTTTCTATCCCATACATTTGAAATATCTTCGATCAAATTATTTTCCCCTCGGATAGTCCCAGCCAGCATAGTCAGTGGGGGATAGAGTGACTGAGGACCAGGAAAGCAGTGTTCTGGAAAGACAGATATAACTTGCTGAGAACAATGTAATAAGAAAGAAGTCTTGGGTCAAGGCCTCGTGTGATGGAACCTTCTGGGAACACTTACTCTGTGCAGTAGGGTCTCATAGAGTTCCAAGAGCTAATATTCCTGGACTAATATTCATATTATATTTGCTCATCAAGAATATATTGAGTACTTTGGTGGGCCAGATCTTAAGCAGAGCATGCATGAACATGGCCACTATTTCTGCCTTAGTCAAGGAGAACAGATGATCCTAGCACAGTCTGACTTATATCTGCTGAGCCACAAACAACTCACTAAAAAGATCCTGAAGACAGGAACAATTGTTCTTTGAAGAAAAAAGGGTGCTATCATTTGAATGTTTATGCTTTCCAAAATTCAGGTGTTCAAATCCTAACCCTTAAGGTGACGGCAATAGGAAGTGGAATCTGTTGATTAAATCATGCAGGCAGCGCTCTCTTAAATGGAATTAGTTTCCTTATAAAAGAGGCTCCAGAAAGATCCAGAGTGGTAAAAGGGTAAAAGAGTTTACCACGTGAGGACACAACAAGAAGTTGGCTGTCTTCAGCCTGGAAGAGGACCTTTATGTGACCATACCAGTGCCCTGATCTTGGATATCCACACTCCAGAATGTAGCCTGAACTGACTAAGGCAGCAGGCATGGCAAGGAACGTGTTTGGGAAGTCTTAATTCAGGAGTCTGCTGGCTAGAACAGGTGAATGGGGAGAAAAAAAGAGATTCCAAGAAGAGGGAACCACAACCCCACAAGTACGGGGGGTGCAGGTGATATCTGCACAATGCTGCCTAGTCCAGTGTGGCTGGATCCCAGGGAATTGTGGTGAGCATCTGGGAAGGATCCTGGACAAAAGCACTTGTGGTTTCCTAACCACTTTATGACTGTCCTTTCCCCTTGAGAAGCCATAATGGACTGAGAGGCAGATGGTTTTTGGTTTGTTAGTCTCCTCCATTTCTTAGACATGTGACCATGGACAAGTCACTTAACCTCTCCAGACCTCAGCTTCTTTCTCTGAAATATGCAGAAAATAAGTTCCCTCCAGAGAAATCTGGAGGGAGGCTTAAATAGGGAGACAACATGTGAGAAAGCCCTCGTGCACAGTATAGGACTAGGTCTACCAGGGCCCTCAGTCACGTGATCCAGAGGGGCCCACACTTTGCAATGTAAAGGGATCAGGTTTTCTCTGCCCTGAATTTAGAAAAACTCCCAGTAGTTCTACCCATCTGATTCTGAGTACATTGCAACATTTCCCCAGGCCTTATTTTCCTCATCGAAAAAACAGGAGTGGAAGGGCCAGGATTGATTTCTAAGGTCTCTTCCGGTTTAGATTTCCAAGGACAGAGTTTAAAACTTACTGCACAAAAGCTTCAGATTCTTGAAGACCTTGTTTAAATCCACCTCCTGGAGTGTAACTGTTATATGTCTGAACATTACAAATTATGAAATATGAAATAAATATGTGCATATATACATAAACACATGTGAGTATATATAGACGTGCATGTATATATGTAACTCAATTGTTCCAACCAAGGACATTGGTCCAATGCCTGGAATTTCTCTTTTTCTTTCAGGATTCAACATTTGGCCTAATTCCAATGTATTCCTGAGTTTCTGAATCTTGTTCCCACAAATATCTGTCTTCTCTCTCTGGTTAAAAGAAATGTATGCTGGGCATTCTGCCAAGCACTTGGGGGCCATGTAGCATTCTGCTGTGACCCCTGGGGTGTGCCCCTTCCCTGTCACTAATTGTCAGAGTGAGGACAGGCTTACCATGGCCCTGCTGGAGCTAGGTATTGAATTCTGAGTCATGGAAAGTTTGTCCAGGCCCGAAAGTGGACTACCCAGATGTGTGTCTCAAGAATCCCAGCCAACTATGTTCTGATGCATTAGTGCCTTATAAAGTGACCTTTAAGAATAAAAGGAGAGGCTCATCTCCTAGTGATGGGAGGCCCACCATCACTAATGCTATCTCTCACACTAAAACAGTTCCTTACTGTTTACAAAACACAGTTAACATCTTTGACCTTATGTAAGTCAAATCACATCATTAGCATGCAAACAAGTACTCGATTTATAATGCATGTGTACATGGAGTCCTAGGGGTCATCTTTTGAAGAAGTGTCCTCTTATTGACTTCTAGTTAGCCTAGAAGGGCCTGGATAGACCATGCCTAGGATTGGGTATTCTTAAACTTAAAGGATGGAAAGCACAGTGGTTGGCTTTCGGCAATATGGAGAAAAACTGAAAGATGAGGAGGAGACTCTGTTGTCCCCTTTTATGCCCTGCCCTCATCAAAGTATCCTTTCTACTTCTCCCACAGTCTTCCTCTTCCTCCTGGAAACAACTGCTTTCATAATAAAATTCACGAGTGGTCTCTAAAGAGCCTTAAAACTCTGACATTTTATGGTTCTATTTGAATTTCATCCAATTTCTTTTCATGAGATGAAGCTTTGCTATTAAGGAGTTTCAGAAATGCTGAGGTCATTTGGGAGGAGAAGTAGGGGTTTCCCTACCTAAGCAGATTTTATGGTGGATGTCGTCATGGAAACAGGCAGCACCGTGAGTACGCACACAGAGCCTGATGAGAGGTCTGCTTATATATAATAAAAGGTTGTCCAGGCCAAGAGAAAACCCCAAGAAATGGAGACTTTTTCTACTGATGAACTTCAGCGCAGCCAAACAGATGCTACTCTGAGCTTATGGACAGGAACTAAGAAGGTAAATATCCATGCCTATTGGATTAAGGAGTTCATGCTCTACTGGTGGAAATATGCACATGAATAGATAATTTCAATAAAATATTCTAAGTGATAAAACAGATGTTAGCAAGAGTATTGAGAGAGCACAGCGAAGGGACACTCAGCCAATCTAGGAATTCAGAAAACATTTCTCGGTAGGAATGAAATCTGTTCCTGTTACATTGTAAGAATAGTTTTTGTTTTTTATGTCATGTTCCTGTCCTCTCTTTCACAATATCATCACTCCATTCCTGTGACGGAGTCAAAGAAAAGAGCATTATCTCAACTGATGGGTGAAGACCCCAGGGGACAGGTGAAAAAAAAGTTACACAGCTAGTTAATGGCAAGGAAAAAATATTTGTATGCACTTGAGACTGGATGGAATGATGGTAATCTCCAGAGTATTTAGACTTAGAGCAAGGAAAAATGAGGAGATATGATAGGCTGATATGTTGTAGCAGAATTTGATTAGCGTCAACCAAAGCTATCCTCCATAGAAATATACTCTCTACAATCCAAAAGCACTATCCCTGAGGTGGGGGAGAAGTGGGTGAAGGAGTTTAAAAGGTAAAAACAAAAGAAAAACAAAAGAAAACAATAAAACCATAATGCTAGTTACAATTGTTCCAAAGAAAGTGAAATGCTCATTTATTAATCTTATCCAGGATCTCTATGCTGCAATACTAAATGCTCAAGATAGAAATCAAAGAAGACCTATATAAACGAAGAAACAGACTATGTTCGTGAATGGGAAGTCCCAACATAGTAAAGATCTCAATTCTTCCCAAATTGGTTTATAGGTTTAATGTAATCCTTATCAAAATCCTGTAAGGCTTTTCGTATAGACAACCCTATTTTAAAATTTATGTGGAAGAAGAATTGCATATTTATGTCTGTTAGGTTTAATGTTAGCTATATAACATTGGGATGAGCATTATTCTTTCCATTTTCTTCTGAAAGACTTATGTTATGATAAAATTCAGTAGTGTAAATAAAGACATAATTCTTCACTTGTTAAGAAAAAAGAAACACTATCCCACTTACAGTTCCAAAAGTTGATGCTTGTTTCTTGCTTTATGCTTTACATATTCTTGTTTTATGCTTTGTATATTCTGTTCCTTTTGCTTAATGCACTTCCTCACCTTTTGCCTATTGTGGCATATTCTTGTACATTCTTAAGAACAAAACTCAGGGGAGCCTGGGCGTCTCAGTTGTCTCAGTTGGTTAAGCGAACAACTTCTGATTTCAGCTCAGGTCATCATCTCACGATTCATGAGTTTGGGCCCCAAATCAGGCTCCACGCTATTTGGGATTCATTCTCTCTCTCTCTCTCTCTCTCTCTCTCTCTCTCTCTCTCCTTCTCTCTGCTCCTCCCAGGCTCATGCTCTCTCTTTTTCAAAATAAATAAACTTAAAAAAAGAATAAAACTCCAATATCAGTGGGCTCTGTTCCCTTGGGCCCTGCATCACACGCCCTTTGGATCTCCTTCTAAGATAACGACTTGCTCTTTTGTCTGATTATTTCTTTTCCCAACCAGATCGTGAAGTTCATGAGAACAAGGATGGTACTGTACTTATTTCCCCAGAATCCAAATGGTAGTTGCTTAGTAAATGAACAAATGAATGGATGAATAAAGAAATGAACAACAGTGAAATTAATCTTAAATAAAACAAAACAAAACAGTGTGAGTGGATTGCCTCCAGCCTCAGCTCCTCAGCTGAGCCTCAGACTAAGTTCAGGTTTATAGCATTTTTCAAACCCATCAGATGATGGAGGTTGCAGAGACCTGGGTCGGAATCTAAGGAGAGATAGTGCCTGAAAGGAAAGGGAAGATGTAAATGTGTACTCACCTGGGAGAGACAGAACCAGACATCAACAAAAACTATTCATCTACAATAGCTAACACATTGGTAAAGACTAAGTGAGGGCTGGTGGGACTGAGACCACCTCTGGGAGGAGGTCACAGAAATTAGAGGGGTCACAATATCTATCACACTTGTTTTCCAGGGACCCCCAGGGTGTCCACATAAGAAATCACAAGAGCTATCATGGTATAGATCTAAATGAGAGAAATGGTAGCTGTGCCAGAGAGATAAGAAGCTCTACTGGATCCTTCCCTCATACCTGCCCTATGGAATGTGGAGGGAGAAAGGCAATAGCACTGGCCATAGGGCACAGGTGAACATACCATGAAGCTGGGGAAAGGGAAGAGTGGGAAGGAAATCCTAGTCCTGGGAGAAGAGCAGAGTTATACACTGAGCCCACAAGGTAGCCAGGGGAGGAGCAGAGAACAGAAGGGCACCATGCTAGGACAAAGGGACACAGTATATACCTAAGACCAAGCTTTGGAACAATAGAGACCACAATCCACTACTACCACTAGCAAGCTACAAAGCTTAGAAGAAGTAACAGGAGAACACTGTGAGAGAGGGGTAGAAAAGGAACAAGAGCTTGCAAAGAGACCCTCTCAGAGGTAGAGCACACATGAAGGACCTAAAACTTGAATCATAGATATGGCTCTGGTTAACCATATGTTGCCCTAGCACAAAACCTCTCTAGAGGAATGTGAAGAATGTGGCCCACTGAGTGAAACCAAAGCAAAAATAGTAGCACTCAAAAATAGTCAAATGTCTTTTCTTTCCTAGAGAAGATAGAACATTCACCAAGGTAAGCACAGAGAGTTCAACTGGCAAATTCTACTAAACATTTAAGGAAGAAAAAATAGCCATAATACACAACTTCTTCCATGACATAAAAGCAGAAAGAATACTTTCCAAATCATTTTATGAGGCCCAGATTATCCTATGAAAGTGAAATGAAGGAGAAAGCTACAAAAAATATATATCCCATTAACATAGAGATAAATCCTCAAAAGAAAAATAATATATATATAGAAGCTCTGCCATAAATCTAAATTTTTCCAAAATTAAAAAAAAAAGCTTTCAAAATGGTATCAGTGTGTTCAGAACTCCCCCAATCAACAGAACTTTCTTAAATCTTGCAGTGGAAATCCTAAAGTGTTGTCTAGATTTGACCCTATAGCTAGGGTTACACAGTTAAAGGAATAAAGGAAGAATAAATCTGGCAGGCAAACTTTCAGTAAGTGATAAAAACCAATATCATCAGATGTTACACACTTTAATTGTTGCCACCTGATAGGATACAAATAGAAAACTGAAATGTCACTTCTGTAATATTTGTGCCAAAAAAAAATGCATGGTCCGAATATACTCAAACCCAAATTCAGAGTCATTCTTCAAAATAGCTGACTTGTAGTCTTCAAAAGTTATCAAAGTCATGATGGTCAAGAAAAGGTTGAAGAACATATTGAAGAAAACTAAAATCAATGTGCAGTTCTGGAAAGAACTCTTTTTCTGAAAGGAATGAATTTGGCTAAATGATTAAACTTGAGTATATTTATAGGAACACATTAAGGGACTAATAGGGCATCATGTTAGTGATGTGGTCTCTGGTGGATAAAAATGTTCTTTTTTACTGTCCTTGAAACTTATGGGTCATTTGAATTGTAATTTAGAGATATACACGCAAGTTTATTTCTAGCAACATTATGCATAATTGCAAAATGTTGAGATCAGCCTATAAACTCATACAGAGGAGACTGTTTGAATAAACTATGGCCCACCCAGAATAGAGTCTTATGAAACTTCAAGAAAAATTGTGGAAGATATCCATGAAATAATATGGAATGTTTTTCACGACATATTGTTGATTAGAAGGGGGAAATTATGGGGCACCTTGATGGTTCAGTCGGTTAAAGGCTTAACTCTTGATTTCAGCTCAGGTCATGATCTTACGGTCCATGAGTTCAAGCCTCGTTTCAGGCTCTGCACTAACAGTCCTGAGCCTGCCTGAGATTCTCTCTTTCTCCCTCTCTCTTCCCACCCCCTCACTTATGTGTGCATTCTCTCTCTCAAAATAAATAAAAAAAATTTTTTTAAGATTTTTTTAAAGGAAAGGGGGAAATTGCAAAGGATATTTATAACATGCCATCTTTCAAGTAGGGAAGAAAAGGACTTAATGGAATATACACATTTTTGCTAATTTGTGCCAAAAGACATACAAGAAAGTTCAACCAGAGACTAGTGAGGTTAATTACCTGTAGAAGGTGGATAGAAATGAGGTAGAAAGAACTAAGAAATGAGATAGGAGTAGTAGGAATGAGGAGGAAGTGATACTTGCCTGGGCTTATCATCTGTGTGGTTTGGACTGTCAGAACCACTGCAATGTTCCATCTACCCCTAAAATAAGGAAATAATTACTGTCAGCCAAGGTAATTGTGTGTGTGTGTGGGGGGGGGCGGAATTCAAAGTAGACTCAAAACAATTACAAACAGACTAACATATATTATAAAGAAATAAAATAATCACAGAGAAGTGTGAGGAAGAAAATAACTTATGTACTGGAAAGCATTTTGATTGTATGATATAAGGCTAAAGAAGGGGCCAAAACTGTTTGCATATGTACTATTTTTTCACAGGGCTATAGGTTAATACTTCTAAAGCTACTTTTTATGTACACAATTATTAAAAAAAAATACGGGCATCTGGCTGGCTCAGTTGGTTAAGTGTCCAACTCTTGGTTTCAGCTCAAGTCATGATCTCATGGTTTGTGAGTTCGAGCCCTGCGTCATTCTCTACACTGACAGTATGGAGCCTGCTTGGGATTCTCTATCTCCCTCTCTCTCTGCTCCTCCCTTCCTTGCCCTCTCTCTCTCTCTCTCTCTCTCTCTCTCTCTCTCAAAATAAATAAACATTTAAAAATATTTAAAAGTAAATAAATATACTAAGGAAATTTAGAGCCAGGTTTCTGTTAAAGATGCTACACATAAAGAAATATAAAATAAACTTCATGATATTGGATTAGAACCAAGGTATGAGCGTGAACTCAAAGCTACTATGTAGAAACAAATATAAATGTGTAGGTCCATGTGTGCTCATATACACACATCTCTATCCTCGTTCTTAATGCTGAGAAGCTCTAGAAGCAATTGTACCCCAGTGCAGTGGATACCCAGTACCCAGATCTTGATTTCTGAATCTATTAATAAATGCAAGGAACAGGGGAGTCAAAGAAATCAATTCTTTTAGGACTGGAACAGGAAAATACATGATGAGCCTGGACGATCCAGTGGTGCCAAAAATTAAGTAAATGCTCAAAAATCGATAAGGTCATGTCAAAAAGTCATAGCAGTCAACTTAAAGGAGCTCATAATAGCCAATCTGGATAACATGAACAATAAAGTATATAATGATAGCAAAAGAGTATAATCTGTAGGGTGAAATAAATATTCAGGACTCCATGCTTAGATAAATAAATGAATAGGGAAAAAGGACATTATCTGGAGTTCCAGTGAATACATGTAGGAAGAATGATGGAAATATAAAACCAACATTTGGCAAGCAGGAAGTTATAATTAATTAAAGAAAATGGAATTATTACATGATACAGAAGATTATTTATCACTCTGGGACTACAACTTGTATATATCTTAAACTTAATTTTTGAACACTGTAGTTTAATACAATATGCCAAATGGTAGTATCTATTTATGAGTTGCCACTTTTATTCATTCATTTATGAGCAAAAACATTTTTCAAAAAAGAAGCTCAGAGGTTAGTGATTCTCTTGAAAACTGCTGAAATATGCATCTCCGTAAAGAAACCAAAAGGGGAAGATAAATATTTTTGAAAGTAATAAACTAGAAATCATTTTAGGAAATGCTGAAATTGACATATTGTGGTTTAGGTAATGCTCCTGAGATAGTACTTTTGTTAAAAAGAAGCAGTATGAAATATGAAGGAAACACAAAGTCATAAAACCGTTATTGATGCAGCACTTCAACAAAATAACTATGGATGCCTGGAATGCAGATTTCACTACACATAGTTTGCAGTGATCTACAGAACATGAACAATCTAGAAATCCCAACACTCATATTAGAATACTAGAATCACAGCTATTTTAAATGAATATATGCTTTGTATTGTGTTAAGTATTCTCTGTTGTTTGTTCTCATTTAATAATTACAATAACTCAGGCTTCCTGGGGGGCTTAGTCAGTTAAGCATCCATGATATTGTGGTTCATGAGTTCAAGCCCCACGTCAGGCTGTGTGCTGACAGCTCAGAGCCTGGAGCCTGCTTTAGATTCTGTGTCTCTCTCTTTCTGCTCTTTCCCTGCTCATGCTCTGTCTGTTTCTGTCACTCAATAATAAATAAACATTAAAATTTTTTTTAAAAATTACAACTCAAGTTCAGTCATCTCCAATTTAGTAGTGAAGAAACCACAGCTTAGGAAAATTCATTATCTTGCCCAAAGCTACACATCTTGCGTGTGGCCAAACCAATACTTATAACCAGATCTGTCCAGCACCAACGCTTTTGTTCAAAAACAAAACAAAGAAAATCCAACATGTCCACATGCTAAAGTTTCACGAGCAATGCTAAACTAAAGCATCAGTCACGCAGCCTTATTCCTGCAGACCCACTATAAAAATTGTAAAAAATGGTAATCTTTATTTAAGAACTCATAATTTTAGCAGTAGGAAATTACACACAAAATTCGAGCCATATGTGGACTTTATTGGGGGAGTGTGTCATCAGGGAGTCTAATAATCGCCTCTGCAACTAAGCTGTCTTTATGTTCAGAGTGCTGATGTGCATCAAGAAAGCATGTGGCAGTCTCGCTGTTTACGCTTCTTCAAATGAATTCCCTGCATTTTTCTGCATTGTGACAAAGTCATGAAAATAGAGTGTTATGATTCAGTTAGGAAATGGATGATATCTCTACTGTCTGTTTTCCTTCCTGTCCATCCTTTTGGATTCAAATTAAACAACAACCTCATGTCTGTAGCCCCAATGTGTGAAAACAATGGTCAAGGTGAGTGAAACTTCCTGGTGCTGAAAATATCACAAAAGGAAAGCAAATAGAGAAAGCAATGCATGCAGATAGGACATAGAAGGTCGCCCAACCTGGTACAGCTGTGTCATCTTCAGGTGGAGCCTGCAGCAGCCCAAAGAGTTCAATGGTAAGTGTGTGCAAAGAGGATATCCTGATGAATGGATGTGGAGCCTGGAAATTTCCACAAAGGAGCTGAGAAGACTTTATATCCAGTCAGTGGAGGCTTCTATTTGACCTCGTTCTCTCTGACTTCCAACTGTGTGGCCTATTTGGTTTTCAGAGCTATTTGTTGATTGTGGAACTGAAATATAACTTGCTCTAGAGTTGGAAGGAAACACATAGGAAACCAAGGTCAGTGTACTGTCTCTCTCCCTAGATTTATTTGTCTGGATCTCAGTCAATGGCAGCTGAGAACTGGGCCACAGAGAGAAGTTTTGACAGTGCAGAGAACACCATGAGAAATTCATCATGCAGATGGTGGGTATAATTTTAAAGAGTTTTCAGCAGACGTTGCAAACTACGTTACAGCTTTAGAAAATGACATATCCCACTCTATTTGTTTTCCAGTCATTAAAACCTTTGGTATATTTCAAGGGGAGTGGTGTGGGTAGAGTATGCAATGTTCTACCTAAAAGATACCAGTCTACAATCATTATATCTACCTTAAATGCCTTAAGAAAGATAAGGAGAATGTTTCAATTTATTTTAATTTTAACCACAAATAAACTGTGAAATTGAAATCAGAACACATAGCATTGATATCAAAAAAAGCATTCCACATCTTCATTATTGTACCCTGGCAACACTGCAAGCCCTAGCAAGTCCTAGACTTCACTCACACCATATTAATAATTACACTCCCCTATGGAGAGAACCACATCAAATTCTTTGCATGATAATGGTGGCAGTGAAATCACTGAAAAAGTCATTTGATAAAGAATGGCTGTAGATCCTAGTGGCTCGGTAGACTTTAAAAGACGTCAAAACATTTGATTTTTCTCTCAAAACATCACTTTTCAAGGTCACAGGTATGTGGCTGACTCCATGAGTTTATTTTTAATTAACATTTTCTCTCATTTCCGTTACCACCTCCCTGCTCCACTCTTCACCTGAGCCAGGGGTAAATACACACTAATGACACCCATTAGCTTTGTCTTTACAAACATCAAATTGATGAGCAGACACCCCAAATCCTTCATTAGGTGGGTCATAAACTGAAAGAGCTCTTTGATTATAATATGATGAAAGATTTATTAACAAACATGTATTCAGCTAAATCACAGTATTGGCAGGTTTATGAGATTGTCTCTCCCCAGCTGACAGGTGGGGCTGCAGGCTGGTGTGGGAATGAAAACACTCAATCTGTTAGTGTACTACATAACGATCTAATTACTGCCCAACAAAGGGCCGCACAGGGGTCTAGAAGTCCAGAAAGTTTCTTTGGGTTTGCTAGGTCCTAACACACAAAAAAGAAACATGCACCATTGTTCAAGACACAAAACTAAAATATATGTTAAGTAAAATGGAATGAATGTGGGTTTCACAGAATGTAGTCAAGTGACTTATCTAAAAATAGTAAGAAAGGAAAGAAAGATGGATGAAAGGGCTCTAGAAAATGCCAAGCCACTTGCAAACAATCTTGATTCTCCACGTTCCTCTATCAGAGATATGTTGGAGACTTTTTCAATATGTAATGATTGTTAGGAATTTAAAATATATAATAAATATGCCAAACAGTATACGTAAGTAATATCATGGTAAAAAAAAATAATAAAAGCGATATATTGTTAGCTTATTGAAAATTAAATATTTGTGAATATTTTGGAAAATAATGATGCACAAAAATCATATTTATAATATACCACTGGACTAGATGAAGTTTTTTCCCACTGGGCAGTCACTCAGCACTTAAGAGTTTTAACATAAGGTCATATATACATAAAGAGGTATATGGATACAACATGGTATCTGAGAAACTCTGAAAAATGGTTATCAAATTACCAACATTATCTAACTCACCACCCCCCCGACGTGAATTGTTGTGTATAGTGAAGTCCAACTATTTTGAATAACAAAAATAATTTTTGATAGGTTTGGGGTTTTACAAGAAGTAATTCCCTTAATGTGACTTTTTTAAATCTAAAAGCTTACTTCTTGTTTCTCTATGTGTACTTTGGACCATACATGCCTTTTCCCATTTGATATCTATTGGCTGCTGCATTGTCAAACAGACAAATTTTCTAAACTAATGATTACAGGTGAAATTAACAATATATGTCTTAGCTTAAAATGAGGCTGTGGCCATAGCGTTTGCAATTTAAAGAAAATTTATATGCTTCTGGATTGATGTTAAAACTGAAGAGTGACATGTAGCCTAAAGGAGATTATGTTCTTAACCCCTGTATTTAATGACGATTGAACGGGGAAAGGAAATTTCTTAGACTCTTAGGACTGAAAGGGACTTTAACTATCTTCCATTCCAACCCTCTCACTCTAGATAGAGTTAGATAAATTCAGATAACTTCTCCAAACATAGTATCCATAAACATAGCATCCATTTTCCACCACATGTACACAGATGTGAAACCACAAAAGCCTCTTAAGGAAGTAACAGTCTTCTGATACTAATAAAGATCTCTGTCATCAGAAACAACAGGAAACGGAGCCACTAAAGCAGTACTTCACATCAAATAATAGAAAATATTCTTTAAAGTGTGCATGTAACAAAAATTTCATCTTCAAGCGTAAATATGATCATAATGGCTTTCATGCTTTGAGTACCAGGCACTGCACTGAGCAGTGTGCTGCGTACTTTTCATACAACAGTATCATATGCTAAACAGATATATGTTGCTTTAAGAATTTAAAAACAAAATGCATTTAATTAGTCGTTTTATTGCTTTTATCAATTCAGAGTATCAGAAGGAAACATTTACAGGCATGCAGACACTTCCCTAGCAGGATTTTAGTAAGAAAGTAGAGGTGCTCTGCTGTTTGTCATCAAAACAGCAGTACTAATAATTACATTAGTGTTAGGGCTTGCTCTGAGGATAAAACAGGACAACAGACGCAGCTTCTAAGCCGCTAATGATATACAGGTTGGTGACCAACTGTTACGCTTATTATGGTCCCTGATCATAAGATTTTCCACTTTAGATTTGGGGGCTCTCATCAGACTCTGACATTTTACAACACCTCTTCTGGTCCACCTACCAGAGAACTGGAAACCCAGGTATTTAAATGAAGCAAGCACCATAATGTCAGCTTTCATATACCTTCACTGATACATGAAGATGTATGTGACCTTCCTAAGAATACGTGGTCCTCCCTGAGGACAGAAAAGACATCCCTCTCCTTCTGTCTCTTCAAATCTCCACATCTCCAGAACAGAGCGGGAGATGGGGACACTTGGCAGGTCATACAGCTGTGGAAATTCTGAAACTGTCAGTCTGTGAGGCAGGTTTCCTAAAACAAAGAATTCAAGATTATTTTTGAGTCATTAAGATATGTCTTATGGGAAACTTTGTGGGAAATGACCCTTTCTGAGCTATCCTAAGCTCTATCTCTGAGATTTCAGTCATCTACAGAAGTTTCAATATCTGCACTTTATTTTCTCAAAATTAGATTATGAAATCCCTTTAGTTATAGAGTGCTTGGACACTCTACTGCATGGACGACACTGCAGTCCTTAAGCCTAAGGAAGAGCAATTCATACAGATGACCGCTACAGGGGCTGCAGCATAATACAACTCAGCGAGCGATTGCTAATAAGCTTCCACAAACATCAGGATGAAATCTATGCAGTGATAGAGCAGTCAGCAGCCAGATTAATGAGGAGCTTATTATAAGGTAGGCAATGGTATTGGGGGTACAAGACCATCCACAAAGACTTATTATTTATTAGGTAAAGTAGTTGCTGGTTCTGGGGATTAAAAGATGAAAATAAACAATTTATAATCTAGTATGGAATAGATAAAATAACATTTAAAAATGTAACACAGTAAAATCAAAGTGCTACACTGAAAAAACAGGGTTCTGTGGGAACAGGAACCCGAAGGAGGGTACTATACTGTGGCATGAGGTGAGGTCCCTGAGCTTTACCCAGAATAAGGCAAAGGCATGCAGAGCGAATGATCTAAGCAAGGGGAAGCCCTGAAGATGAGCAGTGAGAGATATTTTAATAAATTAAGAAGAGGAAAGAAAGACTATGCTTCATGATGGCTAAGCAATGTACTGGGGAGAGAGTAAGAGATGACACTAATGCAGGGTCTTATGAAATATGTTAAGGAGTAAGTGTCTGAAGACAATGGGAAATCAAATGAAAAGCTGTTAGTAAGAGAATGACACAATCAGCTTGCATTTCATGAATCTTACTTTGCTTGCAGTGAGAAGAATGGCTGGAGGGGTCCAAACAGAAGGCATAAAAACCAGTTCGTTAAGGGACTATCAATAACAATCCATGGGGACCTTCTTACATTTTTGGTGGGAATGCAAACTGGGTGCAGCCTCTCTGGAAAACATTACGGAGAGTCCTCAAAAAGTTACAAATAGAACTATGTAATGACCCAGTAATTGCACTACTAGGCATTTACCCAAAGGATACAAAAATACAGATTCGAAGGGCCACATGCACCTTGATGTTTATAGCAGCATTATCAACAATAGCCAAATTCTGGGAAGAGCCCAAATGGCCAGCAAATGATGAATAATGGATAAAGAAGTTGTGTAAAGAGCACACACCTAATAGAGTATTACTCAGGCATCAAAAAGAATGGAATTTTACCATTTGCAACAATGTAGATGGAGTTGGAGTGTATTATGCTAAACGAAACCAGCCAGTCAGAAAAAGACAAATACCATATGATTTCACTCATATGTGGAATTTAAGAAACAAAATACATGAACATAGGGGAAAGGGGGGAAGAGGAGGCAAGCCATAAGAGACTCTTAACTATGGAGAGCCAGCTGAGGGTTGCTGGGTTGCTGGGGGGAAGGTGGGTGGGGGATGGGCTGGATGGGTGATGGGCATTAAGGAGGGCACGTGTTGTGATGAGCACTGGGTGTTGTATGTAAGTGACAAATCACTGAAACCAATATTGCACTGTATGTTAACTAACTGGAATTAAAATATAAACTTGAAATAAAAATAAATAAATAAATGAATAAATAAGTAAATAAGGCAAGTAAAAAAAATAAGTAATTTAAAAATAAACTAAAATAAAAATTAAAATCAATGGGAGTGATTACAGTAGCCTAAACTGGGGCCCTGAGAATAAGGGCGAATACAAGAGGGCAGCATAGCCATCTGTGTATCTGTGTTATCATCATCATCTAGATTCAGATAGATAGAAACAGTTTTACTTGATTTTTTAAATTGAGATACTTATTCAGTTTTTATGTCTAATCAGATATGGGGAAAGAATAATCAAGAATGACAGCAGGTTATGAAGTTAAGAAGCTGATTATGATAGTGTCCTTGTCTGAGTTTATCAGCCAGGAAAAGGTGGATTTAAGGGTAAAAATAATGACTTCAAGGGAAACATATCAACCTTAAGATGCTTGCGGGATGTCAGAATGTTTCTGCTTATCAGACAATTGAAAATATGGATCTCAAGCATACAGTGGAGAGATACCTGAATATGGACATTTAGGAATCTTCAAGGTCTAGGAAGTGATTAAGGAGTTCACAGTGGAAATGATGACCTGAGCAAAAGAACAATTCAGTGAAGAACAGAGGAATAGGTTCCCACAGAGAGAATGAGGAAACCCAGAGGAAAATGAGGAGAGTGTCATGTCATGAAAGCCAAGGAAAACTATTTTCAGGAGGGGGTTAGTTAAGGGCGCCTGGGTGGCTCAGTTGGTTAATTGTCCAACTTTGGTTCAGGCCATGATCTCACGGTTCGTGAGTTTAAGCCTCACTTCAGGCTCTGTGCTGACAGATTAGAGCCTGGAACCTGCTTCAGATTCTGTATCTCCCTCTCTCTCTGTCCCTCCCCAACTCATGCTCTGTCTCTCTCCATCTCTCAAAAATGAACAAACGTTTAAAAAATATTTTAAAGGGCGTTAGTTAACTGTATCAAATGTTGCTGAGAAGTCGTGACTAACACAAGTGTTCATTGGATGTGCTTATTTAAATGTTTATTTTATTTGTGAGAAAGAGACAAAGTGCGAGTGGGGGAGGGGCATCGAGAGAGGGAGACACAGAATCCAAAGCTCTGTCAGCACAGAGCCTGACATGGGGCTCGAACTCATGAACTGTGAGATCATGACCTGAGCCAAAGTCAGACACTTAACTGACTGAGCCACCCAGGCGCCCCTAAAAGTGTTTATTGGATTTGGTAGCAAGGAGACACATGGTGACTTAATGGGGACAATTTCATGAGATGGTGAGAAAGGGGCTAGAGGGAAGGAGCTGGACAGTTTGCGGAGGTGGGAGTCTCACTACGCTGCATTTGAAGGATTAACGGAACTTCTCCGGACAGAGAAATAGCAGAGACTTCTGGAGGAAGTGAGAACCGACAGAGAGGTTGTGCATGGTTTGCAGAGGGATTTGGGAGGTGTCTAATCTGGTCTGAAGATAGCATTCCTGGAAGGAGGTTGGACAGACTAATTCAGGGCAGAACTTTCTAGACTTTGAATATGCCAGGCTGAGACATTTGGACATTGTTCTGCGGGACACGAGGAAGCCACTGGCAGCCTACAAAGAGGCCACAAGTTTAGCACTCAATTTTAAAAATATTCTAGGCATAGAGTAAACAATGAATTGGAAAATAATTATCATTACTCAATGAGGGATAAAAACTAGTAGCAATATTCTTTCTCAGTACCGATGAACAACTTCAGTACAGGTACTATGATCATCCATCGATTGGTAATAAATCACAAGCTGATAGTGCTGTGACCTCACAATGCCTGTGAGTTTCTGAAGTCTCTGAATATACGGTAAGGAAACATGGAGAGAATTTTGTTTCAATTGTTTCTTTGATGCATTACTTTAAAGCAAGACTATTTTATTCCTAATATATAGTTGGATGTTCTATATCCAAATGAATGTAGAAAGCAATCCCTTTCAGATTCTATACTTACTCTACCTTGGAAAGTGCCGTGAGAACTGGCTTGCAAATCACTCAAGATAATCTTATTTTTTTTCTTTCTTTTTTTTTTTTTTTTGTGTTGCATTTCTTTTCACTGAGAATGATTATATGGCAACAATTACCACCATACCCACTAGTCTGGAGTCTTGATGACTCAGGCTGCCTCTGAAAGTCACCTTCAGGTGCCAGGTTGGAAACACTGCCTTTTTTAAAACTTAAAAAAAAAAAAAAAACTTTCAAAAATTTTGAAAGTATATTTAAAAAGATGATGCAAAACTTTTGGTACAACAGTAGCCTGGGTTGAGAATGTTTCAGGGTTACAACTCTCACTTGCCTAGAAAGGAAAAAAGCCCGCTAGGCAGAGTTCCTCTGGAATGACTTTTAAGTCCCTAAACTAGCTAGAGTCCTATTAACCAATTAACACAGTTGGGTGCCACTTAACAGCCCACACTCTTACTCAGGACCTACATCCTCTATTTGACCTCTGAACAAGGACCATCCTCCATCAAATGCTTGATTCCATCGATTCAGGCATGGGGACACTGATAAGGGAACAGAAGAATTTTCATTTCTGAAAAGCAGGACGCCTGAGTCAATTTGTCCCAATTGTATCTGCACAAGGCTTATTATATGGACTGTGATTTCCAGGGATGAAAGCTGTGAACTCCCAGGTCACTTGTAAACTGATCACTCCCCAGCCTTTCCTCCTCCTGCTTTTAAGTGGTTTGAGGCTGGTAAATTGAAACCTGAAGAAACACAGAGCTCTGATCCCGAGACCTCCAGAGCAAACCTGGACTTTGGCTGATTTGCTGTAGGAAGTAACTGCTTACTTACCTCATAATTAACACCACAAGCTGATCCTTGGGAGATAAGAGTACAGAAGGTCAGAGGCAAGATCACCTAGAGAAGGATTTCACTAAAGCACTACTTTTAGTAGCTCTTGTGGCTACTTTACTGGAGAAACTACCGGGTACAATTTCTAAAAATATTACTGCTCACAGAAATGGAGGAAAGGGTATATCACCCATCAGTGATTGTGATCTCAGCAAACCTAACCCCCTTGATTAATGAAGCCAAAGCACACAGCACCCCGATGCTGTTCTGAGATACAAAGCAGGCAGTTTGTTCAGTGGCAAGTTAAACTGCGGTCATGACATTTCACTGTTCTGTATACAAAATGCCCTCCCTTCCCTGGGTGGAAGTGTTTACTGGCTTAGCGTCCTCCATCAAAGAAAGTCCCCTCTGAGCCTGCAGGCTTCTGTGGCCTGGCAGCCCAGCAGGCTTCTGTAGCAGCCCTGCCTCATCCTCAGCCCCACCCTCTCGCCCCTACAGTGAGGTCCCTGCCTCTGTGCTTCTGCACAAAACGCCCCTTCACTTGAAATGCCCTTACTGCTTTGTCTAGGAGTCTGATTACTCCTCCTCCTCAAGATCCAGCTAAAGAATCGCTTGTCCACAAAGACTTCTCCAGTTCTATCGGCAACATACTCTTCTCTGATATACTGCAGTTTATAGATACTGCATTGCTAGCGTAGAAAATATCCGTTTCTCCTATAATTTGTTCATTGGTAGATATCAAAATTATAGGAATTGAATGAAGAGATATGCCGATAGAATACATTGGTTTCTAGGGGCAACCAATGTTGCCCACGCAACCTGGGTGTGTCAGTGGGTTAAGCGCCCAACTCTTGATTTCGGCTCAGGTCATGATCTCGCGGTTCATGGGATCGAATCCCACTTTGCGCTCCATGCTAACTAACAAGGAGCCTGTTTGGGATTCTCTCTCTCTATCTGCCCCTCCCTTGCCAGTACTCGCTCTGTCTCAAAATAAATAAATAAACTTTAAAAATAAAAAGACATATACTGGTTTCTAGTATCTTCGTTTCCCAAGTAATTCATAATCAGTTTATCATTGCCCATGTTAATCAGTATCTGGGAGTCAATGGAATTGGAGGCAGACAAGTATTTTAATGAAGCAAAGAGCATTAAAGTTCGACCTAGCTCAAATGCAATAACCATTCTTAGTACTCAGGTAAAGATCTCTTATCTGGAAATCAAGAGGCTTAGATTTCAGCTGTGGCACTAGCCTGGCCCTCCCCTCTTCATTAACATTGTCTCATTTGCAGAATAGAGAAGTCGGAATGTTAAAATGTTGCTAAGCATATTTTACAGTTCCAAGACTTTATGATTCTATGAAATACTCAGGTAGACTGTGTGTAACTGCACTATGTATTTATAAAGTCTACGCTCTAGCAGTACAGAAAATTGACCTCAATTAGCTTAATTGTTATAAGTCTGATGTTACTATAGTCAAAGTTTGTGGCCCACATGGGCAAGTGAGCATGATTAAGGCAAAGCCTCTGCTTCTCAGTGAAGAACTGTACAGTTCAGCTTGGCCAATCTCGAAATACATTCTACTACGTGCAGGAGAGCCCAAGCGTGAGACTTCTCCTATCATATTCATCAAGACGATTCAGAAGTCACTGCTAGCATGTATGTCATGCCGACCCCAGCTCAACATCATTACCTTCACATATAAATATGTATCCCCCTTCACTGAGGGATTCTATTTTTGGATATCTACTATAAGAAAACAATCCGTAAAATCTGACATAACTTTAAATTCAACAATACTCTTTGCAGCATTATACATTCTATTAAAAGAAAATAAGCTAAGAATCCAAAATTAAGGACCTTGATAGATTGGTTTATTTGGTATAGAAGCAGGGTGGACTGTTACAAAGCCATTAAAATTGTTAATAAGGATATTTTTGTGGGAGTACATTAAGTGTTAGGCTAAGAAAAGGATTAAAATTTCCATTATAGGAGATTCACATTAACCTGCAGCGGAAAAATAAATAGAAACCTACACTAAAATAATACGTGTTGTATGACTGTAATAAGACATGGAGGGCTTTTTAAAATCTTCTACCTATTTTTCAATATTTTCTAGAATTTGTATAATGAATGTGTATTCATTCAAAGACCAGCAAAAATTTAAATGTGTTTTAAAGGGCAGCATTTAAGAATAAATTTATAGGGGCGCCTGGGTGGTTCAGTTGGTTAAGCGTCTGGCTTCGGCTCAGGTCATGATCTCACGGTTCGAGGGTCTGAGCCCCGTTTCGGGCTCTGGGCTGACAGCTAGCTCAGAGCCTGGAGCCTGCTTCGGATTCTGTGTCTCCCTCTCTCTCTGACCCTCCCCTGCTCGCACTCTCTCTCTCTCTGAGACATTAAAAGACATTAAAAGAAATAAAAAAATAAATCAGTAATTCAACAAATCAAAACTTTTAAACCATATTAAATATACTGGTCAGATTTAAAAACTTCTACTTATTCAATAAACTGAAAAAAAAACCTCACCAGGAAATCTAAAGGTAATTTCATCAAATTAATAAACAATCATCATAACATTCAAATGAGCTACAGAGAACATTTTAAAACAAGTCTCAGAATGTGTTTCTTAATGTACAGTGTAAGTGCATTTGTAACCAATAACCCATGTTTCAGGTTTTAAAAATCCATGATGTATATATTTATATTATAAATAGAAAGTACTTTCAAATAATTGAACTTACAAGGATTTAGACAATTAAAAGTGCACTCAAGAAACTGTCTAGTGATGTGGCTGAACACGCTCTTTCCTCTCTGAAAACTCAAAGTCAGCAAAATCACGGGACTACCCAACGTATCCCATTGGTTCCCATCCAGCTCCAACATGCTGGTTTTCTAGGGAACATGCAGCAGATGGAAATGAAAGTATAAATGGGTTCCTAGGGATATGGCCAGGAAAGAAATTGCCTTTCAAGGAGAAAAATATCTAGAAGGAAAGGGATAAGGAAGAAAGAAAAAAGAAAGAAAGGACGAAAGAAAGGATGAAAGAAAGAGAAAGAAAGAAAGAAAGAAAGAAAGAAAGAAAGAAAGAAAGAAAGAAAGAAAGAAAGAAAGAAAGAAAAAGAAAGAAAGGAAGAAAAAAGGGAGGGAGGGAGGGAAAGAAGGAAGGAAAGTGAAAGGGGTTCTGTGGGAGGAGGAAGCCAGTAGGAGAGAGAAGGGGAGGGAGAGGGAGGAGAGAGAGAGAGAGACATGAAAGAGAGAATGTTTGATGGGAGAAAAGCATTCATGAAATATCTCTGACAGATATTCCAGGGTGAGAAATAGAACGTGTTTGAGATTCAAGTCCATGGGGCAACCTGGAGTGCCACAAAGTCACCTATTCACTCCCACGCTGAGGCAGCTCAATAAACGGCATCTCATCTTTAATCAGCTACATCAGAGCTTGGGACCACACCATTACCTATGAAATGGAAATAAACTAGGACCCTAATGACCATTATGCACAGGACGAACAAACAGGCCATTCAATATATATAAGAGATAATATTTGAACCATTTGAGCCATATATCCAAGTGCAAATCTCCCCAAAAGGGCCCTTAATCTCACTATTACCAGACTGGAGTTAATCTGTACGCTCAACACTGGCTTCTCCCAGAAATTTCACTTCAAGGACTGGCATCTCTTTATGCTTAAGCTGTAAAGCCAGAGGTCTGAGTATCATTCCACATGCTCTTTCTAACTTATACCTAAAGTTTCACGAATGTTCATTGTAGTCACTGATTCCTAAATATCTTCAGAATCAATTTCTTACCAGTCCCCCTCAAGTCTGGTTTACACCAGCAGGTTTCTAACTGGTGTTTCTTCCAATATCACCTCTTGACCATCCCCCTGCCCCCACTACTGCTGGATATCTTTCTAAAATGGAACTCAACAGTAATATCTCCTATCTTTAAGTGTTGCTTGACTCCCCTTATTGTATTTCCTCCAAAATTAACCTAAGATCATTAGAATGGCATAAAAAGCTGACAGAACCTGGCCTCACCGGCCTTCTCTGGACTCTGCATTATGATAAGTCACCCGAAGGGAGGGGGGTCTGTGCACGTCCTCTACTCTCCATTCTTCAACAGCTACCTTAGAAATCACTTTCTCTGAAAAGCTTTTCCTAACTGCTCCAGACAATGTTTCCTACCTCTGTGCCGACATAGATCTTAATGCTTTCCTCCACTGATATTTGCCTCACATTGATCACACTGTGTTGTGATCATTTGTATTCTTAATCTTTTCTCTCGCTGAAATGTCAATCCTTGAGAGCAAGGGTCTGAGTTGTAGTTCTTGTATCTCCTGTATTTCATCATCTTGTAAATAATCAATAATCAGTAAACACTCACTGAATGCCTTCAATGAATAATAGAATATCCCAGAAGGATAAATGGATGCAAATTTAGAAATCAGTGAGTAACATGTGCTGTTATTTCAATAGTTTTATTTCAATCTAAAAAATGTATTGCAAACACCACTCCATTTTCTGGGTCAAGATTAGTCATTTGTACTATACAAGAAAAATTCAGTGTCTCAAATCATTTGATGATATCTGACAAAATGTATGTGTGGTGCCTTGAAGAAATAAACTAGCTTTTGAGTCTCTGGACATGCAAAGTCACACTTAAGAAACCATGATAATATTGAAATAATCAGAAACAATGCATAAACTTTGAAATTCTTACCTAGATTAACTTAATCAAGAATTGAACAGAAGGGAAATAAATATAATAAAATACCTCTAGGTGTTTTCTTTGTCCCTATTTTCCCTCTCTCTCTCTCTCTCTCTCTCTCTCTCTCTCTCTCTCCCCCCCCTCTTTCTCTGTCTCTCTCTCTTTTAATAATTTTAACCACCACCTGTATGTAAGAAATACTGGGTATCAATACATTCTTCTATCACAAGCTCCAACAGATTCTTTCCAGCTTCCTAGAAATCTCTACCTAGATCAGGAAACCCAAATCCAACATTACTAGACTGTACTCATTATTTTAATAATCTCTGTCAAAGAATTCCTTTTATTTTTTCCCCTAAATTCTATGAGTGGTACTTCTTCCCGCCCAGTCACTCAGGGTTTTAGAGTACCTATCTCCCTCCCTTCATACTTAACAGATGATCCATTAAAGGAATCCTCTGTGTTTATCTAATGTGTGTCACATGTCTCCTTGGCTCTCCCCACATTGTCATTCCTCTAGTTCAGCCTCCAGTTACCTTTTACCTGGATTACTCTGAGAACATCTTATCAGTTACACTGCTTCTTTTTCATCTCTGCATCTCTGCTTCCCAAGCCCTATAAATTCTTTTTTATACAGGTGTCAGAGTCTAAAATCTAGTGTAATACTGTCCATTAGAAGTTCCAGCATGGATACAAATCCTTTTTACCATCCAATATGGCAGGCATTAGGACACACCCAGCCATGGAGCACTTGGAATGCATCTGGTGCTTCTAGGGAACTGAGTTTCAGTTTATTTTAATTAATTTAAGTAACTACATACGTTTAGTAGCTACCATATTGGATAATACATTTCTTTTTTTCCATGTTTTATTTTTTATTTTTGAGAGAGAGAGCATGTGCATGTGTGCGGGGGAAGGGGGAGACGGAGGATCTGAAGTGGGCTCTGCACTGATGGTAGAGCCCTAAATCACAGGTTGCAGCTCGTGAGCAGAGCCAAAGTTGGATGCTTAATCGATTGAGCTATCCAGGCGCCTCCCCCCAGCCCCGGGCAATGGATTTCTAGATCTAAACACTCAGTCCCTGATTTGAAAACATTTAGTAACTCAATTTTATCCTAATAGTGAGAATGAAATAAACTGAAAACTCAACAACTTGCCATTTGAGATTCTTCAGGATCTGGTCCAGCCTAAACGTCCATTTGTGTATACTGCTGCACCTTATCACGGATCCTGTGATATAAACTTATTGGAATGCCCATAATTTTCCAAAAGTCCTTTGGATTCCCTCTTCTGGGACTTCATTAAATCTCTTTTGCTTGGAGGCCCTATCATATTCATTTTATAAAAGTCTGTCTATTTTTCAAGACCTTGGAGGTTCTAGAGCGCTATGTCCTCATTGAGAAACTGCACAAGGTCCCTCAGTTGAGGGACTTCAAAGATTCATCATCCACTATTTCAGTGACACTGTTTGCTTTATAGGTGTGCTGTGTTTTGATTTTTCTTATTTCTTATTAGAATCTTCTCCATTGGATTCTAAGGTCCTTACAGTTATGCTGTATCTGATTTCCAGTTTTTAAATTGATGACATTCCATTTGATGTCTTATTTTAATAACCATTTATTAAGTGGGACATTATGACTCTGTAGACCAGAGACGGTCTTTCCTGGTAACCTTTAGTCATTGGATCCTTCAAATAATTGCCCTCAAAATGATTTAAATGATCCTTAAAATAATAGTTTGTTTTAGGTAACTAAAATTGGGTATGTTCGTACACTGAACCTACAAATGTAGCAAACACTTGAGATACATTTCATGTTAAGAAGCATAAACTAAACAAAGTTCATAGACTTCTGCATTTACAACTTAACTCGAAATACATCTCTCAAGACTGTGCCTGTTCTTCTGAAGAGAAGAGGTTCCTGCAGGCAGGAATTGAATATGCACAGAGAATTCTCTCCACAAAATTCACTAAATACTCACTGCATGGTCAGTCCTAGGTCAAGCATTGAAAGGGAGTAAAAAAGCATAAGAAATAATTTCTACCTCAGGTGGTAAAAGTTAAATTGGGTACAAATGGCATGCCCGTAACGAAGTAAGAGCAACACAGAACAATCTAGTAGAGGGGTCTTGTTGCTCCTGCGAATGGGCTGATTTTTTAGCTCTGATGGTCTGTGAAGATCTGGAACGGGCCACGGAGGACACGTCTGGCTACTTTGGACAAAAATACAGGAGGCATAAACAAAAACTCGAATGTACAAATAAGTTACAGAAGATACAGTGAGCCCACCTGTATGAAATTAAGGTGCTATGAGATGTGGAATATTGTAGATAAATAAGGAAAAAAAAATCAAGAAGCTGGATTCTAAAGAACATTATCTCCCAGAATAATGTGAACTCAGCAGTGGGTAATACTTGGCAGCATCTGAGTAGAAGACAGATGGAATAAAAATTAAAAGTACACAGAAGTGATTTCTCTCATGTAGCTTTAACCTTAAAAATGAGTTCAGGACCTTCAGAAGGACAGAATAAGGAGCTCAGCACACTACCTCCCCACCCAGACAATTTAAATGGTGAAAATCATTTTAAAAAAACCATGTTAAGTCTTTAGAAATTTTCCCAAGGGCATAGAAGAAATGGAGAAACATTCATTCAAGAAAATCTGCTTAATGGTAGCTACACTTGTGACATAGCGTAACATATGGACTTGCTGACTCACAATGAGTGCAGTTGAAACTAATGTAACATTGTATGTCAACCGTACTCCAATTAAAAAAAAGTAGAGGGGGGCATGAATGGTTCAGTTGGTTAAGTGTCTGACTTCTGCTCAGGTCATGATCTAAGGTTCCTGGGTTCCAGCCTCTCATTGGGCTCTCTGCCATCAGCTTCAGATCCTGTCTCCCTCTCTCTCTCACAGGTGCCCTCTTTCTCTCTCAAAAATAAATAAACATTAAAAAAAGAGAAGAGAGAAGCTACTTAATTTTAATAAGAATACTGAAAGTCTTTGGCATTTAGCCACAGTCTGTATCTTTAATCCCTTCCAGACCCACCACTGGGTATTACAGAAACTCACCAGCTCTTCATCTGACAAGAAAGAACTCATTGGAGGAACAATGTCTGGGCAATTCCAAGGAGAGAGTATCCCTTGTCCGAGTGCATGTGGGGAGAGGGAGGCAGGCATAGCAAAGATGGGCCTTTACCACTCCTTTTGGGTTTTCTCTGTACCCACCCAGGCCACCCTAAATCTGTCAAGTTCAAAGGAGTGAGGCTAGAAATGTAAACATCATTCTCACATCAAGGAAGTTCCAGGCAAAAAGCGAACATTTCAGTCTGCTTGGCTACTTGCGGGTGGTAAGTATCTTACACATGAGAGTCCCCTGTGTCTCAAATGTGAAGCCATTGATGAACTCAGAGGCCATTACCATTCTGCACCTCCGACAGTCAGTGACTTTCCTCTTAACACTGCAAGAGAGTCACACTTTTAAAGAAACTGGGATACCTGCAAAATTTAAAAAGGCCCCTAGAAAAATGACTTTCTGTACAATAAGAAGTCATAACATGCACATTACTCTTCTCTTCTTATCCCAGTGTTTGGTTACCTAGATAGAATCCAATAGGTGGAATAGATAAAACAATATATATATGCATGTGTGTGTATATATACATATATACATATATATATACACACACATACATATATGTAGGCATGCATTTTCATATATAAATGTATGTATTATATATTATTGTGAAATATATGTATATCTATAAATGTTAATATTAAGACTAAACCACAGAGCTTGGCGAAATTGAAGTGTGAAACAACTATCTCCCTCACATGAGATTTTGTTTTACTGTGTGTATTCCAGCTATTTTATTTATTTATTTCATATGTAGTTTTTACACGGCTCCTATGTACTTGGCATATCCCAAGCCCTGGTGAACACGATAAGCAAACAAGATCAAGACACTCGTGCAGCTTACATTCTATTAGAAGAACAATCCCAACCAAAAATCGACTGCAGTAAGTGCAATGCTGAGAAACAAAATATGATGATAGGATGTGACAAAGAGACCCTGGGTGTCTCCTTAGTATCACCTAGTCAGGAAATGTTCACTGAGGAAATGGCATGTAGACTGAGACTCAGAACTGGTTAACAAGAAAACATCCATGATGAGCAAGATGGGCAGAGGGGAGAGGCAGCATTCTGGGCCCAGAGAACAGCCACTGCCAAGATCTGGAGACAGGAAGTGCTTGGTATGTCCCAGGATCAAGAAGAAGGCCAATATGGCAAGAGCAAAGGGAATAACGCAGAGAGTGACAGAAGACAAGGTCAGCCAAGTTAAGTAGCTTGGATTTTAGTTGCATTTAATGCATTATTGCTGACATTTTAGTCTGCGAATCAAGATTTGGGTGGGTTTTGATCAATGCCCTGCCATTAACTTACCATATGACTCCGGAAAACTTATATCCTTTCTCTTGGCCTCAGAGCGACCTCAACTGTGAAACAAAGAGATTGGACTAGAAAGTACATGATCTATGAATTCCCTTTGAGTGCTAACATTCTATGATTCTAATCTTTGCCCTCAAAAATGAAGTTGAACACTCCCTTTTCTTAAAAGTACTGAGGCCCTTCTGTGAACTAGGGAAGCATAGCTCAGGGCAGGCTGGTCATTTGCCCTGAATTGTAAAACTGCCAAGACTTATGATAGGATGAGGAGCCAAAGATTGCATTTCCCCTGTGTTGTTGACATTTCTTGCAAGACATATTTGCTGTGAGTTTTTATATTTCGCTCCTGTCTTCATTACTTTTGGTTTATTTGGAGTGCCTGACTAAGGTTCCCTCAATTCTCTACTTCCACCTTTACGACCTAGAGAGAGAGAGAGAGAGAGAGAGAGAGAGAGAGAGAGAGAGGAGTGAATGAATATGGAATCATTAATCCCTTCCCAATATCCACAGGCATACTTGTTTTCCAAAAGTCCCTTTGGGGATAAGATCAAGTGTGCACAGACTGCCTCACTTCTCTCTGAAGAAAGGTGCTTAAGGACGTAATACTGTTTAAGCTTGATCACTTTGGAGAGATTCCCAATATAATCAATCAGAATAGTGATTCCCAGAACATGAAATTTACTGTGACCAAAGATTAGTTGGCTCTCACCATAAATAATTGAGAAAGACTACTAAACAAACACTTCAACAGCTTCATAGGGTTGCTAAATAAACAAGCAGTACATGCACAAGATAAACCTTTTAAAGGAACAGCTAAGAGATTTAGACTTTTAAAGAATATTTACCTTGGAACTGAGATAAAAACCCAAGCCTAAGTTTAAAGAGACAGAGCATAGAACACAGGGCCTCTTCCGTGAATCAAAAAAAAAGAAGAAACCCTGTTTTTTGATTTGTGTATTTTAAGTTTCAGGGCTTCATCGATACTGTGACCTCTTTTTTGGAGTCAGCGTGCTTTAGCAGGAAAAAAACAAACAAACAAACACTTTTAAACAGTATAGATATTTGTGCGTTTGCTATGTTGTGTGATTTTTATCATGCATTAGAGGCCAAAACACATCGGTTGGAAAACAACTCTATTTTATTATGAAAAATAATATCTGACATACAGAAATTTTATTGCAGGACAAAATATATTCTATAAAGTGATTTTCAGCTACACTAAGCAAACACTATAGAAAAATGTTGTTTAGTTCTTAAGTTGCTAACAATACGAGATATCGGAAAGCTATTTTATGCACACACGGGAGTACTTTCAGGACTGGGTTTTAACACTGCCTCTTTAGCAATTAGCAATGTAAGCTTGGATAAGTTACTCCGCTTCTTGGAGCATCACCTGTAGCTGCCAAATAAGGCGGTTGGATTAAATGTTCTCAAATTGTAATTCAATGCCGAAATGCTGGATGCGTATTTTTAACACCACACACTGCCTTTGCATGCAGGACATGCTAAGTACTTAATCAGTTCATCAGGTTCGTGAAAACCTGAAACAGTGAGACGCAGTGTTTTGCTAATTAGAAAAGGACATTACTTATCTTGGTAACGCAATATCTTGGTAATGTGGAGTCCTGGAGTTGTTATCACAAAACTCTGGTTCTTTCCCCTACTAGCCATAAAGGAACTTGGGGCAGATCATATGAACTCTCTGGAGCACCATTTCCTCATTTGTGTATTTTCTTCTCATAACTGTTACGGATAATTAAGAACACAGGCACTGGAATCTGACCATTGCATTTTAAAATCTGGTCCCAGCAAGTATGACTTGTGTGATTTGGGGGACGCATGTTTAACTTCTGAGTGCCTTAATTTTCCCATCTGTAAAATGGAGATGATAGCTGTACCTAGTTGAAAGAATTGTAAAGATGAAGTAAGAGACCGTACCTACAGCAATTAGAATAGTTCTTAGCATTCAGCAAATGTTAGAGCTCATTTATATCAATAGTAGTAGCAGAAATAGTAGTAGAAATAGTTTCAGCAGTAGGGGCATGTAAAAATCCAAGTACTAAGTAGAGAGAAATCAAAATGCCTTAAGGGAAAAAAATAAAGTAGTCCTATGGGCTGGAGCTATTTAAGAAGGCTTGAGCGTGCAGCCATAGTGAGCATTGGGCCTCACTGAAAAATAAATTGTCAACAGAAAGATGTTACAATCTGAGAAAATAAAAAGATGGGAGAGGGAAACCTCAGTGAGATATGCAGGTGAAGAAGCAAACTGAACACAGGCATGTACTCTTGCTCCTTCCTGAAACCTCAAAAAAAATGAAATACAATTAAGAAAATATTTTTAAAGCAGAAAACCATAAAAAAAATAATAGAAGAGAAAACACCAACCCACATTTGGAATCTGGTGAGCAGTTGGACTAGTGCTGAATGGTTTAGGAAACTTGATTAATGTTAGTTCCCAGCTGGTAATAGGAAAAGCTAAGATGTAACCAAAGTTAGGGCAAAAAATATGATCTCACAGTTTGTGAGTTCGAGCCCCTTGTTGGGTTCACTGCTGTCAGCACAGAGCCTTCTTCAGATCCTCTGTCTCCCTGTCTCTCTCTGTCCCTCCTCTGCTTGTCCTCCTTCGCTCTCTCAAAAATAAAGAAAAGAAGCACTTCAATCTCCAGATTCTTACCCCAGAAGGCCTTTGCACAAGAAAACAAGCACAGTTGAGCATGGCATTACCTTACTGATGTTAGAGAGACTATATACACATTTATATACTGAATGCTGACAGCCATCCCACTACCCCATTCCCAATCTTCCATTACTGATGGGCTTTTAGAACACTGAAAATCAAATCTGTATCCTGCGAGGACTAGACTGAAAACTTGTCTCTGGGAATCTGAGCAGCCCAAAAGGAAGATACAAAAGTATTAGCACTGAGGTTTCCTCCACAAAACAGCCCATCCTGATTTCTCCTATACTTTGAAGACTCTGATTTATGAAGTCAACTAAAGGACTCAGAATTTAACATCATCTTTTAAGAGAATACTCTAAAAACACAATCAGATCATTCAGAAAACATGTTAACATGAAAGAGACCTGAATGTAAGTGGGGAGAAAAAGAAGCAACTTGGAGATAATAAAAAATGCAAGATAAAAACTTGAACAAAAATGTTATTAATGTATCACATTCATAAAATAGGAATGGAGTGCACTTAACAATAACAGATATTCTGATAATTTAAAAAGGGTCTTGGAAATAAACATAGTAACAGAAAGGAGAAAGTCAATAGAAGGATTATAAGACTGAATTAGGGAAATTTCAAAAAAACCAGGACAAAATGTGTAGGAAACAGAAAATGAAAGAACACAAAGAAAACATAATACCAGCCCAGAATTTTTGATATCCAAGTATTAGGAGTTCCAGAGAGAAAGCACTGATAAAAAGGAAGAAAGGAAGCTGTCAGTGAGAAAATACATCAAAAAATGTTCAGAGCTGAAGATATGAATGCCAAATGCCTGGCACAGTGAATAAAAGCAGACCCATCCTAATATACATCATCTTGAAACTTCAAAGAAGACCATACACATTTCCAGAGAAAGAAATGGTCACAGACAAAAAATGGGCAATCAAAACTACCTTTGGGTTTAGTAACAGCAGAGTTAAAAGGTGGACCATAATGAAGAAAAGCCTTCAAATTCTGAGGGAAAATGATTTACAACCTAAAATTCTATACCCAACCAAACTTTCAATCAAGAGTGATACTAGAATAATGACATTTTAAAACATGCCATGTCCTTTAAAAATTGTACTTCCCAATATCCATTTGTGTGTGTGTGTGTGTGTGTGTGTGTGTGTGTGTGTGTGTGAAGCTACTGGATGATGAGCTTTGCAAAACAAGCACATGATCAAAATAGAAGGCATGCCTATAATAAAGGGCAATCCACCACAGAAAATAGGGAGAAAATCCCCATGAAAATTAAGGATAAACTGAAGTGATGGCTGCACACCAAGAGTAAAAGGGAATTAAATCCATTAAGAACAGATGATTAGGATTTAATGAGATTTTTTTTCTAGAATACAAAATTTAAAGAATATTTGAAGATTTTGACCATCAGTGAAAAATCTAGATTGAATTAATAAGTACATAGGAAACTGAACAAAGGAGGGAAATCAGGATGAGTATTTACTAAAGAGAAAAGGAAAACTGCAGAAAAAGAGAAGAAGTGATGATTTGCTGCACGGTTCAGGATTTACCTAGTCATAATACAGGAAATACTGAATATTCATATGACCAATGTGAAAACTACATTGGAAAGGTGGGAGAAATAGGAAACAAGAGTATGTGGACCCATAGATCATGCCTACACCGAGGCATTTGTAAATAGTGCTGTATTTAGCAAGGATTCCCAACCCTGCTCAGTCCGTGGCACACATGTGCATTCACACGCACACGCGCACACACGGAAATGAATGGAAAAGATGGCTTCAGATTGGAAGCCACAAGGCAGGGTCTCAGGCCACCCAAGTTCCGTGTGACCTCTCTGAGGACAAAAAGAATCAGTATTGCCTGACACCTGTAATCCATGTGCTGCTTACCGTTTGACTCTGATTTAGAGACAAGGAAGCAAATACCAAAAACTTAAGCTAAATGAACTGAATGTGATTTCCTCCAGAGAGGAGGTTTGGGTAGGTGCAGGGAGACATGGGCAGGGGCAGAAACCTACCTTTTTTTTCTAAATAAAAAATTTTATAGAACTAATTGAATCTTTAAACCATGTTCATATATTACTTTATGTTTTTAATGTTTTTTTTTTTTATTTTTGAGAGACACAAGGACAGAACGAGAAAGCATGGGTTTGTAAGAGGGTGAGGGGCAGAGAGGAAGGGGACAGAGGATCCTAAAGGAGTTCTGTGCTGACAGCAGAGAGCCTGATGTGGGGCTTGAACTCACAACTGTGAGTCAAACAACTGACTAAGCCACCCAGCCACCTGTATTACTTTAACATGAAAGATAAAATGAAATCAATAAAAACCTCAACTATACTACATGGATGATGCCTGAACTAAATATGAGGCTAACATTTATTGGGCAAATTTTAAATACCAGACATTGACTAATTTCCCCTTTTGATCCTCACAATGACCAAGCAACAGGCAATAATGATTGATATTATACACATTTTAAAGACTAAGAAACATATGTTAAGAGAAATTGGATACATCACCTACATTTTTACAGCTAATCCATAACACAGTTGAAATCCACCTAGAACTCAGCCACCCCATCTCCTAACCTGATGTGTGTTGTTTCTCAGGTGTGGTCAGTGCTGGCGGCACCACATTCTGGAGGGTCTTGTGTATCAGTCCTGATGAAGTCCTCTTACTTAGGCACTTTGGGAAACGAGATCTTCTAAAATTTTTCACATACCAGGAATACAAGACATATCGACCTGCTCAAGTCTAAAAAGCAGAGTAGTTGGGGGCACCTGGGTGGCTCAGTTGGCTAAGTGTCTGACTTAAGCTCAGGTCATGATCTCACGGTTCATGAGTTTGAGCCCCATGTCGGGTTCTGACAGCTCGGAGCCTGGAACCTGCTTCAGACTCTGTGTCTCCCTTTCTGTCCCTCCCTGTTGACACTCTGTTTCTCTCCCTCTCAAAACTAAACATTGAAAACAATTAAGAAGCAGGGTAGTATCAAAGCCAGCCCTGCCATCTGCCTGACCCTCCTGCAGATACTCTGCCAGGACAGCACTGCCACTCTGTGCTTTCTGGAAATGTTGCTGCACAGTCCTTGGTCTCCACTCAAGCACCTTTCCTGTTATTTACAGGTGACTGCTGCTTTTCTGCGGGGCTACCAAACTCTGTTGATTCAATATGAAGGTTGAAATGCGGGAGCTGAGCTCACGGGATGTTTACTATTGTTTCCAACATCACCATTTAATTATTCTAACAAGGCTGCTATTGGCTAATGTTCTTGCTAATATGGACTCTACTTGCTGATAAACTTTATTCAGGTATATGGAAGCATCATATTTCAATCTAAAACTTAGGAGACACCAGGAAAATAATCTTTAAAAAGATTGACAGACACCTAAATTTCATTGGAAAAGTGACCCCTATTTCAACAACCAAAACTATTAGAAGGTTTCCTGGCAGTTAAAAGAAAAAGTTATTCAGAATATTTACATCCAGAAAAGTTTCAATGCACACATCCACATGCATGTACACACATGCCTGTTTGCACACGCACACAGATGGAGAAAGAGACAGACACAGAGATAAAGAGGGAAAAGAAGAAATTTTAAAAGGACAGTAACAAAGTGCTGTTTGTTATTTAACTAAATATTATTTTATTATAGAGACCTATTTGATGATTTACATTCACTTGATCAACAGAGTTCAACTGACTGGGTATGATTACTCTTCCCACTATCTTTTCATCTCTCTCCTGCTGGCAAACCAGACGCACACACTTCTATACCATAGACCTTCTTCTGAGATCTTTCAGATTCCCCATACTGACCCCATGTGCCCCAATGCCCCCATAGTGTGCACATGCTCACTCAGGACCCTGATACTAATGGAGTGTTGTCACTATCCAGGACCCCAAGTCCATCTCAGAGCACACTTCATCCCAGAGCAGGGCTCAGGCTGGTCGAGTGCCATGTTCTGTGGCTGGACCTGAACTGGTCACCTCAAACAACTTTGGCTTTCTCCTGCCCAGCTCTTCCTCACCCACCACCACGCACTGGCCAGGGTACTTCCTCAGGATTTGTAGATTGGTGGGAGTCTCTCATCTGGAAAGTGAGTCTGGAAGGAAAGATTACAAAATAACCTCCTTCCTTGACAGTAAAGAGACAACCATTTGGTTTCATTTTCTTAAATAAAAGCATTTTATTATTTAAATATATTGTTCCCTTCATTTTAACTTGATCCAAAGGCCACACTTCTCCCTTCCCAACCCACACAATTTCTGCCCAGAGCACTGACTGCCTTACAGATGGATTGACTAATACATTTATCCCGTCCGTCAAAAAGTATTTCATATACTTACCAAATTCAGCAGTGTTTGCAATCCAGGCAAGAAGTCAAGCATGGTCCCTGCTGGGATCAGTGCTGTATGGTAGAAGAGGTGACACTCCTGAATGCTCACTGGAAGAGAGGAGTATTTAACCCAGACCTGTTGATGGGGGAAAGGGCCCATGTGTGAGAGTGTGGAGGGAGTTCTACCCGTCAAGGAAGAGGAGTCTTCCAGGCAGAGAGAATTGTTTGCTCAAAGGATCAGAGCCACAGAAAATATGGAGCAAATAAAAGATTATTCTCCTGAAGGACAGAAAGAAAAGATGTGGGTTGCAGTTAGCCGGTAAGGCACGAAGCTGAACACAGAGGCAGGGTCAATCATGAAGAGCCTTGTAAGCTCACTTTGGCAGCGATAACCCAGTGGAGTTTTTAAAAGATGAGTAACCTGATCGGATTTGCATTTGCAGAATTTCATTCATTCTCAGGATCAGCTCGGATGCTTGGGAGATCTACTCTATACTTTAAAAAGCAAGCCCACCCTTATGATAGCAACTTTATCAGTATCTAGCTTGAGTTGATAGTTTTCTAATAGTTGCATAATATGTGGAGGTTACTAAATACTTCCAAACATATTTTCACATTTTATCATCATAATTAACTACAAGGCCACTGTGATTATCTCTTCATTTTTGCCAAAGAAGAAACTAAGACAGAATAATAAAGGGGGGTCCTGGGACTGGCTCTGGGTTCAGGCAACCTTCATTCCACCGCTATCATCAACCTACTCTTTCCTGACCGGAGGAACGGCCATTTGCTCACATGCGCAGCCTGTAACCGACACTCTAAACAGACAATACATACAGAATGCCAGCTGCAGTTGCTTGAAAGTTATGACCTATAAGATGCCTAGTAAAAATGAAAAGACATGAATCTTAGAACCGGAAGACTTTTAGAGCATTAGCAAAGATGGACTGTGACACTCAATGAGGAAATTGTGTGAGAAATACTAGGTACTCTCTTGGCTTAGTATTTCTCTATTCATACAGAATGATCTTATGAAGTTGTTTTAAAACACACACACACAAAGACAGAGGTGTTCACATATTACAGTGCTATTTATATGCACATTCTTGCATCAATGTAGATGATCTCTGAAAAGACACCTGAGAAGCAGGTGTTGGTGACTGCCTCTGGGGAGGATGGGGACTGGAAGGACGTAGTGCTCACTGTGTATCCATTAGCACTGCTTTCAATTTTGCATAGTGCCTGCATCACACTTTGAAAATGGAATTCAGTTATGAAAAAATAGGGTATTTTGAAGAAAATGATCATTCTAATTCAGAGTATGTGCTTTAAACTATAAATGCAGGGGTGCCTGGGTGACTCAGACAGTTAAGCGCCTGACTCTTGATTTTGGCTCAGGTCATTATCTCATGATTCATGGGAGAAGCCCCAACTCAGGCTCTGTGCTGACAGCTTGGAACCGGCTTCGGATTCTCTCTCTCCCTTTCTGTTCCCCTTTCCTGATCTTGTGTGAATTCTCTCTCTCTCTCTCTCTCTCTCTCTCTCTCTCTCTCTCTTTCTCTCTCTCTCTCTCTCAAGGAGTAAATAAACATTTAAAACATGCAACAAAGCAGGCAGAACATCACTGGCACTTTTTCTGCAGTATCTGACATGTTCTGGAACTAACTTTCTAAGGTAGAGCAATGTTCTTTGGAATTACCTAACTCCCAGGGAACTAACATTTGCTCTTAGAATGGCTATTTTAGGGGCACCTGGGTGGTTCAGTTGGTTAAGCGTCCAACTTTGGCTTAGGTCATGATCTCATTCATGGTTCGTGAGTTCAAGCCCCATGTCGGGCTCTGTGGTGACAGCTCAGAGCCTGAAGCCTGTTTCAGATCCTCTGTCTCCTTCTCTCTCTCTGCCCTTCCCCTACTTGCATTATGTCTCTCTCTCCCTCAAAAATTAATAAACATTAAAATAATTTAAAAACCACAATGGCCATTTTATGTAGTATCATTGTAGGGCTATGACCAGGCATGCTAGCCCACAAAGCTTCTCGTACTTCTGCGTTTGTTTGCCCCCTGAGAAGTGCCATGGTGCCCTGTCACTATGAAAACACATGTCAATAACTCAGCATTTTATCCTGAAACACCACTGACTGAGTTCAAGTTCTCCAAAAAAGACATTTGGAGGAGGGATGACAGAAAGGTGGGAGGAGACATTCTGCTTAATGCCCTAAGCCACTATTTAAAAAAAAAAACACATTTTCTATGATATTAATAGCTGTTTCACAAGGAAAAGGAAATGTCTGTCAAATCCACTTGGAAAATGTCATTTTCTCTTCTTCCTCTTCTAATGGGGACTGGGGCACTGCGCACATTAGCACATTGTCCTTGGGATGCTTTGCACTTATTCTTTTTCAAGGTAGGCCTTTTACCATTTTCAGGACACCATTACTGGTGGGGGGGAGCACTGTTGGGGCAACGCTGCCGTGAGTTGCTTGGGAGACTTTTACAGCAAAGCCCCCAGTCCATCACACCCCTACTACCCATTCCTTTGTACATTTCTTTTCCACTTTCATTCTGAGTTTGGCCACGAGATTTGCTTTGGCTGGTGGGACATCAGCAAGCAGAGCGAGCAGGGGTTTGATAAGGGCCTGCACACAGGGGACCTGCCCTTTTGGATCTCTGCCCTGAGATCCTCAGGCTGGGAGGAAGTCTTCCCAAACAGAGAGAATGAGAGGCCCAGCCATGGAGGCTGAGAAGGTGAGCACAGCCCCTAGCCAGGTAGCTGGATGAATGTAGTAGCACAAGCCAGTCCACGTGAGGGTGGCAACACTGCTCAACCAGACCCAGAATTGTGAGAAATAACAACTTGTTTTAAGCCACTGAGCTTTGGGGTGATTTGCCGCACAGTAACAAGTAAGTGATACAGCTGTATGTCAAGGTAAAGCAAGGGACCAAAGATCAAGACCCTTGACCTCTATCCAGAGCTCTGTTCTCTGCCTCAGTTTCCTAATGTGTAGAGAGAGAGGACGTTAGAATAGATAATGTCTAGGGGCGCCTGGGTGGCTCAGTCGGCTAAGTGTCCAACTTCAGCTCAGGTCATGATCTTGTGGTCTGTGGGTTTGAGCCCCGCATCGGGTTCTGTGCTGGCAGCTCAGAGCCTGGAGCCTGTCTCCAGATTCTCTCTCTCTGCCCTTCCCCCATTCATGCTCTGTCTCTCTCTGTCTCAAAAAGAATAAACCAAAAAAATTTAAAAAATTTAAAAAAGAATAGATAATATCTAATGGGACTTCTAGCTTTAATATTGTGTTACATGCAAAAGAAGTGTGTTCCAGGTATGTGTACTATTATTTTGGCATCCATTTGACCCCACACGTAGGACTTGAGCTTGACATAGTTCTTGCAGATGAAAAAAGAGAGCTCCACTTAAGAACTGGCAATTCTGGCTCCCAGTCCCCGAGGCTGACTTAGCCCAGATGTTAGAATGGAAGTATCTGGGTCTGGAGTGTGACTCTTAGCAAAATAAAAGGTGAGGCAATGGCCCGCGGGTCACAGACGCTCGGCCTCCTCACTTTTCTGGGCTCAACGCATCTGCCAGCAGCAGTACGACCCAGAGCTTTCTGAGCGACAGGGTTTGTGTTTACAGAGCCCGGGACAGAAGAGCAACAAAAACCAGCCCAATTCCCAGCCAAGCTCGCTCGCTGTCAGGGGGGGGACAGGAGTGTGGGATCACACTTTGTTTATTTGTGGTTCTTTTAAGTGATGTCCAGAGACCCACATTTCATGCTTGTTTGAAAGTGTATATGTAACTGCGGAGGCTGTTAAACAGCAGTGTGCCTTCACTCCAGTTATTTACTTGTTTAGTTATATGCCAGCATGCAGTTCATTGAATCATACTTCTTTACTATGCCCTAAGATGGCCAGCATTTGCGGGTGTCAGAAGGAAATCTGTGTCTCAAATTTATAAATATTTCCCAACACATCATATTTGGCTGCTTCTATTTCAATTTATCATGGACTTTTTGTTTGTTTCTTCAAAGAAAGCTTTTTTTGATTGGCAATACGACTTACCAAAAAGGAGGGAGAAAAGAAAAATATCTGTTTCAGAGGGAGGAAAAAAATACAAGTCATCCCAAAATAAACGGAACCCAATTCCTTGAAAGTGCTGGAAACTGCTTTAAGATGTGCAGATTCTAAAAAGTGGGAGAAAAGTGGTCATTCATAATCACCGCGAAGGTCTAAGCTAATGCAGAAAAGTTTAGTTTAATTATGAGCAAAAAACCAAATGAGCTGAAATGCAAAACACGTTTCTGCTCTTTTGCATTGTGTATACTGGCAGCAGAAAAAAAAATCCTTCTTACGGAAAAAGAAAACTCTAAATCAAACAAGAAAACAACCAGAAAGCGAGATGAAGGAGACACCTTAAAGAAACGCTGCCTTCGCCACTCTCCTGTCTCCCTAGAGAACTGACAAGTGAAATCTGTGAAGTTTTCAGGCTTGTGAAACGTTCCAAAGTGTGCACTCAGTGCAAGCGGTCGAACTCCTGGCATGATACCCACAAGGCGTTCACTCAAAGACGAGGCATCTTCCTTTGACTTCCTGGAGTGTTTCTGGGCAACACAATGAAGGCCAAGCAGGATGAGTTTGCCTGCTCTGTGCGGCAGGAAACCGCTGGCTTGCAACCTACCTTTTCACTCATCTCTCCTGTCCAGCTCTGTGTTCTGTCATTAGCAAAAGGGGAAGGGGAGTAGATGCAAGAGAAGCCGAATGGTTGGGAATGCTCCCTGTTTCGGTCTGTAAGAAAGCTTGAGTTACACTCAGGACCCAGAGCCGCCTCCACCTTGCTCCCAGGAAAACGCCCGCTGAAGACAGCCTCAAACATCTGGAAAGGTGGGGTCACATCCTTGGCCACATTCTCACGCTCATTTTCATAACCATCACTAGTAATCAGTCTTAAGAGATAAAAGTTTATTTAGAAACTCAGCAAGTTAACTGTGGTTTACCGTGAATGGCTCCCTCTTCTCTCATTTTAGCCAGAGATTTACACCCCTTGCAAGCCAGCCCTGGTCTGATTTATGTAACTGAACTAGAGAGTGGCTTGAGGTAGCCTCTTATAATAACAAACTCTATTTATGCCTTGTATGGCTGGGCCCAGGCAGTCAAAGCAACTCAGACGGAGAGGGGCCCCTCGAACGTAGGAGCAGGCAGCATGGAGACGCTTTCACCAAGACTCTCCCTCCATTAAACAAGACAGCTTGGGCATCCCGATCACTCAGCCCTCAGAGCTATGTGTGATTCGGTGGGACCGCCACAGACTCTGGATTCTGAGTGGCTTCAGGCATGAAGTCCCCTGAAATGTGGGCACAGCCTTAATACGAAGACACAAGAAACAGAACAGAAATGCTTTTTCTGCTGTTGCTGTTTATCCTGATAGAAACAGGCTCATAACATGCACGTTGGTGTCAGTTTTTATTCAAAGAAATCCCTCCGCCAATTCCAGATGTTGTACTGAAATTCACATATATAATCATATAAATAAATTTTAATAACATTTATCATAGGAGTTATCAACCATTATTCCTTTTTCTTATCAAGATTCTTATCTTTCATAAATCCACCTAGAACCTATAAGAATAATTAATATTATGCATACATCTACAATGGACCTTAGTAAGGTATCCTTGGCTTCATTCTTAACCAAATGTCAAAGGTTAAGTAAACTGACATCTCAAGAGGAATGTGAAATATATTTCAATTTTATCTAGAATTGTAATGCTATCTCTTTCTGTAAAGGAACCTTTACAAAAGCTAACTTTTTCTCCACAAGCTGTTAAATGGCGCCCCCTACCTGTCAGTAATGAATTTGGTTAAGGAGACAAAAAAAATCACATGCCTTTTGGCATCTCAAAGTGTTAGGTTTCTAAGGATTTCTTAGAGATAATGTCATGCAGGTCCTTCATCAGACATGCAAAGTAGATCGAGATCCAGACAACGAAATGATCTTATCATTTTAGTGAATCAGTTAAAAATATTTTCAGTAGTGGTGTTGTGTTAATCATGGGAGATAAAGGTCCTAAGTCTCAGGGAACCCAAAATCTCATAGGGAAGACTTAAAAGTAATCTAAAGAATACAATACAGATCAACAAGTACTTTATTTGAGATGTGTACCTAGTGCTGTTATGAAGTAATAAGTTTGCCAGAGTAGTTTAATAAGGGCTCCTCTGAGAAGGTAACAAGTAAGTTAGATAAGGAGAGAAGGTTAAATGTTGACAAAGCATACATGGTAGAAAGAGAATTAATTCTGAGCAACTGAAATGGAATTTTAAATTCTCCAAAGTCTGAAAGAGTGTGTTAGAGTGAGGATCAAGTGGGGGGCAATTATATAACTGTTTGACTCTTGATCTCGGCTCAAGTCATGATCTCACAGATGAGTTTGAGCCCCGGATCCGAGCTGTGCTGACATGCCTGGGTACTGATGGGATTCTGCCTCTCCTCTCTGACCCTCCCCCACTCCTGTTCTCTCATTCTCTTTCTCTCTCAAAATAAATCAACTCAATTTTTTTTAACTAAAAAAAGAATGAGGATCAGGACTTCAGGGTGGCATAAGATCCACGAGGACAATAAAAGAAGGAATTGGAGATATATTCTAAAGGTCTTACCAGCATGCACTCAGCTGTATTTTAGTGACATCCCGTCACCTCCTTCAATAACCTAGTTAGTTAAATACCTATCAAGCAATCTTCATAGGTAGGCTTCAAGTTCTTTGTTAAGCCTTGGGGTACTTGAGAGGCATTTTCTTGGCTCTACTTTGCCACCATATGAAAGTGTTAGAAATCCACAGCAAGAACAGGCTGAGGGGGTAGGATTTGGTCCATTGTTATAATGAGACTTTGTAAAAACAAATAGTAAAAGAGTATACTTCGTGGTATCTTTTGTGTAAAAAACAAAGAGAAATAAGAAAAATAAATAAATCTGATTATTTTTGCATAAGGAAACATGGAGCAATTAACATAGACAATACAATCATTTACCTGCCATGGGGAAAACAGGAAGGAGAGGTAATACTCCTCTGAGTATGTAATTTTGTGGAGTTTGAGTTTTGGAAGCAGAGTAAATATTCTGTATATTGGAAAATAAAATTCACAAAGATGGTGGGAAGAACTGCAAACTAAGTGCAGAGAGAAGGGCACCTGGGTGGCTCAGTCGGTTAAGCGGCCGGCTTCGGCTCAGGTCATGATCTCACGGTTCATGGGTTCGAGCCTCGCATCAGGCTCTGTGCTGACAGCTAGCTCAGAGCCTGGAGCCTGCTTCAGATTCTGTGTCTCCCTCTATCTCTGACCCTCCCCTGCTCACACTGTCTCTCTTTTTCAAAAATAAGTAAAACATTAAAAAAACAAGTAAATGCAAAGAGAAGCAAATAAGTCCACTGTATTTAAAATGAGTAATCACTGAAGAAAAAAAAAATAGAACTAATGCTAGTGACCTTAGAACATAGTGCTATAAATACATAATTTCAGTCTGGAGTAAATGAAAATGCAAACAAACCTTGAACCCTTCTGAGTAGGTTTTCTTGTTTTATAGTACTTTGGGTCTAGCAATTCTAAAGTTAAATTTTATGCATTGTAGAATTGAGTAAATGTGCTGATGTAATTGGAAGCCAAGGTCCTCACTGCGGAAGGGGGGAATACAAAAAAAGAGGGAGGGCAAGGAAGAATCTTGTGGAGTTGGACTGGAATTTGGAGGCACCCATAGGAATTAGTGATTTCTAATGAAATAAGTAGATATAATGTTTTCTCCCCAGCTCTGTCTGCTGAAAGTGTTTAGAAGCAGTGACACCCGGTAGCAATGGGCGCACCTACCACCCAGATCTTGGTTTCCCAATATCACTCCTTTCTAGAAGGAAAAGAGGATCACTGGAGCAATGGCAGATTCTGGGACTGGAACAATAAACGTACAGATGAACGCTGAGTACCTCACTGCACCAGAAAGCAAAGGATTTCTGAAAAGAATCCTGGGAGAGGGGCGCCTGGGTGGCTCTGTTTGTTAAGCCAAGTTGGTTGGACTTCGGCTCAAGTCATTGTCTCACACTTCGTGAATTCAAGCCCCCTGTCTGGCTCTGCACTGGCAGTGTGGAGCCTGCTTAGGATTCTCTCTCTCCCTCTCTTCCTCTGCCCCTCCCCACCCTTAAAAAAAATAAAGAAACTTAACAAAAATAATCCTGGGACAATGTCAAAAAGAAACAGGACAGCTTGAAGAAGCTCTCATTGGTATCGAAATAAATAAGAATAATGGATTATAGCCTGTTGATTTAAATATGAATCCATGAGTAAATGCTGAAATTGACCATGAAGGTGGTAGATAGGTGAGAGAGGGGGAGGAGGAGGGAGGGAGAGGGAGAGAGAGAGAGAGAGAGAGAGAGAGAGAGAGAGAGAGTGAGAAGAAAAGAAAATGGGGCTTTTCCTTGTAATAAAATGCCAATTGATAAATGTGAATGAAGTGGTATAACCATCATAGTGAGTATTGATTTGGGAAAGAATCACTAATGGGTGCTAAATCTAATAGAAAAAGTTCATTAATTGCAGGGGGGGGGCCTTATAACTGTAAGAAGAGAAACACAACAACATTTCTAGCAGGCAAATGAGCAGACATACATTGTTGGCTACCGGATGTCCTACCCTGAGAAGGATGTGACCTCACTTTTGTAGCATTCCCACCAAGGATATAATAACCAGAATACACTCAGGAGGAAAGAGGAGACAAATCATGATTAAAGAACACTCTATAAAACCATTATTCTGTAGTCTTCAAAATTGTCAATTACATGAAAGCCTTAGCAAGGCTGAAGAGCTGTCACAGATCAAAGAATACTGGAGACAGGACCACTGAATGTACTGTGTGACCCTGTATTTATCCTGTAAACGGAGGGGAAGTATTATGAAGGGCAGGATGGGACAACTGAAAAAGCTGAACTATGCACCACAAGGTCAATGACAATTTCATATCAATGGTGCATTTCCTAAATTTGGTAACTGTACGTTGGTTACACAGAGAATACCATTTTTCTTAGAAAATATATTCAGAAGTCTTAGGGGAAAAGGGGTACTATGTATGTAAACTATTCTTGAATGGTTCAGAAAGATGATAAAATATGGGGCTCCTGGCTGGCTCAGTCAGTGAAGCAAGGAGAGTCTTGGTCTTGGGGTTGTGAGTTCCAGCTCCATGCTGGGTAGATAGATTCCTTAAAAATAAAATCTTAAAAAAAAAAAAAGAACAATTAAAAAACATGGACACGTGTACACATGTATAGAGAGTGAGAGATTGTGATAAATGTGGCAAGATGTTAAAAAGTGGTAAATCATGGTAAATGAAGACGTTTTTAGTACTATTTTTAGCATGAAGTTCTTTCAAAATGAAAAGTTAAAAATAAACAGAGCCATACAAGATGTGTGCCCAAGTCGTAATGATATACATAATTTGTTCCAGTTATTTTAATTAACCATGTAGCAGCCAGCCAGTGTGTCTGAGGGGCACCTGAGCACTGAATGCATGCACACATTTCCAGTCACTTCTAGGAAAGCGCACAAGAAAATATCTGCATACCTCCTAAGACTACCTCAACTCATCTCCAACGGATCTCCCAGCTGACCTTGATAACTACAATGCCACAGTCTCTGCGGGGTCTTGGAAGCATCAAGGACATCCCACACATCTTGAAGTGCAGGGCTCCAAAAATGACCCTCCAAAATGCCTCAGGCCAGGTGATCCCTAGACAGCTTCCTTCTAGACGTGTTGTGGACTTCAGCGTGAACTCTCTTCCTCCATGGTCATCAGACTCTACCTTAATGAATGCATTCTGAGACCAGGGGGAGCAAAGACAAACAAGGAATTGGTGCTATAGCTTTGCAGGCTCTATTCACAGACGAGATTATTTTAACAATTCCTTGAAGAATTTTAGAGGCTACATGGTAAGCTAGATAGGCTTCTGGGCTTCAAATGCAAGCACATTAGAAGTGTTGTGACTGAAAGTGTGACTAATATTAAATATCTGGAATCCTAATTTTATTCATCACTAAACTGCTCACTTTCACACAATGCTTTGCCCTTTGCAAATTTCAGGAATACCATCTCTATAGTCATCATACTGTCAATAGTATCAGTAACCATTATTCATGAAGCACTTCGTCCAGGGTGAGTGCTCCATTAAGTGACTGGTCTACAACTAATGTAATTGTTCCGAAAGCTACAGGAAGCAGCTCTTATTATTCCCATCTTGCATGAAGCTCAGGTGGGTTACATCACTTTCTGATAACATAGAGTAAGAAACAAAGCTATAACAAAAGACTGACATTAAAATCCATTATCTTAATCACAGTTATGCCCATTATATCTCCTGATCATTCCCATTATTCAAATAAAGGAGTTGAAAGTTAAAGGATTTATCTAAATTTGCAATAGTCTAGTTCAAGTCACGTGACCCTGCCTTTGGTATCATTTCGACTCTGGATGCTATAAGGAACACATAAAACAATGTGCAGAAAGTGCTTTGTAAATTAAGAAATTTGTGAATATGTGAGGGTTAAATCCCATTATTACCTTTAAAATCTTCCCTAGTGCATCATGAGAGTAAGCAATAGCTGGAATTAAAAGGGGTGGTGGGGGAGATATTTGGGGAAACAATCTGACCATTTCTTATAAAGTTAAACATAACACTTACTATTTGACCTAGCGATCACACTCCTAGGTATTTACCCAAGGGAAATGAAAATATATGTTCACATAAAAATCTAGATGGGAAACTTTATTGCAGCTTTATTCATAATTGTCGAAAACTGGAAACAACCCAAATATCCTTCAACCTGTGAATGGATAAACAAACTGGAACATCCATGGAATGGCATAGTATTCAGCAATAAAACAGAAGGAATTACTGATGGATACAACAATGTGGATGGATCACAAATGCATTATGCTAAGTAAAAGAAGCCATATCCAAAAAAGCTACATGCTGTATATAGCTCCATTTATATGATATTCTAGAAAAGGCACAACTATAAGGACATACAATGGAGCGGTGGTAGCCAGAGGCTGAGTAGAGAGAAAGTACATTGACTACAGCAGAGCAAGGGGTAACTTCCTCAGGTGATGTAACTGTTTACTCTCTTCATTTTGCTGGCAGTTACCTAACTATAGGCCTTTATTAAAAATTATAGGACTTTACTCAGGAAAGTGTCGATTTTATTGGATAATTTATACTCCAATATATCTGACCTAAAACTTTTAAAGAAAAAAAGCGGAGACTCTCTTAGTGTGGGCCAAACAGCCTGAGGGATGTAGCACCTGGACCCCTCCTGGCTCACTGGAAACACTTTTCAAGAAGGCCTCAATGCCCTAGAGATGGTGCATCGAGATATTCCCAGGAAAACTCATGTACACTAAAATCTTACACAGATCCATCTCCACATAGAATTTTTTCTAAAGTTTATTTATTTTTGAGAGATGGAGAGACAGAGCACAGGTGGGGAAGGGTCAGAAAAAGAGGGAGACACAGAATCCAAAGCAGGCTCCAGGCTCTGAGCTGTCAGCACAGATCCTGATGCAGGGCTTGAAATCATGAACCACAAGATCATGACCTGAGCAGAAGTGGGATGCTAAACTGACTTTGGCACCCAGGCGCCCCTCCACATAGGAGTTTTGCTACTACCTGGCTTATTTTCACTTCTTAACCTAATTTGCTTACATAATTTAGGTTTGGTTTTTTTTTTTTTTTTTTTTTTTTTTTGCTTGCCTAATTTAGCACTATTGAAAACAAAGTACGAGCTGAATCACTCACAGGAATGGGCCTGGGCATAGCTCACCAGCTTTGTTCCTCTCTCTGAGAACCACTCTCTGCCTCCCTCCTATTAGGGGCTCCCTTTTCTCTCCCCAGTTCCTCTTCAAGTTCCAAGACCCATCTTAGCTCTGCCTCTGGAACCGCCTCAACCCACCTGAGTCTGCAGATTGTTCCCGCTCTGTTTGCTCTTCATTTGGATTTTACTATATGCTGTTGTTTGTGATTGCCTAAAGCTTCTAATTCAGACTCTCATATATGTAGTGTTATAGGCCTCACTAGAAATCATTTTGGCTCCTTGCTCCTGGATAGAATGCCTGCCTAGATGCCTTGAGATTTAAATGAAGTCATGAGACAGTGGCCAAGATGCTGTAAGAATTGATGTAGGCTGCTTATAGAAGAGAAAACCTGAAATATCAATGGATTTGTCTCCCAGCTTCAAAATGAGTAAGTCTCAAATTAATATGATAACGATTAGTATATTCTGGATCACAGAGGTACTATATAGAAGAGAGCTTTTGTAGAATCATCTGGATCTTCAGTGAACTTTGTGTGATGACCAAACAAACTTCCTTGTGATATGCTGCTCAGACATGGGGGTTGTTTGTTACCTCACTGTAACTGAAGCTGTCCTGATGAATGGAAGGTAATAGACTAATGGATCCAGAGGGAAACCAACCAGAGAAAGGGGTAAGTAAATATCTCTAGGACTTCAGGATTTGACATGCTGCTTGAAACATACCCAGCAGATTTTCAATAAATGCCTGTTGAACTAACATTGGTTTTGGTCACATGGCTTGTCAGTGTGAAGCAAGGATCCCCATTTTAATACAATAGTTATTCCAGAACACTCTACTCTCAACGGTATCAGATAACACTATTTTTGGATCTCTGAGATCATTCTTATTTCAAATTTTAATCTCCATCTTCTGACATAATAGAAACATACCTGAAAGGAATATTGTTTGGAAATCGGATATTCTTTACATTTTTCCTTAATTCCAATTAGTTAACATACAGTGTAATATTACTTTCAGGTGTACGACACAGTGATTCAACACTTCCATTCAACACCTGGTGCTCATCATGACAAGTGCCCTCCTTAACCCTATCATGTATTTCACTCATCCCCTCACCCATCTCCCTTCTAGTAACCATCAGTTTGTTATCTATAGTTGAGTCTGTTTCATGGTGTGTCTCTTTCTCTTTTTTCCCCTTTGTTCATTTGTTTTGTTTCTTAAACTCCACATATGAGTAAAATCATATATATGGTATTTTTCGTTCTCCTGCTGACTTATTTTACTTAGCATAATACTCTCTAGTTCTACCCATGTTATTGCAAATGACAATATTACATTCTTTTTTATAGCTAAGTAATATTCAATTATATATTCATTTTATCTATATATCACTCATCAGACCCTTGGGCTGTTTCCATAATTTGGCTGTTATAGATAATGCTGCTATAAACATTGGGGTGCATATATCCCTTTGAATGAGTATTTTTATATTCTTTGGGTAAATACCTAGTAGTGCAGCTGCTGGATCATAGAGTAGTTCTATTTTTAACTTTCTGATGAACCTGTGTACTATTTTCCAGAGTGGCTGCACCAGTTTGTATCCCCACAAACAGTGCAAAATGGTTTGCCTTTCTTGTGTTGCCTTTCAGGTGTTGTTTCCTGTGTTGTTGATTTTAGCCCTTCATCAAAATAAAAACTTTTGCACAGAGGGGAACAATTAAACTAAAAGGCAACATATGGAATGGGAGAAGGTATTTGCAAATGACATATCAGATAAATGGTTAGTATCCAAGATATATAAAGAACTTCTACAAATCAACACCCAAAAATGAAAAATCCAATTAAAAATGGGTAGAAGACATGAACAGACATTTTTTCTCAAAGAAGACATATAGATGGCCAACAGATACATGAAAAGATGCTCAGCAACACTGATCATCAGAGAAATGCAAATCAAAACTACAATGAGATATCACCTTGCATCTGACAGATATTCTTTTTGAATTCTATTTCCTTTTAAGCAGATTAGATACCTACAAATTTTTATTCAAGTGCCTCTTTACTCAAAAATGGTGCTAGAGGTCTTCTTGATTATACATAAGTTGACCGAAGGCCAAGTCTTGTCAATGTACCCTAAACACAAAGCACACACCGACACAGACACAGGCACACAAAGGCAATATTTTGTGTGTAAAATAAGCATTTTAGAGGCATCTGGATGGCTCAGTCAATAGTGCATCTGACTCTTGATCTCGGGCTCATAAGCTTGAGACCCACATTGGATGTAAAGATTACCAAAAAGAATACAATTTATCTTATGAACATCTTGGACTTAGGCACCTAGCTACATAAAAATAAAAGTAAGTTCAAGTGCAAAGAATAATAGATATGAAGTCAGAAAATTTAAATGAGAACTCAGCTCTGTTGATCTGCTATGTTTGGTCTTGGATATTCCAATTCTTCCTTCTGAGAAATGGATAGAATATCAGCCCTGCTTACTATACAGAATTGCTGTAGGATATGAATATAGTGTTTTTTAAATAATCAATATTTAAAATTAGTAAATTCCAGGAAAAATATCCTAGGTTTAGTTCTTTCTCTCTTAATAAAAGCAAGTACTCCACTTAGGACAACAAGTAGTTTTAGTCACATTAGCCTTTTATATTCTTTTAAGAGTTCTACATTTGCTAACTGCTCATCTCCGAGGGTAAAAACAAAAACAATGGTTTGGATGTGTTTCTCCATTGGTGTTCTCACTCCCAGGCTAAATTCAGCTCATCACTCCAGACACAGGTTTGGAGTTTCCTCTCCTGGTCCAGGTGTTGTCTTCACGGCTGACCCTGCTCCTTCTCTCCCACCGTATGAGTTTTCATCAGCTGATGCGGGAGCCGGGCGGGGTTGCTGCAGACAGAACACCGGGGGCTGTGAGAGCCTGGCGGAGGCAGGGAGAGACGTGAAGGAAGTGGGGGAGTGTCAGGGGAGTGTATGTTGATAGCACCGTAGGTGGGAAAGCTGGTCTGGGAATCGTTCCCCTCAGCCTGGATAATGTCCGCAATATGGCCATGCTCCTGACACCGCTGGACTTCTTTCTATGCCACTCGGTGGGAAACGGTTTTGTTGGGATTCCCCTTCGTTCAGCAAATCGCTTTCCTGAAGCCTCTTGGGTTGCAGTACCTCAGTAGCTGTTTCGCCAGCATTCTGGAGCTCCCAGTTAAGTTGTAGTCAAGGCTCTCGTGGCATAAATTAGGAACAGAACATCCAGTTTCAACTCAGGGCTCTGGAAAGCAATCAGTAGAGCCACGAGGCCTGCTTTGGCAAAGGCTCCTTCTCAGCCCAGCCAATCAGTCAGCTGTGCGATTCTAGCCCACAGAAGCAATGCCCCGGTAGGCACATGGCTGCTGGTTGGCAGTGGCTCTGCTCCCGTCGTGTGGCAGCATCCTTGCTGGGATTCTGGCAAGCTCAGAAGAGTTGTGGGAGATTGCAGCCGCGCCTGCATTCCAGTTGGGAGGCCAACAGCTTCCCTTCCAGACTGACTGCTCCCAAAGCCCAAGGGGCACACAGCCTGGGTCCTGGCAGCTCATGGGATGGTTTTGTGTTACTATCGGGAAACTTCCTATTATGTTCTGATGTAAAGGGTTTGAGGGAGTCCCTCCTTGGGATAACCCAGTATCGGAGTATGAAGAGAGACACTGACCTTTCCTATTCCCTTCTCTGCATGCACAGAGATAAATCCAGCACGCCTCAGTCTGATATGGCTCATCAATCATAACAACACGACACGGATGTCAGTGCTGGGGGTAGGGCCGTGGCAGTAAGGCCACAGTGTTCCTCCTCCTCTTGCTCTCGGGCCTGTGCTAGGAGCTGCACGCAAACCCACAGCTCCCTCTTCCTTTCTTGGCCCTGGGCCCCTTCTTTCCGGCACTCTGTTTCAAAAACATCACAAGCCACGCAGGTGGTTTTTGTTGCACCACAGCTCATATTCTTGACAGATCCTGCATCTGCACATTAATACTCCTTGATGCCTCCAGCCTGAAACATTCCCAGACACACTGGCCTCAGAGCCTCACGAGCCGTGCAGAGGGAGAGCAACTACACAGGAATTCCTGGGTCTGAGGGTTGTTGGGGGAGGTCATGGTAGTTTAAACAAAAGAAGCTCATGGTCACTTAGATCTGAACTTGAAGGCATCTGAACCCATTAGAAATCTACCCTCTCTTCAGGGCAGTGAGTGCTCCGGCCAGGGCTCCGGGGCAACTCCAAGTCACTGTAATCATGAGGTATTACCATTGCCACAATTGCAATCACACAACTCATATGCCCCGAGTGAATAAACAAATAACAACAACAATAATAATAGTTCGCATTTGCGGGGTCCTTCCTATCTGTAAGGCCCTTATTTTAGACAATCAGTCTTAAGGCTCACAACCACTACACGAGGTAGGTACTAATTTACACATTTTAGAGATAAGAAAACTAACACGACAAATAAATACATAGTATGACTAAGGCCACACTGTGGAATTAATGGCGGAACAGGAAAGCAAACCTAGATCACACACCTCGAAATCTAGGCTAGTGAATTCCACTTAATTATATTGAGTTTGAATAAAAAGTGGGGTCACAGGAAGTGTGACAAAGAGACTAAAGGCCTTCAAAATAAACTGCCAGGAATCAATTTCCATACTGGAGGCTGGTATCCAAAAAGCCATTGGAACACTTCACTGGCCAGAAGAAACACTTTTCTCATTTTACTAGTATGTGGTGAAAAAGAATGGGGTACAGTGGTTTGGACTGAGTGAAAAGAAGTTTCCCAGATTCAACAAGAAATACAAATTAGAAGGCGAGAAAGACAGAGAGAGAGAGAGAAAGAGAGAGAGAGATTGATTCATCTCCCAAGAAGGCTGGAAAGAGAGAACAGCATTATCCCTGAGGATACTAAATAGATTAGTAGAGCGACCATGAATAAATCAGAGATTTTAGAGATGGCAGCCAATAAAAAGAAACATTGTAGAAATAGTCTTTGAGGGTTCATTCCCTCCCTTCCTTCTGAAATAATATGAATTGTAACACCACAAACATTATCTACAATTACTCCAAAAGGCTGTTTCTTTACATCTAGAATTTTTATTTTCAGGCTAATCCTGAGAAATTTGGCAGTTGTAAAAGATGTCAGGACAGAGGAAGGGGGAGAGGTTCAGGAAATTCGGTGGGCCAATGCAGGGTTCAAGCCATCCATTGGGGCCTGAAATCAAGCTTGAGAAGAGTTAGCAGACCCAATGATTGCCTGCTGGAGAAACGCAACAGATGGCCTGAGCCGGAGGGCTTCTCAGAGAGGGAGGCTGGAGTGCTGCCTAGGTCCCAAGTGCATGACTAACTCATGACTTATGGAGAGCCTGACAGGTCTGACCTTGGAATGGTGAAGAATCACACTGGAACTGACCACAGCCCCTTCACTGGGCTCTATCTCATGCCCTGAGGAGAGCCTCCATCATTCCCCCAGTATTATTTGGGTATGAACAATATCTGTGGGTCTCAACCACAGGGACAGGCCTGGGAACAGTCTCAAAACACACATCTTAAATCTCTTCCACTTGATTATCTACTTTTGATTCCATCCACTGTCCATGTAGACGGCTGAGACTAGGAAATCAGAGGGAGGTTTGATTCTGGGAAGAATAACATTCTCAAACATAAAGTCATGAAACTGAATTTGGTTTCTTCAGAATTAACCAAAGGCACCCAAATACAGAAATAATCACACTAGCACATACCTATAATTAGCTAAAGTCAAGACTTCTGTTGATTAATTTTCACATTTGCACAGATTAGTCATAATGTTAGTGTTAGAAGTTGAATATCTCATTGGGCATTCAGTGAGAAGCTGATGAATACAAAGAAGAAGGTGTAAACTATGCAGGAAGGTTGTGACAAAACAAACTTAAGATAATGCCCCATGATACCGGCAGTTTCGGTCTAGTTAAGAACAGAGGGAAATGAAATTCACTGTGTTGCAGTCTTCGCGTGATGATCTTGAGACAGAAGCACAAAGTAGTGTTATATGATTGTGCAATGGGTAAAACGTGTCACCGCACTTTCAACCACAGTTGACCTCCTTCACCTGCCTTCAGCTGCACACAGTATTGGAGGAAGAGAGGAAGGAAGACAAGCTAATTCAACTTCTGGAACCCAGAGAGTTCTTTTACCCTAGATATCTTGAGATACCATCAAGCCCACCTAGGGCTGAGGGGGTAGGATAAAACAGTGAGGGGCTGCCCCCAGGTATGGAGCCCAGTAGAGACCCCCTGCATACAGCTAGAGTCCCAATAAACTATACACTTTGTACAAGGTTGAATGCGAAATAAATCTACTGCCAAAAATAGAAGATCAAGAAAACTTTCCAGTCTCTGCACTGGCAACACTGGAGGCAGGAAAAAATACCCCATGAGATTTTATAACCACAACAGATCCTTCACAAGTGTGCCATACAGATTTATGCTACCTGGGAGGTCTGAAAAATCTCAAATGGACAATTTAATTTAAAGTGGTCCTAGGTCAATGGTGCCCCCAGGAAACTGGCAGAAGCAAACACACATGATTACTAGAGGGATACTAATTCAACACAGGCCTCAAAGAATTCCCACAGATAAAGTTCCAAAGAAAATGAACAACTCACTGGAAAGAAGAAAACTACCCAGAGAGATAAGGCACCTTGAATTAAATTCTGGAAAACTGGTTTCCTCAATATATCAGATATGGTAATTCCCAGAGAAGATGTAACAACCATATTTACTTTGTTTGAAAAAATAAAGGAGAAGCACAAAAAAATACAACGGATAATAAATATTTTTAAATGTAAGGATATTTTTCTATAAATACTGGCGAGGATGTGGAGAAACGGGCACCCTCCTACACTGTTGATGGCAATGTAAACTGGTGCAGCCACTCTGGAAAACAGTGTGGAGGTTCCTCAAAAAACTATCCATAGAACTCCCTTATGACCCAGCAATAAGCACTGCTAGGAATTTACCCAAGGGATACAGAAATGCTGATGCATAGGGGCACATGTACCCCAATGTTCATAGCAGCACTGTCAACAATAGCCAAAACATGGAAAGAGCCTGAATGTCCATTACCTGATGAATGGATCAAGAAGATGTGGTTTATATATATGCAATGGAGTACTACATGCAATGAGAAAGAATGAAATCTGGTCATTCGTAATGTGGTTGGAACTCGAGGGTGTTATGCTAAGTGAAATAAGTCAGGCAGAGAAGGACAGATACCATATGTTTTCACTCATATGTGGAACAGGAGAAACTTAACAGAGGACCACGAGAAAGGGAAGGGGGGAAAAATAGTTAAAGAGAGGGAGGGAGGCAAACCATGAGAGACTCTTAAATACTGAGAACAAACTGATGGGGGTGGGAGAGAGGGGAAAAAGGGTGATGGGCATGAAAGAGGGCACTTGTTGGGATGAGCACTGAGTGTTATATGGAAACCAACTTGACAATAAACTATAAAAGAAAAAAAATATATGTAAGAATATTTTTAAGGGTGCAAACAAAATATTAGTAATGAAAAACTGTAATTAAAATTAAAAATTAAATGGATACGTTAAATAGAAGACTAAATTTGACAAGAATTAGTGACATAGAACACAGATTTTAAAATGTTAAAAACACAACTCAGAAAGACAGAAAATATGAAGGAGAAATTAGGAGCCAGAACATAGAGTGTGGAGAGCCAATAAATGTCCAGTGACAATTATACAAGAAAAACTAATAAGAATAAGCCAATATTTAACGACATTATGTTTGAGAATTTTCCAGACCCATTGAAGAACACCAATTCCCAGATCCAAGAAGTCTAGTATATTCCAAAAAGAATAAATAAAAAAATAACTTCATATAAAGATAGATCATAGTAAAACAATGAACATCAAAGAAAATCAGTCATTAAAGTAAGTACAGAGAAAGGATAGATCACCTGAATATCAATTAGAGAGATGACTCATTTAATATTAATATGTATGGCAATCAGGAGACATTGCAATAACTTGGAATGCTTTCCCCAATAAATTTTCAATGAGGGGGATAAAATAAGACAGTTTTTGCATAATGAAATGTGGAGGTTATCACCAACAGATCTTCACTGAAGAAATTCTAAAAGAAATAAAATAAGAGTGGCACCTGGGTGGCTCAGCTGGTTAATCATCCAACTTCGGCTCAGGTCATGATCTCATGGTTGGTGGGGTCAAGCCCTGCATTGGGCTCTATGCTGAAAACTCCAAGCCTGGAGCCTACTTGGAATTTTGAGCCTCCCTCTCTCTGCCCCTCTCCCACTCATGCTCTGTCTCTGTCTCTCTCTCTCTCTCTCTCTCTCTCTCTCTCTCTCTCTCAAAAACAAAATGTTAAAAAGAAAGAAAGAAAATGAGATACATGAAGTAAACAAAGAAATTATGAGTTAAAGAGATTATAAAAATAATGATGTTTAATTTGTGGGGAAGTAAAATTAAAATATGGAACAACAGTAAAATGTAAGTTTGAAGATGGGGTAAGCCAAGGCAAGTACTTTAAGACTTTTGTTCTCAAAGCATGGTCCAGGTGCCTATAGCACGGGCATTACCCAGGAGTTCTGTAAGAAATGCAGAGTCCCAGGCCCCACCTCAGGCTTCCTGCATTTCAACAAGATCCTCAGGTGATTGGAATATATATTAAAATTTAAGAAGCTACTTGAAGTGTTGAGCCTTTGTCTATTGTTAATTATAAAAACCTAATTAGAGTAACCACTGAAAGCACAAATACAGAGTATCATTTACAAACAGTAAAAGAAAAATAATGGAATGAGGAAAAAACTTGAATCCATTGGTCATTCAGTATAGTCAGGTTATTCTATACTTAAAATGCTCATGTATCATAAGCTTAAAACAATGGATAATTTCTCATTCATGCTACATAACTTTTGTGCTTTGAAAGGGGGACCCAGTGAACTAGAGTGAAGTAATTTCTTTTATATTTGGGTCTAAGTCAATAATCTGGCGATTTGTGTTCAGAGTATTTCTTTTGGCATGGCTCTGTTGACAACAAATTCTCTTTTTGATTGTTTTACCTCTAATTTTTGCTTCATTTCTAGAGTCTGTTTACTTGGATACAAAATTGTAGGTTTTCAGTCATTGTCTTAAGGCACTTTAAAGATGTTACCCATCATCTCCTCGTTTCCATCATTAATTCTGATGAGAATTTAACTGTTAGTCCTATTGTTGCTCATTTGAAGGTAAAATATCTTTCTTATCTGACTGCTTTTAAGATTCTCTTTTTGTTTTCAGTAGTTTTACCATGCTATACATATTTTTTAAATTTATTTATTCAATTTAGGGTTGACAATTTTTCTTGAATTTTGTGTCTTGATGGTCTTCATAAGTTTAGGGTAATTGTTGACCAATATCGCTTCAAATTTTGCTTCTATCATAATCCTTTTCCCTTTCTTATAGGTATTTAATTGTACATATGTCAGATCTTTCACCATATCCCGTACATCTTCAATGCATTTTTACCTATCTTATGTTTTTTTCTTTGCATGAGTTTGGAAATTTGATAGTAATCTTTTAGTTCATTTATCCTCTCTTCTTCTGTGAGTAATCTACTATTAAATTTGTATTTTTAGATCTTAATTTTCTTTTTTGTACTTTTCAATTCTAGAATTTACATTATTTTACATTCCTATTTCTTTAGAGGAATTCTTACTCTCGACATTTTTTCTAACATAGTAATCATTGTGACTTAAAAGTCAATGTCAAATAATAAATGATTACTCATTGGTCTGATTCTATTGTCTGTATTCCTTTTTGGTTTTGGTCATTTGGTCTTATTTCCTGACATATTTGGTTATTTTTATTTAATGACATTCTGAATGAAAAAAAATAGAAATAATTTGATATTTGGCTAACTTATATTCCTTCAACAAGGAGAGGGTTTTATTCTCTAGTATTTAGAATAGGTACAGATCACCATAATCCAGTGTGACATTGACAAAGCTCAATTCCTTTTTGGGGGGTGGGAGGAATGAGAAATGATATATTTCTGGTTTGCTTTCACTTTTAGGGTGTATTCCCTTTAGGGGTCCTAACTGGAAGTATGAGACTTTTACCATGGGCCCATTTCCTTGATACATTGAATCCAGTTTTTATCTCTTCAGTCCCATAAAGTTGCCCAATGCTCTGCTCATTTGGTGGCCACTTCCCACTCGACTTTTTAGGCTATTGGCCCCATGCAAAGAACACCACATATCTTGAGTGGAAAGCAATGCAAAATTTTGAGTTCATTTCAATGAACTTCTTTCTGGGTTCTGTCCCAACCAGTCAGTCTGGCTTCCATACTGGCTCTCCAGTGACTACATGGATATCTTTTCCAGCTTGTCTAGATGTTCTTGGTGGGAATGTTGGTCTGCAATAAGCTACTCCATCATTAATTGGAAACAGAACTCCAAATTTCAATTTTGAATTTGGAATCTTATAAGCACGCACTTAGGAGAGGAGAAGAAAATAAAAATGAATTTGTATATAGAACTTTAAATGCCCCAATATCTTGTAGGAATAAATAAAGTACTCTTTCAAAATAAAAAAAGGGGGGGGATAGCAAGGTGTTGGGGGCCCTACTATATGCTGTCCATGTATTGTTTCATTTATAATTTATAATCACATTATGAGTAAGATAATATTATTACACCTATCTGTTGATAAGAAAATAACACATAAGTCACTTGCATAAGGTCACATACACCATGGAACCTGCAAGCTGAACACCAGTACTATATATCTTCTCGAACTTAAAGATATAAAAATATTAGTATGACTAGAAGAAATAAGGAAACTTACAAGAAATTAACAACATCTATTACACAGGAACACTTGGAAGCATCTTTTTTAAAGGAAGTTTTAGTGACAAAAATTTACTATGAGTCCAATTATGCCATTTGATTCTACCATCAAGAATATTTAAATAATCATAATATTGTAGATTCTATTTGTTAGATTTCAGTTTTAGAACCAACCTCCTGACAAACGATGCATAATTATCACAGAACCACATGTAACATTTGTTTAGGGTTTTCTGACTGTTCAGCACAGTGCAAAGCACTTTATATAGATTGACCAATTTAGTCCACAGTTATTTATGAAGGAGGTGCCATTTTTATCGCAAATTACAGAGGTAGAATTTGAAGTTTTGAGAGGAAAAGTATCTTCTTCAGGATTACATAGCTCATAAGTAAATAAGTGATGAAATGCAGTTTCGACTCTGGGAGCTTACTTTAAACTAGGGTCTGTCACACAGAAAATGTTAAAAACAAGAAAATGCTCAATAAAAATAGGAAGGTAAAGAGAAAAGAAGACGTAGGGGGTATTATGAGTATGCAAAGTTCCTCATCTTTTGTGGAAGAAAATCAATAGATATTGTTTAAAGATAATTTGAGAAGTAGATTTGGAAGTATGTTATTTAAAATTATAATAATAACAATCAAGGGGAGTAAAAACAGAAACTGCTTAAAAGTCGTCCCTTTTGGCACATGGAATGGGGAGAAGGGTAGATAAATGGCAGAAAGGCTGTATCTTTCCATTTTATATATTTCTCATTTGTTTACATCATATGCATGTATTACATACAAATACAAACCAAGCTATATATAAAAAAAGATGTTATACTATAATAATGTAGGAGGGGTTATATTCCACTGAGACCATATGTTCTTGGCCACATGGCAAACGGCAGTTCCCCTGGAGAAAGCCCATGATACCATGGCAGAGACCCCCTAAGTCTAATTCTAGTCCACTGTTAAAAAGCTCATATGCACCAATAAATAAGCCATATTGAACCATAGCTGCTTTATTCATTATAAAGGTTATATTTTGGCTTTAAAATTCTCACTCTATTTTTTCTTATGTCTAATTGGTTCAGAACCTGGACGGAAAGACGTGTGCTTTTCCCCCTGGGTCCCTAGGCACACTCCGACACATTTAACAAGAAGAATAAGCACAAAGTTGAAAGAGGAAAAGCACTAAGTCATTTTACAACTTCTTAGTATATCGCAAGTATCCTAGGATGCTTGGAACCAAATGACACCTTTCCTGGCCTCAAACATAACAGTTTTAGGTGGAGTAAAAGAAAATTTGGAATTTGAAAAGTGATCAAGATTGTATTTCAGTCTTATTCAGTCATTCCATATCTCTGGACTTAAATTATGATTGGATAAAAGACAGAAAATGTTTCATGCACTTCTATAAAGTAGGACCTCCCAGGGTGAAGACCGCAGGGCTATCACACTATGCCCTGTCTGAGGAGAGCACTTGCAAAATGACAATTCTTTCGAGAAGCTTGCTGAGTTTTCACAGCTCCATAGCAGATTCATTAATCCTCCTGCCACAGAAGCAAGTCTTCTTCATTTTCATGGGCTGCTTCCCAGGAGAACACCAGGGGTGGGGAACCACCTTGGAATCCCTTAGGTGCCAAAGCAAAGAGAACCCAGAGCTCCTGTTGTTTTTCATAAGGATGTGCTCCTCTATCTATATTTCCTACTCTTTGCCAGGGTGCTGAGAAATGGTAAAGCTGGGATGGGCTGGCTCCAGACAATCTGGCCTGACAGCCCAGAACCTACTCTTAGGATGTGCATTTTACCCCACAGCTGTTTCTGGTTCACTCTAATTTGTTCAGGATTCGATTGGGACCCTAGAGTTCACCTTCTGCAAAATATTTGTTAATTTTTGTTTTTAGCTGAGAAAATACCTTTTCCCCTCCCCAAATGAGAACAATTTGCTCTGGGATTGAAGATGGATTTGTATTATAGTTGCAGTGGAGATTTGCTCAATTGCTTCATAGCCACATACCCAACACTCACTAATTCCTTTTAACAAGAAAATGGTAAACAGGTGGAGCTGAAATCAAAGATAAATAAAGAGTCCTCTCCAATCCATTCAGTTGGGTCTTTGTAAAAGGAATTCTACCCAGCTGGCAGCACACACGCTTACACAAATGGAATATTTTTTTAAACCAGCATTGAGAATAGTAGACATGATAACATACTCATGAAATCTACTGTGTAGACAAGGCTTCAAAACAATCAGCATCATTTCACTAATTGCCAAACTCCATTCCAAATATGACCACCTTCACTTAGAAACTAATTTTTTTTCATTAAGCCACCTCAATCTGTTTGCTTTGGTTTTATAACACAACACTTAACATTGTTGATAGCAACAATCATAGGCTTGTACATCTTAATATAGTAATTTTTTTTTCCCAATGACAGTCTTGGCCTTTGTAAGCCTAACAAAGCCACGTATAACTTCTCTAAAAGATAGAGATTTTCTCTCCTAAAGAGTATAGATTTTTCAATTTTCTGAAGAAAATATAACTAGACTATTGGTTAATCCATTATCTGTCCTAGAAAGCATCCAATGAAACATATTGAGCCAAAAAAAAAAAAAAACTCAATGAGACCATTTAATTTGCTCTATCACTGCATATGGTGTCAGGTTATTTGTGAAGGGTAATATAATTATTCTTTTTGATTAACTAACGTTTTATAAACAGATATAAACACATTCACATATACACATAAACTCACAATCACAAATAAGCTTATTACAGCTGCTTTCTTCTTTGTCTAGTATTAAGCCCTAGTAAGACTTGTTTTGTTATATTTGTTTGCTTTAACTCTTTATTTCTTGAAATTTATTTTTAAGTTATCTAGGGCAAGATTTTATTTCTTAATAACACTGAAACAGTTTAATTAAAGCTTTTATAAAATAAAGAACATGTTATAATGAAATCTTTCATTGTCCTATTAACGTCAAAAACCTCAAATGCCTCCCTCATTTGTTTCTCATGGCTCCTTAGAGCATTGTTTTCAACGTTTTGGACCTTGACTTACAGTAAGAGATATACTGTGTACTTTACTCTGCCCTCAAAACTGAAACCAAAGTTTTATGAAATCATACTTCTTTTTGCTGTGCATGATATCACTCCAATATATTGTATCCCTTCAAATTCTGGCCTACTTTCTTATTTATTTATTTATGTATCTATTGAAGAACACTACCCAGTAGAACTTATCTTTGCTTCTACATTCCTTAGATTGAATATTCAAGTCACTCTACCTATTTTGATCTTTTCTCTCACCAGACCCTTAAAGATTCACTGCCCAAACCACTGAGCTAAGACACAGGGTTTTTCTGAAGCCTCATTACGTCCTTGACATCCAAATTCTAACCTGGTGTCCTGAAGTTGATCATGTCCATCTTTAGGCCAGTTTAGCATTGCCAGGCCCCACCCCCTCTACCGTATATTAACCATAAAATGTCTGTACTCCTTGATGAATCAGTCTCCACTGAGAGTGAAATTATATTTAATTTGGTATACATTTCCCTCTCCTTCCCTCTTACCACACTTCTAACATAGCCTTTTTCACCCAAGATGCACTGCGTATGCTAAAATTAAAAAAAAAAAAAAAGATACTTGGGGCGCCTGGGTGGCTCAGTTGGTTAAGTGTCCAGCTTTGGCTCAGGTCATGATCTTGTGGTTTGTGGGTTCGAGCCCCACATCGGGCTCTCTGCTGACAGCTAGCTCAGAGCCTGGAGCCTGCTTCCGATTCTGTACCTCCCTCTCTCTCTCTGACCCTCCCCTGCTGGTGCTGTCTCTGTCTCTCAAAAATAAATTAAAAAAACATTAAAAATTTTTTAAAAAATACTTAAGGAAACTTTAAAAATGACACCAATACAATTTCAAATGTATCTCTGATTTATATCTTCAATGGAATAATATCTAATGCAGTCTGTTCCCACAAATCCAATGTAACAAACAATTTGTGAGATTTCATTTCCAGATCTACTGAATCTCCAACAAAACAGACCTGGTTTCACTTTGAATTAAATGCTTCCAAACCTCCAGTGCTGTCTGTTCCTAGATAGGCACTTCCTAAACAGACAGACATAAGACGAGGACACCCTGAGTCCTACATGAAATCATTAGCACAGAACTTGTTGGCTGAGATGCTGGCACAACTCAAGCAAGACCCGAGCTGTTTATTCCACGTTGCTTTGTTTCCTTGTGCCCCAGACTGGCCCTAAGCTAATTTCCATGCTTTTTTATCTTTTATTTTTATAATTAAAATTGTATATATTTAACACGTGAAACATGATGATTTGAAATCTGATCAAATCACATGGTGAAATACTTCTTACAATCAAGCCAATTAGCACATCTATTCACATGGTTGCAATTTGGTGCGTGTGCGTGTATGTGTGTGTGCGTGTGGGTGGGTATGAGTGTGTGTTAGGAGAGGACCTGCAATCTACTCGTTTAGCAAATTTCCAGTATTGTGTGATATCATTAACTACAGTCATTGTGCTGTACATTAAATCTCTAGATTTATTCATTCTACATAACTTTGTTTTGTTGTTGTTTTTTGAAAATTGTTTTATTTTAAAATTACCTTTCCTACAAATCATGTTAAACACTTGAATGTTATGGTTTTTCCTTGCAAACATACCACATTGTAAATGAAGTTTCATTCTTTTAAGCAACTGCTGGGCTTCAGTTAATTAAAGTAAGTTTAGGTGTAACATAGAAGCCTATCCCTTTCCAGGGGGGAGTTTGACACCTGCATAAAGCCTAAGATTTTGGTAAGTCGCTTAGTTAAATAAAAGCACAAAGTTAACACCCTTTTTATCCATCCAACATGACATGGTTATGTTTTTTTAAATATTTTATTTATTTGTGTGTGTGTGTGTATGTGTGTGTGTGTGTGTGTGTGGTGTGTGAGAGAGAGAGAGAGAGAGAGAGAGAGAGAGAGAGAGAGAGAGAGAGAGAGAATGTGAGCAGACAAGGGGCAGAGAGAGAGAGGGAGACACAATCTGAAGCAGGTTCCAGGCACCGAGCTGTCAGCACAGAGTCGGGTTCAAACTCACAGACCATGAGATCAAGACCTGAGCTGAAGTCAGATGATTCCACCCAAGTGCCCCCATAACTTTAACTTTGTATCCATTTCTCCCACTCCCCTACTCCTGGAAACCGCCATTCTACTCTATGTATTCCTTTTCAGATTCCTCGTATAAGTGAGATCATGCAATATTTTTCTTTCTTTGTATGGCTTATTTCACATACCATGATATTCTCGAGGTTCATCCATGTTGTTGCAAATAACATGATCTCCTTTCTGAAGACTGGATAATACTCTATTAAGTACATATATACCACAGTTTCTTTAGCCATTTATTCACTGATGGATACTTAGATTGTTTTCATCTATTGGCTATTATAAACAGTTCTACAATGAAAATGGAAGCAGAGATAGCACTTTGAGATACTGATTCCAATTCTTTAATTATATACCCAGCAGGGAGCTGCTGGGTCATACGGTAGTTCTATTTTTAGTGTTTTGAGGTACCTCCATACTGTTTTTCAGACTAGCTGCACCAATTTCCATTCCCACCAACAGTGTAATAAGGGTTCCCTTGTCTCCAAAGTCTCCAAATCCTCACCAACTCTTGTTGTCATTCTTTTTTTTTTTTTGGTAATAGCCATGCTGATAGATATGAGGTAATATCTCATCATGGTTTTGATTTGCCTTTCTCTGATGATTAGAAATGTTGGACACATTTCCATATACCTATTGGCCATTTGTATGTCCTCTTTGGAAAAATGTCCATTTGGGTCCCTTTCCTGTTTTTAAGTTGTTTTTGTTGTTGTTCTACTAAGTTGTGTGAATTCCTAGTTAATTTGGATACTAACTCTTTATCACATATAGAGTTTGCAAATATTTTCTCTTTATATGTTATGTTGTCTTTTAATTTTTGTAATGGTTTACTATAAAAAAGATTTTGGATTATTTTTGCTTTTGTTGCCTGAGCTTTTGCTGTCATATTAAAAAAAAAAAATCATTGCCAAGGCCAATGTCAAGGAGTTTTCTCCCCCCTCCTTTTTTCCTAGGAATGTTATGTTTTTAGGTCTTGTATTTAAATCTTTAATCCATTTTGAGTTTTTTTTGTGTGTAGTATATGGGTCGAATTTTATCATTGCATGTGGATATCCAAATTTTCTAGTATTATATAGGAATATATAATAATACAAATTAATTATATATTACATATAATTATATTATAATAAAATTATGTATAATTATTACATTTCAATAAAGTGGCTACTCTTTCCCCATTCTTGGTTCTGTTGTAGAAACTTATTTGACTGTATATGCACAGGTTTATTTCTGGACTCTCAATTCTGTTTCATTGGTCCATGTGTCTATATGTATATCAGTAACACATTGCTTGATTATTATAGTTTTGTAATAAAATTTGAAATCAAGCAGTGTGATCCATTCAATTCTGCTCTCTGTCAAGATTGATTTGGCTATTCAGGATGTTTATGTTTTCATACAAATTTTAGAATTTTTTTTATCTTTTTATGTGAAAATGACATTGAAATTTTGATAGGGATTGCAATGAGTCTGTAAATCACATTGGGTAGCAGGAGCATTTTAACAATATTAGTTCCTCCAATCCATGAACATGAGAGATCTTTCCATTTATGTGTATCCTCTTCATTTCCTGTCATCAGTGTTTCATAGTTTTCTGTATAGAGATCTTTAACTTTCTGGTTAAATTTATTCCTAAATACTTTATTCTTTTTTTT
>NC_043703.1:151550876-151561064 GCF_006229205.1 Suricata suricatta
ATAAGGGAGTTCTATGGATAGTTTTTTGAGGAACCTCCACACTGTTTTCCAGAGCGGCTGCACCAGTTTACATTGCCACCAACAGTGTAAGAGGGTGCCCATCTCTCCACACCCTCTCCAACATCTATAGTCTCTTGATTTGTTCACTAAAATTTTCTTTAATTGTGACTTTTAAGTGGACAAGCATGTCATCTGTAATAGGGAAAATTTTGTTTGTACCCATCCCTTCTGTATACCATCTTTTCCTGGTCTCACTACATTGGATCGGACTTCGAGTACTATGTTGAATAAGAGTTGTGATGGCAGATAGTTTCGCCTTGTTCTTATTCATCAGAGGAAAAAATTGTATTTTTCCATTAAATACGATGGTAGCCATAAGATTTTTTGTATATGCTTAAAAAAAAAACAAGTAAAGTAGTCCCTTTCTATTTTTAATCTGCTGAGGGGCTTTTTTTTTTTTAATCAGGTGTGGTGTTGGATTTTGTCTAACTTTTTTGCATCACTTGACATGATCACATAATTTGACTCTTGTTCTTTCGATTGTTGATGTGGTGGATTACATTGATTGGTTTTTTAATATTGAACCATCCTTTTGTAACTGGAATAGATACCATTTGATCATCATGTGCAATTCTTTTGATTTATTGTTGGATTTGATTTGCTAGTATATCGTTGAGGATTTTTGCTTTTAAATTCATAAGACACATGACCATATTTTCTGATGAATTGATTTATGTCTTTACTTTTGTACTTAACTGTTATCATACCATTACCATAATGTTCTGTATCATTTCAGTTTAAACATTATTTTTGTTGTTGTAACAAATTACAGAATTGTTAATTCTCATGGTTGCTCATTTTAGAGTTGTGCCATGATTCTCTTATCATCAGACATTTGACTTGTTTTCCTGATTCTAATTTTTTCTATTATAATATTAATATAATCTTTAGTGTATGTAATTATTTTTATGTTTTGCTTTATTTACATACAAAAGAGTCCTAGAAGAGGATAAACATAAGAGATAAAGTTATAAAGAAAAATAGTGGTGTCAAAAAGGCAATGATTCAGTCCCTAATTTTCTTGCTTTCTAGATGGTCACTTAATCTTCTTGAGATTCCATTCTCTTCTTAATAAGGGAACTAACCAAAGTAAGATATGTCAAATGCTTAGTCCATGATGGCTACTCAGACATCTTATGTGGTAATTCTTTTCCTTCTTCTGCTTCCTCTACTCTGTCTCACTCGCTTCCTGAGTTTATCTTTGAAGAATTAACTAGGATGACCCTTTAAGGAAGATTTCTAAAATATCAGATTTTATTTTTATTTATTTATTTATTTATAATTTTTTAAATGTTTATTTATTCTTAAGAAAGAGAAACAGAATGTGAGCAGGGGAGGGGAAGAAAGAGAGGAAGACATAGAATCCAAAGCAAATTCCAGGCTCTGAGCTGTCAGCACAAAGCCCAATGCGGGGCTTGAGCCTACAAACTGTGAGACCATGATCTGAACCAAAGTCGGACGCTCAACCAACTGAGCCACCCAGGTGCCCCTAAAATATCAGATTTTAAAATAATAATTAATGCTATTATTTTAAACACTCCACATTTTACCTGTGTAAAATTATCATTGTTTTAGTAAAACTAAACTAATTGGGAGTGGGATAAAGAGAGTGTAGGATTTATTCTGTGTGAATGTGAATATGGGTGAAACAGAAAGATTTTGTTTGTGAGATACACTAAAAAGAAAACAACAGAGAAATCATATTAGTAAACATTAAACAAACAACACAACATGACATGGAAAGTGAGTACCTCACTGTTTTCAAAAATCTCCTATTCCTTAACAACCATAGTTGAATTTCTCACAGATGGTGATTTCACAATAAAGAGATCCGGAGGATTTCCACTTGCTGTTTATTAGTGATAATGGTGGTAATGATAATGAAGGAGAAACAGGCAGAGGAGACGAAAGAAAAAGGGAAAAGAGATGATGGTGGGAAGATTAGTTCATATAAGTCATTTGTTGAGTAGCTATTGTTTGGACATTTCTTTTTATTTCTGGTAATGAATCTTGGACATTTCTGCCTTCCCCTTCCTATTATCTTGTATTTACTTTCATCTTATTTGTGGATACTGTGAGGCGTATCAACTATCTGAAATGGCCCATTTCTCCACATTCAACCACATTGCCTGCTCTTCTTTTTAAATTATCTACTAAATTTTATAAGGGTGATAGCCATATTGTTATCTTATTAGTCTTTCATTGTTAGTGAGTTCTGCTTCTTTTGTTTATAAATTATGTTTATGATTAGGGTAAATCAGAATTGAGGGTCAGATTAACAGGAATAGAGAGATCTTTCTTCATTTTTAATATTTTATTTCATTTTATTGTCAGAGTTGTGTATCAGTTCATGGGGTGATAAATTTTTATCTTTTGTTTTTCTTTCTTTCTTTCTTTCTTTCTTTCTTTCTTTCTTTCTTTCTTTCTTTCTTTCTTCTTTCTTTCTTTCTTTCTTTCTTTTTTTCTTTCTTTCTTTCTTTCTTTCTTTTTACTCAAATAAGAACTTTGAGATGCTAAATCATGCACCTTTGGTTTTAGGAACCAAAACCTGTTGGTTTTGTTTTGAAAAGTCATGTTGTTCAACATTTTTGGGACTAACTGTATCTATGCACAATGCCCTGCCTTGGTTTCACCTTTTAACCTGGGTTCCTCGAAGACCAAGTTTACTATTCATTTCAACTCATGATCCCCAGTGGGAGAGCGAGGCACTGTTCAGACAAGTAGGCTTAGCCTGCAAGAGCCTGTGTTTCTCCAAACAAAAGTTAATCATGAGTTTCCTGGAAGAGAGCACTAGTTGACTGGTCAGGAAAATGCCATCCTGAGATAAACTCGTCTGAATCTACTTGGTCTTTAAGGCCTAACCTTTTTATATGGAAAATATTACAGAGATGATTCCATGTCATGAACTCTAATGGGCACCAACTGGCCTTTTGGGGTGTGAGATTGGTGGGAAGGGATGCTTTTAGGATACATAGCGTAATAGGTGGCATAGTTTAACACAATGCAAAATGTATGTCATTTTTGTAGTAACTATTCTAAATCCAAATAGACTCTTCATTAAATGCATCAGCTTAAGAAATCTAGTGTGATCATAGTCAAATAATATGTCACCTCACATATAATCTTAACCTACAAATGAGTGCTACTTTTATGATGTTTTGCTAGCAGATACTTACTTAAAAATGTGAACACTTGGCAGATATCTTCATATTTGACTTTGTGTTGTCAAAAAGTCTTAAACCTGAAAAAGTAGACAGATTCTCACTTGATGGTTCTTGAATCTTTATATTTTTTCATGTATCAAAGATTTTTTTTCAAGCAATGATTTTGAAGAACTACATGCCACATCCTTTGTTCATCACTGGAGTTAAAAAGTAGAAGAAAAAGATATTTATTTGTTCACTCATTCATTTAGAAGTAATTTTCAGCATACTTGTCCCAAGCATGATCTTAGATTCTGTGAGGCAATATAGAAATGAATATAGAAAATCCATCCATTTACTCATTTATTCAATCAGGCAGGCAGTCAATGAGTATTATTGAGAATCTGTGATTTAACAAGTTAATAAAAATAGGCTTTCCATTTTGGAAAAACTTACAGTGTGGTGAAATAAAATTGAGATCCTTTGGGTTAATTATGGAATCAATTTAAGAGATCATAGATGCTAGGAAAACACTTTGCAAATGATAAAACTTTATGCTTGAGGACATTTGTTCAATATCAAACTAGTCAGCCTCTATGATTTCCTGACCAGGTGACATACTGTGAACACATACAAATTTAGCTTAATTGACTAATATTTCACCATATGCTTACAGAGTTCCAGGTCCTAGGCCAGGCACTGGGGATAACAAGATGAAAGAATCATGCCTGTCTTTGAAGAACTTAATAGTAATGGAGATAAGGATTCTCAGGAATTGTGTAATGGCATGAGTGGTATTGAGCTCTGGGGAAGGAGCAAAGAAGTTTCCTGACAGTAGTGATGCATGGACTGAGTTTCAAAACATTGAAACAGATGAACATCAGTGTTCCAGCCACAAGTGAAAGGGATCAGAGGTCTGAGAGAGCTTTCTCTGTTGGAGGGACTACATGTCATGTGTTATTACTGGAGCATGAAGTCTATGGAGGAGCTTTGGGAGAGGTCCTGGATGCTGAGAGAGATCATTTGGAGGTTCTTCTGAAAGGGATGGTGAGTCAGAGATCTACTTTCCATTGGACCTGCCAGTATTTCACTGGCACATTTTTTCCCCTGCACATCCGATGGGTTTGTTGTATTTTACTTAAAATAACAGTAGTATTGTTTGAGCTCCTTAGTGGCAGAAAACAATGAACAATCAAGGATAAGTAGGGTAGAAGAATATAGAACCAGATCCAGTATCAAGACCTGTTCCTCACTGATGCTACCTCTCATGTGCATTATATGAAGCACCTTCACACATACTTACCTCCTCTGGTCCTCCTTGCAGACTTAGAGGGTAACATGGAAATTCTGTTGTTTGCCATATCAGGATATGGAAGCTCTAGGATATAAATTAGATTTTTCCAAGCTACACAGAGAACCAGTGGTTGGACCAGAGTCCAGATCTAGAGCCCAGGCTTTCTGTTCCTAGTGCAGTGTTCCTGCCATAAGTCATGTAGACTCTGTTCTGCTGTGATCTTAACAGGCACTGACCTACCCTCAATGTGTACAATTCAGAATGTAAAGCAGACGGATCCCTTTCTATCTCATGTGTCTGGACAGCATTCAGTCGTTTATTAGCCACGTACTGTGTACCCTTTCATGCTTAGGAGTGGGTAGGAATTCAGACTTGGATTTGAAATCCATCTCTGATTCTACATGCCTCTTAATTTTAAAAAAGTTGCTCAAATTTGACTTTTTATTTGCTTCCATGTAAAAATGGGCCCAATGATAGTACCTAAAGCATGATATATGTGCTTAGCAGAGGGCCTGGCATATGTCAAACTCTCAAGACCATTACATAGTAACTAAAATGATTAATAAGACCCTGGCCCTGCATTCTCTATGCTTTACCCCAGTGAGAACACCAAAATTCAGATAACAGATTTAAGAAGTTCAATAGGACAAAAAGGCAGAAAATCCGAGGCATTCCATACTATTTTTGTAGTATTATGGAGTTGAGCATTTGTGGCTATTTCTCCTCTTAACATGGCTTCTGACAGTTCTGGCCAAAATGCATGGTGAGGGAAGTGGATTGACTTAATCTTGGGAATGACTTCCTCTTCTTTCCCTATACCCTCTTTTGTACTGCTAGCTACTCTTAAAGTTCATTTGCCCTCTCCTCTAATCGTTATTCTTGGCTTGCTGAGACTTTTTCCCCTGATTGGGTATTTTGTGGAATTGGGAGTTGCTTCATTAGTTATGGCAGTACCCATAGGCCTGTCACAGATAGACATAAAGCATGGATAAGTATGAGTTAGGTCTTGACTGCACACACTCACCCATTCACACATTACACACACACACACACACACACACACACACAGAGGCACACACATGCACACCACACATGCACAAACACAGACAGAACATGCCTGTTTCCATTTAGTTGGGCTTCTTGTACAAAATAGTTTATGTAAGTAAGACCATAGGTTAAGTATGCTCATGTTGAAATCTCTGGCAATGAGTCTGGCCTGAAAGGCATTTTTTATATCATAGGGCTTAAACAGCATCATTTTTAGGGGTCAAGCTCTGCTGGGCCTGGCTTGGGGTTCTTTGCCAGTTTTTGAGGGTGTGGTATGGAGAATCTGATGTTTACTTTAATGACTGTGAGAAGTCTCTTAAACAGATTGGCTGCCTAGAAAAACATTTCAAACGCTCCTCAGTCCCGAACTTTGGCTTCTCCTGCCATGACCAAAGGAATATTAGTGGAAGTTTAAAAGCTTCTCTGATCATTCCATAAAAAATTGTGGTTTCTCTCCTCTATCAAATTTGCTAATCTCATTTAACCATGACCACTGCATATATACAATCACGCTGTAGGCATAAAATTCTGACTTTGCTTTACCAAAACCTAAACTGAAGCTCACACACCAATGAGTGAAGCCCTCACAGGGCTGAGATTGATGTAGTGCAGGCTTCTGGATGGCAGACACCTTATCTTGTCTTCTGGTATATTCCTGAGCTCCTGGAACAGGAACTTCATTGATACCAATAGGGTATGAGTTCTTTCAGGGAGTTTTATTGGTTCTTTCATCTTGGTGGATGTCTGGCACATAACAGACTTTTCATTAAGAATTTGAGTGATTAAATACTGACCCTTGGGATCCTGTCTTCTGACCTTTATTAGTGTAGGTCCAGACTTTGGTTCTTATTAAGATGAGTACACCTTTGGAGAGGTGACCCACAAAGTTAATCTTCATGCCTACTGCCTATGTATGAATAAAGGATGAGGAGGTGAGAGAGACCGGGATGAGGTGGAAGTAAGTGATTACAACCATGGGGCAGGTTAGAAACAGATGAGACTATTTCCTCCTTAGCCTCTGAACTTCAGCCAGCCATCATCTTGCCTCATTTCTACCCCCAGCCCATTTTCCTCAAGGCTCTTTCACGTTTCCTGTTGCTCAAAACACAGGGAGTGCAGCTACTGCCATCAACAGGCTACGCTCCCACTCGCTGAACAAGGAAGGTCCAGGGATGAGATTTCGTCATGGATTTAGCCTTTTTTCACAGCTCCAGTGAATCCTGCACATGGATTTTTTTCTCAAATATATATTTCTATATTACTATAAAAGCAATGTGTACTCATCTAAAGAAAATTGGGGCTATATATAAGATATAAATAAAAGGATAAAATTATTAATTAATATTTAGTATATTGCATTCTGGTTACTTTTATGTTTAGTTTTTTTATTTGTACTATTCAGATCATAATGTATGAAAAATAATGTATCTTGACTTTTTCCCTAATATCATTCACATGAGTACCTTCCCATATCATTAAATGGCACTGCAAATGCTATTTCAAAAACCACAAGCTTCTGTACAATGCAGTACGCCATAACTTACCTAGACTTTCCTCCACTGTTTGGCAGTAATTAATAAATAGAAGAATGAAGGGTCCCTTGAGGCATGGAGGGCAGTGTTAGGTCATAAATGGGACTAAGTGAGGCTCCTAGTCTTCCTGGCTTGAGATAGTCATTTCATGTTTTCTAGATCTAGTCTTTATCAACTACCATTTGATTAACATAGATGCTTTACTGGATATAGACACAATACAACATCTACAGAAATAACAGTATCTCCATTTTGTGACTCCTGACTTTTATAATTTTGAAGAGGTAGAAAATGACACCCAGAGTGGTGGATGACTCTCGGCAAATAAGTTGCAAACACTAACACAGATTTTTAACCATTAAGCCTTCAACAAACATAGTTCAAAGGGACATAGTTCATTTCAACCTTAATTTAGATGACAAATGGTTTTGTTTGTTAGAATTAAATGAACACTGACTGAACCCCAATAATGCCAGGCACAATTCAGAAGGCTCTGAAAGAATATGAAGCGGGCACTTTAGAAACCACTTTAGAAAACAGTATGGCAATTCCAAACAAACAAACAAACAAAGCTTTTAAAAATCAAAAATAGAATTACTATATGATCCAACAATCTCACTTCTGGATATATGCCCAAAATAATTCACATCAGGGACTTGAACAGATATTGGTATACTCATGTTTATGGCAGCATTATTCACAATTGCCAAACAGTGGGAGCAGCCTAACTGACCTTTGATAAATGGAAGAATGAACAAAACATGGTATATGCATTTGGTGGAAGGGTTTCTGGACTTAAAAAGGAAGGGAATTCTGATACATGCTACAGTATGGAGGAATCATGGGGACATAGGGCTATGTGAAAGAAACCAGAAACAAAAAAGACAAATACTTATGATCCACTTCAATGAGGCACCTAGAAGTAGTCAAATTTATAGAAGCAGAAAGTAGAATGGTGGCTGTTAGAGGTTGAAAGGGAGAGAGATGAGGTATTGTTATTTGGAGGGTAGAGCATAGAGTCTTAGTTTGCATGATAAAGTTCTGGAGAAGTATTACAGTAAAGGTTTCATGATATTAATGTACTTAATACTACTGAATTATACAGTTAAAAATGGTTAAGATGGCAAACTTTATGCATATTTTACCACAAATTTTGAAGTGTTCTTGATAAACAAAGAAGTAGTGTATGACATACTTTACCTTAGGAAAATCTCAGGGGTATGTGAGTATGTCAGTGGAAAGGAAATTGGGCAGGAGAGGGGGGGAGACTGGTTAACAAATTATACCACAGGGAGAGAAAGAAATGGGCATGAAATTTACCAAAGAGACTAAAAAAGTTAAATGAAAGTGCGTATATGGGGGCACATGTTGACAAGTGGGGACTAAAAACGGGGAAGGTGTCAGGAAGAAAGTGATCAATACTTCCATAGAAGGATGTGGAGGACAGATGGGATAATCTACATGGAGAGAAGAAAGGAAACTGGGAGGAAAAGCATGGAAATTAAAAGTTCAAGATGCTAAGTTTATGATAATAAATATCAGCACTAAGAAACAAGAAAGATCACAAGTAAACAACTTCAAGGAACTGGAAAAATAAGAATAAACTAAACTTAAAGTTAGCAGAAGAAAGGAAATAATAAAGGTGGAAAATAGAAACAAAATAGAAAAAATTGACAAAAGTCAGACTTTGGTTTTTTTGAAAAAATAAAATTGCCAAACCCTTAGCTAAACTAATAAAAAAGGAGAGAAGACTTAAATAAGTGAAATCATAAATGAAAGAGGAGACATTACAACAGATGCCTCAGAAATAAAAAGAATCATAAGAGACTATTATGAGCAATTATATATCAACAGATTGGATAACCTAGAAGAAATAAAATTGTGGAAGCATACAACCTACTAGGACTGAATGAAGAAGAAATAGAAAGCCTGAACAAATTAATAAATTTGGAGATTTTATAAATTAAATAAATGAGGAGATTGAAGTAGTAATACAAAATCTTACAATAAAGAAAAGCCCAGGACTAGATGACTTCATGGCTGAATTCTACCAAACATTTTATAAAGAGGAATTAATAATGACCCTTCTAGAACTCTTCCAAAAAACAGAAGTAGAGAGAATACTTTCAAACTCATTTTGTAGGCCAGCATCACCATTATACCAAGATAAAGATGCCACAAGAAATGAAAACCCCAATCAATATATCTGATGAATACAGATGCAGAAATCCTCAATTAAATACTAGCAATATGAATTCAACAACATCAAAAAAAGTATACACCATGTTCAAATGGGATTTATCCCTAGGAAGTATGGTTGATTTAACATACACCAAATAAGTCAATGTGATATTCCACATTAACAGAATGAATGATAAAAAACCATATGATCATCTCAATAGATACCCAAAAAGCAATTGAAAAAATTCAACATCTATTCATGATAAAAACTCTCAATCAAATAGGTATAAAAGGAAATTCCCTCAATACAATAAAGGCCTTTCATGAGAAGCAGCCCACAACTAACATTATAATCATGGGGATAAACTTAAAGCTTTTCCTCTAAGATCCAGTGCAAGGTCAGAATGACCACACACACTGCTTCTATTCAATATAGTAATGCAAGTGATAAGGCAAGAAAAGTAAATAAAAAACATCCAAATCAGAAAGGAAAACACAAAATTATCTCTGTTTGCAGATGACATGTCCTAGTTGTAGAAAATCCTAATGCTTCACAGAAAAAAAAAAGTTGTTAGAATACTGTTTCTTTACACCAACAATTACTTATCCAAAACGGAAATCAAGAAAACAATCCCATTTACAATAGCTTAAAAAAGAATAAAGTATTTAGTCCATCACCTGACGAATGGATCAAGAAGATGTGGTATATATTCACGATGCAGTACTACATGGCAATGAGAGGGAATGACATATGGCCCTTTGTAGGAAAGTGGATGGACCTTGAGGGTGTCATGCTGAGTGAAGTAAGCCAGGCAGAGAAGGACAGAAACCATATGTTTGCACTCATAGGTCTAGCAGGAAAACAAGAGAGACCTAATGGAGAACCAAGGGGAGCGGAGGAGGGAGAGAGAGTTGGGGAGAGAGAGGGATG
>NC_043703.1:151561164-151561478 GCF_006229205.1 Suricata suricatta
GGGGAAGAGCACTGAGTGTTGTATGGAAAACAATTTGACAATAAAATATTATGGAAAAAATAGGAAATGTTATAGAGGGAATAAATAAATAAATCTGGATTTTAAAAAAAAACAAAAAAGAAACCAAAAAAAACTTAACCGTTTAGCTGAGGAGCATACTTTACAGCTTCAGAGCTCGCTCTCTCTCTCTCTCTCTCTCTCTCTCTCTGCATCAATTTATTATATATACTTTTTTTTTATTTCCAAAGCATTTCTCAGCCTATCCTGCCTAATTTTTCTCTCTATAACAAGGAAAACATTTCATATGGTTCTGT
>NC_043703.1:151561978-151575392 GCF_006229205.1 Suricata suricatta
CCTAATGGAGAACCAAGGGGAGCGGAGGAGGGAGAGAGAGTTGGGGAGAGAGAGGGATGCAAAACTTGAGAGACTATTGAATGCTGAGAATGAACTGAGGGTTGAAGGGGAAGGGGGAGGGGGGAAAAGAGGTGGTGGTGATGGTGGAGGGCACTTAAGGGGAAGAGCACTGGGTGTTGTATGGAAAACAATTTGACAAAAAAAAATATTATGGAAAAAAAATAAAGAAAATTTTAGAAAGAATTAGTGAGGTTAGCATAATTACAAAAAAAGAAGTCCACAACATATCTCCCTATTAACACAAATATGAGGAAGCAAATTCTAAAAACGAAACACTATTACCATCCTCTAAAGAAAATGAAATACTTAGATATAAATTTAACAAACATGTATAGGACCCATACACTGAAAATTACAAAATACTGAAAAAAGAATTTTTGAAGGACTTTAAATGGAAATGCACATTGTGCTTGTTTATTGGAAGACTCAGAATAGTAAAGATGTCAATTCCCTTAAATTTAGCTAAAGATATAATTCCTACCAAAATCCCTTCAAGATAATTTGTGGACATATATAAGGTATTCTAAAATTTATTTGGAAATATACAATGACTATAATAGCTAAAACAATCTAAAGAAGAAGAATGTGGGGTTAATCATAATATATTCATTATTAAATTATTATACAGCCATAATATTCAAGATGGTGTGGTACTAGTAGAAAAAGACACATAGATCAATGGAAAATAGATCATAGACCAACACAGATATGTCCAATTGATTTCTGATCAATTTGCAAAAGCAATTCAATGCAAGATTGATGGACTTTTCAAGAAATAAGGTTGGAACAATTGGACATCCAAGTGAAAATACACACACACACACACACACACACACACACACAGCAAAACAAAACAAAACAAAAAAACCCCAAAAGATAAAATTTCCTTCAAAATGGATTATGAACTTAAGTGTAAAGTGTAAATCTTATACAAGTTTTAGAAAAAAATATAAGAAAAATTCTTCAGGATAAAAGACTAGTCATAGGGTTCTTAGACTGAATACCAAAAAACATGATACACAAAAGAAAATACTAATGGGACCTAAACAAAATTAAGTGTTTTCTCTTTGAAAAACCCTGTTAAGAGGATGAAAAGGTGCAAACTGGAGAAAATATGCAAATCAAATATCTGACAATGAACTAGCATCATATATATATTTATATGTAAACTCAATAGAAAAGTAGCAAATAATCTAACTAGGAAATGGGCAAAAGACATGAATGGACGTTTTACTGAAGTAGACAGAGATGGCAAAAGAAAAACCCACTAGCAAAACTCATTTTACGATAGGTATTAGTCTTCAGAAATAACAACTGAGCAAGTTTAGTACGTATTTTCAGATTACTTTTCATTTTTCCAACACAACTAAACATGAAAACAGCAGTTGAGGTCCCCTTTGACTTTTCCATATTCACTTCAGTAGTCAAAAACCAAACTTGAATGTCCATAAAAATATTCCTAAATGTTTATCCCTTGACTTTAACTGGTGAACTCAAGAAGCTTCCCAGGTTGACATTTTAGCAACACATATTTTTAATTATGTGAAAATCATTCACATTTTTTCTTGAATGGATCCATACTATTCACCTAAATATTACCATCTTTTTAAGTTGAAGTCATATGATTAAGCCGCTCTGATTGAGCTCCTAAATGACACTCTAATAGACACTGAAATGTAATAGGACTTGCCCAAGGAGCCAATCTTCTCCAATAAAGCGAGGAACAATGGCTAAGAAAGTTGTTAGAGCAGCCCAGAGCTCTAAGAAAAAGATTTATTCTTCCCGTGGGGTCCTTGGAACGCTCTCCATCACTCCCTGGGTATTCCTTTTGGATGATTTCCTTGGAAAACATTCACATTGATCTTTGGTTTATTCCATTGCTTCTCTAAGAAGCCAAAGTTAAAAACTGACCTTGAGCTCAAGTAACTTCTAATGTGTCACATATGGAGGCAGGGAGATAAAGTTCTGTCTGTGGTTGAGATAGAATAATTCTGCCAAAGCAGTGTTCTCTATAGCACTGATGATAATAATAGCAATAACTCCACACATTATTAAAGTGCTTTATATTTACCAAATTCTTTCACATATATTATAGCATTGGATTCTCATTAAAGTGTTCCGAGGTAGGTGAGCAAATATTATTTATATTATCCTCAGATGGAAAAAAATCTGTGCCTTGTCTCAACTAATCAACCAACAGTGTTGCAGATAACACTTGAACTTCAAGTATCATTTGTAACATTAAAGAAAATTTAAAAACATTTTAATGTTTATTTATCCTTGAGAGAGAGACAGACAGACACAGACAGAAAGAATCTGAAGCAGGCTCCAGGCTCCAAGCTGTCAGCACAAAGCCTGATGTGAGGCTGGAACTCACAAACCGTGAGATCATGACCTGAGCCAAAGTCGGACGTTTAACCAACTGAGTCATCCAGGGGCCCCATATTAAAGAAAAATTTAAAGACACAAATAAATCATCCCATCAGCCTTGGTAATTGATCTAAATTTTGTAAATGGTAAAGATTGGGTCCACAGGCTTACCCATGTTACAAACCAATCACAATAACAGAATTGTATTCTGCATTTATATATTTATTGTATAATAATCTGGCCGAGTCGTGGCATCACTTCTATAACTATTTCGTGGTTATTTCGTGATGTGGGGAATTATAATTTATCTCATCATTCTCCTACTATGCATGATTTTTTTCTTTAGTTAATCATTTACTTAGGATAATTTTTTAGGTACCTGAGCCTTTGTCAAAGAGTTTGAAGATTCCATCATCATTAGTGCCACAAATTATCATATTCTCAAGTAAAATATAAAAGGTTGCACTGAAACTAGCTTTGTCTGAATATACAACACAGGTTTAGACACCGTTCAAGTCACCATTTTTAAGTTGGAATAAGCAAAAAGGTAACTTCATTTATTCACTCACTTAACAGCAAATTGGATCTTTTCAATAATGAGCCAATTTCATTTCCTCTCATATATATTTTTCATTCATCTCTTAAGGTCTTGATATTTTTCTTATATATTTAATGAGATACTTTATCATAAATTAACCTTCTTCATAATTGATAAAGTATTTTTCATATTTGTTATTTAATTTTATTTTTTATTCCACAGATATTTCCTCTTTAGTTTCTTCTGTAGCTTCAAACCAGAGAAAGTTTTCCGTCTCACTCTAATTTTATCAAATCCATTTTCTGTTTCACTTTGGTTAAACTTTACTATATCATAACTCTGTTTTCAGTCTATATAGAATATTTTTGTAAGAAATGTGAGTATAATTTTTTAGAAATACAGTTTATTTTTTATATAGTTTATACATACATATAATTTAAACAGTAAAAATCCATCTGAGGCTTATTACAAAATAGAGATTCCTTTCTACTACCCCCTCATAATCCCCTTCCTCAGTGCTTTCTACTCTCCACATTTCCAGAGTAATGTGTAAACATTTATAAATATATAGAGTGTTCGTTCGCTAATTTTTAATTTTTAGGAATTAGATACTAACTTCTCGAGATGGCAGATGCGAGCTTAATGTTTTTCCTCCAGCCCACGTTACTACACTCAGGCACAGCTTCAGACTTCCATCCCCGCAATAAAGTTACATTTTTATGTTGTTCAGATCAATCTACGATGGTATCCTAAATGTAATTTACAACTGAGCCATTCCAAGCTTTAATTACTTTTCCTATCTTGTATAAACTTTGCTCTCTTTGGATTCAATGGATGTTTTATTTACTTTTGTTTTCTTCGTTGCCTGTGTTATTATGACTAATTCACCCCCAAACTTTTCCCCAGTGTTCAAATACATCCAGTTTCTATCAGTTTCATCTTCTTGGAAAACTTTTATTCCAGAGCCTCTGACTTGCTCCAATCTGGACTAGTTACTATCTAGGCCTGTTATGCAGCGTTTACCCTAGCATTTCCTTTCAGCATCCCAAGTAGTTAGCGTAGGCTGCAATAACAGATTCCCAAAACAGAAACTTATTTCTCGTTAATGTAATAATACAAGATGGCGACCCATGGTTGGCAGGTGTCCTCTCCTCCATATTGTGAGGTTGGCATGTAGGGTATTTTCTTTTTCATCTTATAAATTTACCGTTTGCTCGGACTGTGAATCCTCTGCAAACAGCAACCTCCAAGGGAATTAGAAGAAGCACTCTTAACTTCTTGAAAACAGTGGCTGGAAAGTAACAGTTTGTTCACTGGACTCAATCCTGAGGACACATTTAAATGCAAGGGACTTTGGTAGATACAGTCTAACTATGCACCTAAAAGGATAAGAAAAGAAATTTTTACTGCCTACTAGAAATCTCTGCCACACTATCATCAAGGGTATTTTTTAGCACTTGCTTGACTGGGATTTCTTGTCTTCTAGATCCTATCTTCCTTCCTTTCATTTTCCTGGTTGGTAGAGCACATGCTAATGTAGCTTTTTAAGACGAGTGAGTGGGATGTATATTTGTGGTGATATTGGCTTCCCCAAAATATCTTTATTCAACTCTCATATGCAATGGCTGGTTTGACTGGGTACAGAATTCTAGGTTGGAAAACATTTTATCTGAATATTTTGAAGGCCTTTCCATAGAAGTATTGCTCTGTTTTTTATAGATTCCAAACCCATGATATTCATAATCTTTGGTATATCTGATTTTTTTGCCCTTTCTGGGAGCCTCACGATCTTCTCTTGGCCACTGACATGGTATGGTTCTATTTTCATCCATTATACTGGGTAATTGATATAATTTTTATTATATAATTTATTTTCCCCTATTCTGGGACATACTTGAATTATTTACTGATGACTTTCTTTTCAATTTTCTGTGGTTTTCTTTTCCTATTTAGAACTATAATTTTGGATATTGACTTCCTGAGATGATCTCCTCATATTGTTATTTTTCTTTCCTATTTTTTTCTCTATTACTTTTACTTTCTGAATGAATTCCTCACCAACAACTTCTACAAATTTTCTAACCACTCTATCATATTTTAGAGTTTTAACTTTCAAGACCATTTTAGTAGAGTCAAAGTATTACTTTTTGTGGAATAGTATTCTTTTTTTATTGATGCAATGTCTTCAATTATTTGAAATACAATGATACTTTTAATATTGCCTCCCTGCACAATCTATTCCATCCATGTTGTTGCTTTCTATTTATTTATTTTCATCTCTATCTTCTCAGTTAGGCACTTTGCTCAAATACCTGGGGATCTTTGGCAGTCCACCCATGTTTATGAGTGGATCTCTAAAGGCTAATGGAAACCACTAAGCACTGTGTTTGCTTGTCAACTGTGGGCTTCAGTTTAAGGAGAGACTTGACTAGTCTATTGCATTGAAGAAAGCACTGATGTGTGTCTTTAGGTCTTTTATTGTTGGCTGCTCAAATTCTGCACAGAAGCATAATCCAGTCTCTTAAAGCAACATAAGCCATGGGAGTACAAACAATGCTATAGAGAGCAAAGTAGGAAAAGAGTGGTACAGGACATCCAACATTCGTGCAAAAACTTTGATGAAATCTCTCCATTTGTAGTAAGATTTGCCTTCCTTCAAACATACCTAATATTCCCAGTCCTGAGACATGCAGCTTTACCTCTCCAGAGGATAAATGTTCAGTCTTCTGCCAAGGTGAGGGGAGTAGTTTTCCAGCTGAGCAGAGGAGGGAGTAAAATTGGTGGTTTAACTGCATTGTGAAGCAGAATTTAATCCAACCTTCTGTTTTCAACAACTTCTTCATACACTTCATCCTCCCTGCTTGCAGAGGTACCTGGTGCTGACAATTTCTGAGCCTCCAGGGAGATTTGTGGTGCAGATTGAGTGTTGCTCAGCTTTCTTTACTGCTGACTTAGGATTCATGTTTTTTATTTTCTTTTTTTCAAATCAGCTAAGTGGTTTAGCACCCATCTTGTAGCTATTGCCATTTCTCAGCTTCTCTGTGTGTACTTTTGTATATTTATGCTTAGAAAATATTTTAGTTCTATTTTAGTGAGATTTCAAGAAAGACTAGGAGTAAAGACACTCAATCTTTGATCTTTGACCCAGGAATCCTTAATGTAACTTTTCACTTTCCAAACTGTTTTTCTATCAGAGCACCAATTAATGAATAATCGCTATGTTCTCCTTGTTTTGAATGTGAGTTTGACATATACCAAGTTAATTATATTTCTGGAATTCACACCCTAATCAAGTGATCCAGTTTTACTTCAGTAGTGTATTTTTTGTTGTTGTTTTAGAGTATTTTATCATATATAATAGTTTCCTAGTACAAGCTAGTTCTCTCTGATTATTGTTTCATCTATTCAGGTAACCCATGTGGAAAGAACTCTGTGAAGACTCATCATGCAAGCAATTTGCCAATAATACCATATGCCGACTTTGTTTTTGTTTTAAAAGATAGGCATGTTCTTAAAATTAGTTCCAATTCCATTAATCATCGCTCTTCCAGTATATGTCAGCCAAGGCTGTTTCTATTCCAGGACTGAAAATTAAAAATCCCCAGGGTTGACAGCTTACCATAGAACATGATCCATCCATTCAGCCTAATCTTCTCTAACCAGAAATACACAATGAGACACATATAACCACACACATACCTCTCTAAGCCATGTGTATCTCACTTAGATTTCTGGCCCTTTGATGCTCAGTGACATTTACTGTTTCAGAATATCAAGATATTTTGCTAGACATGAACTTTAGCAATCTTAGTAACCTCTCTTTACCATATGAAAGATTAGAAAGGGAATCAGCTTTGTCATTTACCATGAAAATAGAACTATGTAGCGTCATTTCTGATCTTTTAATCCGAGATTCTCTTCCATGTACATTCCTAAGAATTTTCCCCCTTATGCGACCTTCTTCATCGCTGATATGGATTACAAAATGTCCTAAACTGCTCTTCACTTTTTAATACAAATATCTGTTACCAAGAGTTAGGGACATTTGCCCATTCAGAACCAGTTTTTTTCTCCCATTTAGATTTGTCCTGGAAAAAAATAATTTACTTTTACTATAATTCGAGTCTAATTGTATCTGGCAAACAGATATTAATCTACTAATCATCCTTGAACTATACCTAACATGACTATCATCATGGCAGAAATGGCCACATGATTTTTCTAATGGGTTTCTCAATGCTAAAATTTATTATCTGTAGCTATCAGAATAACCAACTGTATAAACCAGAAGAAGGACTGCTGGTTACACAAGGGAATAACCTACATGTTTCATAGTTGAGGTAGCAGCAAGAAAGATCAATAATAACTATGGAAAAACATGTGAGAAATAATAATTGCATATTTATGAGAAATACTATCATATACATGGCACTCCTGGGAAAGATAATTCAGTTATTTGTAAAAGAATTGTCTATCAGTTTTAAACTGTTTTGTTTCTTATTCTAGGTCTTATTCATCTTAGAGGTTGATTGTGTGATTTTTGGCTTGTTGTGATCACTCACAGACATTAAAACAATGGTGTGAACTCACTGGAACATTCCCCTCCTAATCTCACTGGACAAGTATAAAGTTTTTAATGGCCTATTTATGGTTCTCAAAAACTTGATTTAGGGTGGGAAATATTGGACTAATCTAGTTTTTTGCAATCAAAAGCACATACCAAAGAGAAGATAGTCTCTCAAATTAGGAACTTGGGGTCCAAAAATAAAATGCAATCCAAATGTTTGCTGAGAGGAGACTAGGAAGAGACAAGATTCTCAGCCCACCTCACTCAGCCCCACTCCCACCGAAAAGAGATCCTCAAAGAGGCATTTGCAAATGCTTTCAAGCTAACACTCATTAAAATAAGTAATATTTGTAATAAGAAAGTTAAAATAAAGCAGCTGAAGTAAAAACCAAAAGGCAGTCAAGACCAAGCCTGATCTTTTCCCCACCACAAATAGAACTTCTCTCAACTCTAGCTGTTTGAATTTGTTGACTTTGAAGACAATCATCAGAGGCTGACTAACACCCAACCTTTCCACGTTAAGGTCTCAGAATTCTTTCCTTTCGGCCTTATATCCAAGAATAATACACATCCTAATTACCCCCTGGGCTAAGGGGCCAAACCTACACAGTGCTCCATGCCAGGAAATGAATATCTCGAGGTCTTTCCTCTGTATTTTGCTCCTGCTTAAGCATGTTTACCCAATTAGAAGAGAAGATAAAACAATTAACATATGTTTGTGGGTGTTTTACACAAGGAAAACCTACTTTGCTTGATCAAATAAGAAAGCACCAAGCATACTGAAACTGAGTTTTCCTTATCCCGGTTATTTCCTCCAGCTTCTGCACAGGTACTTTTGGCAAGGTCTAGGTGAGCTAGCATAGACATTTGGTGCGATTAAATAAAGAGAAATGGGAACAGCTCATTTTTAACAGAATGAATCCCAATGTTGTGCTAAATCCCCCCCTTACAAAACAATTGCCAAAAAAACAATGTGATTTATCCCTTAGGAAAGACTGGTGAGAAGTGTGTGTGTGTGTTTGCATGGAGAGTAATGAAGGAGAGAGAAGGGTGTATATGACTCAATTTTTGGAAAAGTCTGAATAAATAATAATCAAGCTAATGGCAACTAGAAGGAAACACCCTAATGATTTTGGACCAGTAATGTTTTAGAACAAACATAATTTGTATTTTAAGATTTCAGTCTTAAAACTGACCTTCTAAACTAAATAGACACACATTTATACATGATACAACTCAGTTGGTAGTATAGAAGTAAGGGTCCATAAATCCACAGGAGACAGAGATAAATGAGAGAGAGAAAGAGAGTGAGAACACCCAGATCTCTAGCCAGATCGTGTTAGGAGTGCAGTTTAAGGGAAATGATAGTCTCCAAAGCCAGTCTCTGCCATTCTATTTATTAGCAAAAGCCTTGGGAAAATCATTAAATTTCCTGGTTCCTTAGATTCCTTTTATGTAAAATGAAGATGCTACTTAACTTCACTGATTTCATGGGGGACTAAATGAGATAAATATGAGATAAGGTATTCTATGAACTTAAAAACATACAAAAAAAATTAGCAAAACATGAAGGCACTTTCATACTTCACGTGCATGTAAAATTGATGGAAATACAATATTTTGTTAGAATAAATCTTCTAAAAGGCAATTTGTATAAAGTACAATGAAATTTTTCATACTATTGACACATATATTTATGTATATGAATCTATTTTAAGAAAAAAGACAAGAGATTTGGACATAACATCATTCCCAAACATATTGATTGCAGTGTACCTAAGATATCCAGGCAAATGGACTTAGCCTTAATGTCCAACAGTAAGCGAATAGTACATATATATAACACTCTATTAAAACTATCTCTAATGGCTCATGTTTTTAATGAATACTAAAAGACATGAGCATGGAAAATATTCATATTATGTTAATTTAAAAACTCAATTGTAAAAGTACAAATATATTATGATCGAATTTACAGCACATGCATGTATATGTCTACACACACACACACAAACACACACACACACACACACGCACTCTAGCAACAGAAGCAAGTATGTCAAATTACTGACATTGTGGTTCTTTTTAGGGGATAGAGATTATATAGATTTGTGGGTGATTTTTCTTCTCTATATTCTCCAAATTTTCTAAGAAATAAATCCATGAATTAATTTTTTAGTCATAGAAAGAATCATAGAAATCATATGTTCTGGCTTCATAATCTATCACACAGTGAGGGGTCTATTTGCCTCACTTTACAGGATCCAGATAAGAAAAAGGATGAAAATAACTTTAAATAAGTAATAGTGAGCCACTGCTTGCTGAATTTATGTCTCCTTCATTTATATTTCAGCCAGTGGTATAGGAATTGAACAATTTGGTAAACGGGCTCTTTTTAGCTCAGTGTTTGTAATCTATGGACTGCAAATACAATTATACATCAAGCACTGTCTGTTGACTGAATAAATAATACTTATGGGACATGTATGAAAATAATTTTTTCAAATAATTTTTTCAAAATATAGACATAATTGTATTTAATAAACTAAAAACCCATTTAATTTTGTTAATGTTTATTTCTTTTTGATAAAGAGAGACAGACAGAATGCGAGTGGGGGAGGGGAAGAGAGAGAGGGAGACACAGAGTCAGAAGTAGGCTCCAGGCTCTGAGCTGTCAGCACAGCGTCTGACTCGGGCTTAAACCCAATGAACCATGAGATCATAACCTGAGCTGAAGTCCAGCACTTAACCAAGTGAGCCATCCAGGCACCCCTACAAATCCATTTTAAATAATTAACAATTTCACAGCAGGACTTTTTTTTTAGCAGCCTGTAGTGCAATCAGCTAAAAGTTTAAGTGCTCTTAAATATAAGTCTGAAAAATAGTTTGATATAAAAACCTACTCTTCAGGGGCACCAGGGTGGCTCAGTCAGTTAAGTATCCAACTTCGGCTCAGGTCATGAGCTCACATTTATGGGTTTGAGCCCCGCATTGGACTCTGTCTGACAGTTTGGAGCCTGAAGTGTGTTTGGAATTCTGGGTCTTCCTCTCTTTCTGCCCCTCCCCTGCCCATGCTGTGTCTTTCTCTCTCAAAATTAAATAAACATTATTTTAAAAAATAATAATAATCACTCTTCACATATCTCTTAGGAAGTGAAACAAGGTAAACATCAAACATCATGTCACAACACATAAACAAAGAAACAATTAAAGATTACAAGGTACATCAGTAGTACTTAGCCACCAGCTTAAAGAAGATCCCATTGGGCCAAGGATGAAACAATTTGAGCTTCAAAGATTTTAACAATACTTCATTGAAACACACCAGATATACTTAAATCCACATATAATATTATATAATTATTATATTCAATTATATAATATGTGATATATATGATAGATATATATGACATATGTCATAATATTTTTTAAAACTATTCACCCTCAGAGGATTTTAGACAGCTGATTTATTATATTCTTTAAATTTTTCTTTAAGTTTGTTTCTTTATTTTGAGAGAGACAGAGACAAGCAGGGGAAGGGCAGAGAGAGAAGGAAAGAGAGAGAATCCTAATCAACCTCTGCACTCCCAGCACAGAGTCTGATGTGTGGCTCGAACTCACCAAACTGTGAGATCATGATCTGAGCCGAAAACAAGAGTCAGATGCTTACCCAAGTGAACCACTCAGGCACCCCTTAGACAGTTGATTTATTATTTAAAAAATCGGTAATAAAAAAAAGAATCAAGCATTTATTCTTTCTTTCCTCCAAGAATAGTATAACTGAGTACACAATTAGTTGAGGGGAATAACTATTTTTAAGTGTGTCTCAACTAACAAATGAAAGAAAAATTATACAATTAGGATATCATCATTTTGTAATCCCCAATAAATAAGTAGATCTAAGAAATGAGTTTGGTGATAGGACTCTTCTAATAATGTCCCCATGCTCTCCACCTCCAATGTTACTCTCCTGTGATTTCGTTTCTTTTTCTTGCCTTGGATTAGCGAGAACAAGGTTAAAAAGGACCGGTGAGAGGGGATATCCTTGCAAACAGCTGATATTCGTGGAGAAGTTTGGAGTTTCTCACCATTAAGTAGGATATTAGTTGAAGGTATTTTATCAAGTTAAGGATTTCCCCTGTATTCTTAGTTTATTGAGAGTTTTTATTACAATAGGTGTTGGGTATCACCAAATTCTTCTTTTATGTCTATTGATAATGGTTTTAGTCTCTTAGTGTGATAGTTCACAATAACTGATTTTCAAACGTTTTCTCCATTCATTTACTTTTATATCTAAAATGCCTTTAATCTAAAATGGGTTTCTTGTAGACAACATATAGTTGGGCCACATTTTTTATCCATTCTGACAATCTCTGTCTTTTAACTGGTGCATGTAGAGCATTGACATTCAAAGTGATTATTACTATGGGTAGATTAATATCTACCAAATTGGTTAGTGTTTTCTATTTGTATCCTTTGTTCTTTCTTACTAATTTTCTTTCCACTCTTTCACTCTTCTTTCTGATTTTTGTGGTTTTAATTGCACATTTTATAATTCCATTCTCTCTTCTTTGTTAGCATAATGGTTATACTTTCCTTCCTCCTTTTTGTTCAATGGGTTGCCCAGAGTTTTTGGTGTATATTTACAACTAACCCAAATCCACTTTCAAACAACACTATAGCAGTTCATGGATAGTGTCAGTACCTTATAGAACCAAACTAATCCTAATTTCTTCCTCCCACCCCTTATATCATTGCTGTCATTTATTTTACTTATACATAAACATATATATGGTATATACATAAACATACATCATTAAATACATTGTTACCATTAGCATTTAAAAAATTTAATGTTTATTTATCTTGAGAGAGAGAGAGAGAGCGAGCAGGGGAGGGGCAGAAAGAAAAGGAGACAGAGACACAGAATTTAAAGCAGATTCCAGGCTCTGAGCTGTCAGCACAGGGCTCAATGCAGGGATCAAACTCACGAACTATGAGATCATGACCTGAGATGAAATGGGACTTTCAACTGACTGAGTTGCAGGTGCAACCCCCTTTTAAAACATTTTTAATACAATTAGTATTTTTCATAAATTGTTACATTACGTCAATTAAGATTAAGAAAAATAAAACTTTTTTTTTTACTTTCTCTATTCTTTTTTGAATGCTCTTCCTTTCTTTCTGTAGATCTGAGTTTCTGGTCTATATTATTTTTCTTATCTATGAAGAATTAATTTTAACATTTCATGGAAGGCAAATTTAATGGCAAAAAATTACCTCAATTTTTCTTTGTTTACCAAAGTATAGGGGAATCTGGGTGGTTCAGTCAGTTGAGCCTCTCACTGTTGATTTTGGCTCAGGTCATGATCCCGGGTCATGGGATTAGGTCCCATGTCTGGCTCTGCAGTGAGTGTGGAATCTGCTTAAGATTCTCTTTCTCCCTCTGCCCCCTCTACCCTACTTATGTGCTCGCTTGCTCTCTTTCTAAAATAAAATAAAAAATTATGGGGTGCCTGGGTGGCTCAGTCGGTTGAGCCTCCGACTTTGGCTCAGGTCATGATCTCACGGTTTGTGGGTTCGAGCCCCACGTTGGGCTCTGTGTAGACCATTAGCTCAGAGCCTGGAGCCTCCTTTGGTTTCTGTGTCTCTTTCTCTCTCTGCTCTTCCCCTGTTTATACTCTGTCTCTTTGTCTCTCAAAAATAAATAAATGTAAAAAAATAAAATAATAAAAAATTTTAAAAATTATTAAAAAATAAAGTATTTATTTCTCTCCTACAATTTGAAGAATACTTTTTTTTTCCATAATATTTTATTGTCAAATTGTTTTCCATACAACACCCAGTGCTCTTCCCCTCAAGTGCCCACCACCATCACC
>NC_043703.1:151575492-151665449 GCF_006229205.1 Suricata suricatta
TGTGTCTGTTTTTGTGCCAATACCATACTGTCTTGATGATGACAGCTTTGTAGTAGAGGCTAAAGTCTGGGATTGTGATGCCTCCCGTTTTGGTTTTCTTCTTCAATATAACTTTGGCTAAACGGGGTCTTTTGTGGTTCCATATGAATTTGAGGATAGTTTGTTCTAGTTTGGAGAAGAATATTGGTGCAATTTTGATTCTAGATGATTTTTTTCACTCAACACTTTAAATATTCTACTTTGCTCCCTTATTATTTGTGTGGTTTCTGGGAGGTTAGAAGTAATTCTTATCTTTGTTCTTTTATAAGTAAAAGAACATCCCCCCACGCCCCAACCTCAGAGTTTGTTTCTTTTTCCTTGGTTTTCTGTAGATTGAAAAATAGGGGTTTTATTTGTTTTCCTGCATTTATAATGCTTAGTGCTCACTGATCTTCCAAAATCTATGGTTTGGTATTTGACATTGAGAGAAATTTACAGTCATTATTGTTTCAAATACTTTTTTTATTCCTTGATCTCTTTCTTCTTTTGTGATATCCCCATGATTTGTATGATAGGTCCTTTGTAGTAAACCCTGTCTTTGAATGTCTTAATTTTCTTTGATTTTTCAGGTTTTGAGATTCAAATGATAGATCTTCTTCCTCAGAGATTCTTTCCTCAGCAATGTGCAGTCTACTAGTAAGCTCATCAAAGGCAATCCTCATTTCTGTTACAATTTCTTTAATTTCTAACATTTCTTTTTGGTTCTATCTCAGGGTTTCCATCTCTCTGTTTATATTGCTCATCTGTTCATGTATGCTGTCTGTTTTATCCATTAGAGCCCTGGGCATATTAATCATAATTATTTTAAGCTTCAATAATCAAAACAGTATGGTACTAGCACAAAAAGACACACAGATCAATAGAATAGAATAGAGACCCCAGAAATAAGTCCATGCTTATTATCAATTAATATGCCACAAAGAAGGCAAAAATATACCATGAGGAAAACATAGTGTCTTCAATAAATGTTTCTGGGAAAACTGGACAGCTACATGCAAAACAATGAATATGGGCCACATTCTTACACCACACACAAAAATAAACTCAAAATGGATTTAAAACCTATTGTGAAGCCTGAAACCATAAAGCTCAGGAGAAACCATAGACATTAATCTCTTTGACATTGGCCTTAACACTTTTCTAGATTGCTCTCTTCAAGCAAGGGAAACAAAACAAACCTAAACTACTGAGAGTACACCAAAATAAAAAGCTTCTGTACAACACAGGAAGCCGCCAACAAAATGAAAAGGCAGTCTGCTAAATGGGAGCGCATATCTGCAAATGATACATCTGATAATGGATTAATATCCAAAATATATAAAGAATTTATACAACTGAACACACGTACTCACATGCACACACACATGCACACACATAATCTGATTAAAAATGGGTAGAAACCCTGAATAGACATTTTTCCTAAAAAGACATAGATGGTCAACAAAAAAAGATGCTCAGAAATAGTATCATCAAGGAAATGCAAATCAAAACCACAATGAGATACCACGTCATGCCTGTCAGAAGGACTGGTATCAAAAACAAGAATGATTGGCAATGATGTGAAAATAAAGGAATCCATATTCGCATTATTGGTGGGAGTCTAAATTTGTGCAACCACTCTGGAAAACCATATGGAGATGCCTCAAAAAGTGAAAAATAGAAATACCATTTAATTCAGTAATTCAATGACTGGATATTTACCCAAAGAAACCAAAAATAGTAATTTAAAAAGATTTGTGTACCACTATGTTTATTGTGGCATTATTTGCAATAGCCAAGTTCTGGAAGAAACCAAAAGGTCCATCACTAAGTAAATGGATAAAGATGATGTGGTACACACACACACACACACACACACACACACACACACGCACACACGCACGCACGCACGCACACTGGAATATTACTCAGCCAGAATAAATCATAATATCATGCCATTTGTGACAACATGAACGCACATAGAGGGTATTATGCTAAGTGAAATAACTCAGAGAAGGACAAATACCATATAATTTCACTTACATGTGGAATCTAAAAAACAAAACAAAACAAACAAATAAATAGAAAAACCCAAAACAGATACATAAATTCAAAAAACAAACTGGTAGGTACCAGAGGGGAGGAGGTGAGGGATGGGAGAAGGGGTTGAGTGGGAGACACAAGCTTCCAGTAATGGAATTAATAAGGCACTGGATGGGAGGCACAGGATAGAGAATATAGTTAATGGCATGGTAATAGCGTTTTATGGCAACCGACGGTGGCCGCACTTGGGGTGAGCTCAGAATCATGCAGAGAGTTGTCAAATCGCTATGTTGTACACCTGAAACTAATATAACGTCCTGTGTCAACTATACTTCAATTCTAAAAATACATAGTTGTTTTAAATTCCAGGTCTGATAATTACAAAATCCCTGCCATGTATGGCTCTGATGCTCACTCTGTCTCTTCAGATTGTGGTTTTTTTGCATTTGGTATGTTGTAATTTTTCCGTGACAGCTAGACATTACATACTGGGCTAAAGAAACTGCTATAAATAGGTCTTCGGTGATGTGACAGGGAGGTGGGTGGGGAGGGAGGCGTTCTGTAGTCTTGTGATCAGTTCTGTCTTTCAGTGAGCCTATGCCTCAGGCTATAAACTTCACAAATGTTTCTCAGTTTTTTCTCCCCCCTAAGGTGGGACAGTATGTATGGCAAGAGTGGGCTGAGTTAAGTACTCTACTTCCTCAAGTCAGTTAGGCTCTGATAATATACCAAGAGGGTAGGCCCTCATTAGCTGGTTTCTCTGAGGGCAGGTTTTGCTAAGAATAGAGAGCCCTGGCAGAATTCAAAAAGGTTCCTTTTCCTCTCCCCATGCTGGAAGCCTGAGGGAATTTTCCTCTGATATTCACTGTAGGAATCTGGTTTTGCTATTGGAGCGAGACCTCACAGTATTGTGGGAGCCCCATATGCCTGGGCCCCCCTGAAGTTTTTAATTCTCAGAGTTGTCCACACTGAGCCTCCAGCAATGCATCAATTATAATTCGGATTATCCTACCCCAGCTCTGGTTCTCTTGGGAGTATTCATTCTGGTAAACTTGACTCCCTAAATTCACTTGGATCTCCAATCCTGGGACAGAAGTTTGCCCTGCGTCTTCCCCTCTCTACAGATGCAAGGAGGGTTGCTGATTTTTCAGTTTGTTCCACTTTGTATGTTGTTAGGATGAAGTGGCAGCTTCTAAGCTCCTTACATGTGGAAGCAGAAATCAGAAGTCTAGTTTTATTACTCTGTCTGGCAAAATCATCATCATCATCATCATCATCATCATCATCAGATAAAATACTCTGCAGATGCAACTAAGCTCACTAATCGATTGGCCATAAAATAAGGGGATTATGTAAGTGGACTTAACCTAATGAAATGAGCTTTTTGTATTTTTTTAATGCTTATTTTTGAGAGAGAGGCAAAGAGAGAGGGATACAGAGGATCCTAAGCAAAGGCCGCACTGTCAGCGCAGAGTCCAACGTGGGGCTCGAAGTCACACAGCATGAGATCATGAAGTGAGCCAGATCAAGAGTTAGACACTTAAATTACTGAGCCACCCAAGTGCCCCTCAAAGGAGCTCTTTGAAAACAAAGACTTTTCTTCAGCTGGTGTCCTCAGAAGAGGTCGTCAGTGAGATTTGAAGCATGAGAGGGATTCAACACGAGAGGTTCACTGAAGCTGAGAAGGTTGGGGGTCACACACAGAGTCCTAGACAACTCTAGGAACTACCAACAATCCCTAGGCGACAGCTAGCAAGAAGACAGACAATCATGGGGTGCTGCATTCTACCAATAACCTGAACGAGTGTGGAAGTGGATTCTTCCTCAGAGTTTCTAGCTGAGAGCTCAGCCCGGCAGACATGGATTTCAGTTTTGTGATACCCCTAGCAGAGAGCCCCCAGTGTGCTGGACTTCTGACCTACAGAGCTAAGGGCTAAAGGACAGGTACTGTCTTATAGCACAAAATCTGTGGTAATTTGTTATGCAGCAATAGAAGGGAATATAGGCATCAATGGCTGCTAATATCCCAGACAGCGAGAAGTCACACATTTTGTCTCCTGATGAAAGGACACAAAGTCAAAATATGTAGACCGGAAGATATAAAGGAACTCACAAAAACCACAGAGATCAAAAAGGCCGATCAAGCCCTTAGATACAGGAATCAATTTGCAAGAAAGCAGAGGATAGAGGAATCCATTGAATTGCATCATGTCTGTGTGATTGCAAAATTCAGAGTATGGAAAAGAATAAATGTCAAATGATAAACTGTGTGTGTGGGGGAGCATTGGAGGGAGACCTTGTAGATTAGCAGTCACTTACAAGCTATATAAAAAAAGTTGCTATTTTTAAAGTTTATTTATTTATTCTGAGAGAGAGAGAGAGAGAGAGAGAGAGAACGAGCAGGGTAGGAGCAGAAAGAGATAGAGAGAGAATACCAAGAGGGTCCTCACTGTCAGCACAGAGCCCGATACAGGGCTCAAACTCTCAAACCATGAGATGATGATCTGAGCCGAAATCAAGAGTCAGATCCTTAACCAACTTAGTCACCCAGGCACCCTTAAAAAATGTTTCAAAGAAAAAGACTAAATAAGTATATCTAGAAATATGTGTCTTTGTGTGTGGGGGGGGTAAACTATAAATACAAAAATAAGGGATTACTCTAACAATCAGATGACTACTTACTTGTAGGGGTGCAGGGGACAGAGCTGAGCTTGGGACAGCAACAGGAAAGACTTCTGCAGTGGTGGGCAACACTCTATTTCCTGACAAGCATTTTGGAAAACCTTTATTGGAGTTACAGGCAATGAATATTTGTTGGGTGAATTAATGAATCCATGAGCCAAGTGTAAAAGAGAGGTTTTGTCTTCAGTATTTTACCTGACAGCCTATAAATTTGTTTAAAAATTCAAACAACACAATGCTCTTCCCGGAGTAAAAGTTATGACTGATATTTAATCGGGTGATTCCCTAAGTCATCTGAATACAGAAAAAAAAAAGCCCACCTCGCTATTCCCTTAGCAACACCTTTTCAGCCTGACTCCCTACAAAACGGGTCAGAAATACAGTCTGCTCCACAAACTCCAGTGTTTAAAGGGCCTATGCAGGGAACTTAAAATGACTGGTGCTGCTGTCCAGGAATAGGCAATAAGACTTCAGTTTGGGGAAAAATAGCAAATGTCAGGAATTACAGAAAGTCGAAGTCACCGAACTCCTCTAAAAGAGGGCAAAAACTGCTGTTTGATGGTCTTTCTACAGATACGTGGGCCGGGGTCAGGGCCAAGTGTTGTCAGAGTGTTTTTCAAGGGAGTTTGGAAATGTTATCATTTAGGTGAAATTCCTCCCCCTTTTTTTGTCATTGAATAATTTAAATGTAAAATACTGCCTGGGCCTGTGCTGTGACAGCCAAACCAAACATCCTGAGGCCAGGGCCGGCCAGTTTGCCTCTTCTAATGAGGACTAGAACTGACCTAGGACTTGCACCTTTCTGCTGTGCCGCCCCCTTGCCGTGGCCCGGGCTCCTCCCACTGTGCAGGTGCATGCCCACAGCTTGCGTGCTGATTCTTGTGCCACAGCAGGTGTCTCTGTGGGTCTTCCCGAATAGGACTTTGTAACAACTTATCTGAAAGATCCTCAACTAGGGCAGCTCTTCTCCTCAAGTCAAATCTCTATGAAATGTGTCGTGCGGGGCGCCTGGGTGGCTCAGTCAGTTGTATGCGACTTAGGCTCAGGTCATGATCTCATGGTTCTTGAGTTCAAGCCCCAGGACTGGGTCTGAGCTGACAGTTCCAAACCTGCATCAGATTCTCTGTCTCTCTCTTTCTCTGCCTCTCCCCCGCAATCTCCTCTCTCTCTCTTTCTCAAAAATAAGTTTAAAAAAAATGTGTTGTGCTCTGAAGGGGGCAGGAAAGAGTCAACTGGGTGAGGAAGGAAAAGGTTCCCCCAGGCAGAAATAAAACAGGTCGATCTCTGTCTACAGTGGTAAAGTCTGGAAATTTTCTCAAACTGCCTGAACCTCCCAACCTCCATCTTTGGGTCACATAGGTAGAAAATTCACCTACATTCTGACTCGAAGCAGGGAGTGTGCGTGCAGCTGAGGGGTGCTGCAGCACAGTGGTGAAAAAGTGGGACTGCGTGTGGCTCTTGATTATCATAGCACCGAGGCTTCGCATTATTACATTGCTGTCTACTGAGGAAGTCCGTAAGTACAATTTCACAGCTGGTACCATTCATCACCGTACCCTTGAGTGTGAAAAGAGAATTTGAAATTATAGTCTGAAATGGGCACAAAACTCCTACCATAAAATAATATTATTATTTCCAGAAATCCCAAATTGTTATAATTTGGCTTTCACCCCAAAGGGAAAAAAACTAAGATTCTAGGGGTCCAAAATTTCCAGCTATATTCCAGATGTCTTACAAGAAAAACCAACGAATGCTGTACTTGGAATAGAAGGTCTTCCAACGGTATTGCCTTATCTGAAAATCATGAAGATAAACAAACAAACAAATCCATATCAAAATGCTATATAGAACTTTGTTAGAAAATTCTACAAACCCTCTGGTCCCAGAGGTAGATTTTGGTGTGATTAAATTTCCCCGGGACATTCTGTGGGCTTATTTAAAGGATACCAGCCAGAGGTTCTGGACATTTCTAAGCATTTATGACCCAGTTGGAAGGTTAGGTACCTTCTTTGTAGGATTCCACAGGTAACTAAGGCTTGCTGTAGAACTGGAAATATACTTTGTGTGGGGTTTATGTATACAGATTCATCTTAATATTTTCCTTAAAAACCAGGCATGTATCACTCCAAGGTGCATGCACCTGAGGCCCCATGTGCCTGTGCAGGCTGCAAAGAAAGAAAACTAAGAGATAGCCTCTATCTTTAGAGAGCTCATGGGGCCTCTGAGTGGCTCAGTCGGTTAAGCCTCCGACTTCGGCTCAGATCATGATCTCACGTTCGTGGGTTCGAGCCCCGTGTAGGGCTCTGGGCTGACAGCTAGCTCAGAGCCTGGAGCCTGCTTCCAGTTCTGTGTCTCCTTCTCTCTCTGCCCCTCTCCGTTCATGCTCTGTCTCTCTCTGTCTTAAAAATAAATAAAACATTTTTTAAAAATTAAAAAAAATAGCTCACAAACTAGTTACAGTGCCTTTCTGAGCCTCAGTTCCCTTTCCAGTAGATGAGGGGACTGGATTCATGATTTCAGAAGTTCCTTTTAGCAATTCTCTAATGGTTTCCAAGGACCTTTTCATATTCACAATGGCATCTGTCTTCTCTGTTTCAGATGAAATATGCAGAACACTCAGAAGAGGAGGGCACAATTCTCAGTTCAGGGCTTCCGTCAGTATACACGCTGTGCTCCTTTACAGACAAGGATGCGACTTACACCTTTGAACTCATTACCCAACTTCTGTGCCCAGCAGAGCAACTTGCCTACAGAATTGTCGGTTTGTGATTGTTTAATAAAGGTTATAGCATATGTTCATAATATTTTGAAACTGGGGAGCAATGTTTCTTTTCACAGGAAATCAAGTTGGCATTGCCTCCTCCATGACACGCATGATGCCATGAAAGAGAGTGCGAAACAAGAAATAGAATAGAACACTGTATAGCAAAGGAAATAATCAACAAAATGAAAAACAAGCCTACAGATTGGGAAAAAGTACTTGCCAACCATGTACCTGATTGAGAGTTAATATCCAAAATAAATGAGAAACTCAGGCAATTCAATAGCAACAAAACAACAAAACAATTTTAAAATGGGCAAAGGAACTGGATAGACATTTTTCCAAAGAAGACATACAAGTGGCCAGTAGTTATTTGAAAAATTAGTCAGCATCACTAATCACCAGGGAAATGCAAATGAAAACGCCATGGATATCATCTCCCACTGTTAGGATGGGTATTATGAAGAAAAGAAGAGATGGCAAATGCTAGCAAGATTGTGGAGAAAACAGAACCCTTGTACACTGTTGGCAGGAATGTGAATTGGTAAAACCAATATGGAAAACAGTATGAATGTTCATCAAAAAAATAGTATAATCACCGTATGACCTAGCTTTTTTTCTTTTGTGTATATACTCAAAGGAAATGAAATCAAGACTTGAAGAAGCAGCTCCTGTATTCATCGCAAAATCATTCACAAGAGCCAAGATATGGAAACAACCTAAGTGTCCATCAATGGATGAAGAAAGAAATTCTGGTTTAGATATATATACTTGAACATTATTCAGCCTTGTAAAAGGAGATCCTGCCATCTGCAGCAACATGAATGAACACGGAGGACAGCATACTAAGTGAAATAAGCCAGACACAGACCAAAAAACTGTTTGCCCCACATATGTGTGAAATCTAAAAAAAGTCAAATAAATAGAAGCAGAAAGCAGAAGAGTGGTTTCTGGGAGCAGGAGGTTAGAGAATATGGACATATTGGTCAAAGGGCACAGATCTGCGGTGATGGAGGATGCACACGTCTAGATATCTAAAATATAGCATGATGACTATAGGTACTAACGCCATACTGAACACTCGAAATTTGCTAAGAGAGTAGATTTTAGGTGCTCTCATCACATACAACCCCTCTCCCCCCCCACACACAATATGGTGTCTGTCTATAGGAGGAGAAGATGTGTTCATTAGCATGACTGTGGTAATCATTTCCCTATGTACATGTATATTAAACCATCACGATGTACACTTTGAATATATATGGCTTTGATTAAAAATAAGGAACAGAACAAACTTGGATTTTAGAAACATCTGCAAAGTGGGAAAAGTACCTTAGAAGATTATTGTAAATGAAATAAAGTATGCAAAGTACTTAGCATGGCTGGTGGATAAGTTCTCCACAAACTAGGGCTACGACTAGTAGTAAAGCCCCGGAAGCAATATCCAAAACATTAATCCCACTCAGAAAATATTTCTCCCTTTCCAGGCCTTCCTAGTAAGTACAGCTCTCTCCTCCCAGCTTACAGATACCTCCATACTTCTTCATCTCCCTTGTATTGCCCTCTAAATAGTCCCATCATCTACAGGTTGTTCTAATCCTGCCAACCGTGCATCCTGCTCACGGAAAGCACATCAAACCCAGGTACCCACTCAGAAGCTCCCACTGCTTTCCTGCCAAGAAAAAGACCTCCCCTAACAGCCCATCCTTACTGCCACTTGTTTCAAAGTCTTTAGTTGACTCATAATGTATGTTAATGGATGAAATTGATCCCTTGGGTATAGAGGTAGTCACTGTCCTTGGCCTGCTTCCCCTTGAATGCAGCTGCTCTTTCTGCTTGGCAAGCTATCGAATGCCAAAACATTGCTCCTGACACATCACACCTGCTTCCCAGGGCAAATCTCAGCCCACACCAGCCAGGCCTCAGCCACAGGCCACGTTTAATGATTCTACAGTACTCAGATTAACTCTTTTGCTTGGCTGGCTTTTATGGATGGAGCAAAGTCCATTTGGTTTTGTTTTAATAACATCCCAATAAAAGAGCTGGGAAATTAGATGCTGGGAATGACATTTAAATCCTCCATTTCCCTTTACTGCAATAATAGCCTTCTTGATAATAAAGTAGATAAATTTTCTTAAATTATATGAAGTTTTTCCATTTGAAAGCAATTAAAAAATGCTTTCAGTTCTGAATTACAAAACTACTCACTTCAGATTTGAGGTTGACATTTTTATTGGTAATCTGAGTTATAACATGTTCAGCTCTATGCCCATTCATTGGCCCCCGATACTTCTGCCAACTTTTTATGGTTTTATGTGAAAGTACAGTATTTAAGCCTCCTCTAAATTCATGAGCTTCCCGTGCTTCTGAAAAAGGCTTTCTCAGTGTCTTAACAACGCACAACCAGGGCTGATGTTTATTTAAAAACATCTGCTCTGTCCTTTGTGGTATAACATACCAAAGTAGCCTGACGTTTTAAATACTTTTTTCTTTACACTGTGTGTCAAACAATGAGAGAACGTAACTACTATCGTGATGAAAAACTGTTCAGGGCAATTACACAATGATACAGTAAGTGGACTAAATGGTACCCAAAGTAATCAAAAGAAAACACTGGGATTAGCCTGAAGGCTGCAAAAGGCTACTTTTAGGGAGATTCCTAATTCCCTAAACATCTGCATGATTATGCTTTAGATCTTAGTGCTTCCTAATTGATAATAAAAATATTCTTTTCTTATTTTATGTTTTAAGGCAAGAATATAAATTATTATTTTTGTCTTTGTTTTTGACAAATCAGTACAGGCAAAAAGAACACAATCTCTATATCCAATTGCAATTTCCACCTGGTAGCCTACATTGGCCAGAAATCCTGTCAGTGCTACTGACCACTGACTCGCTTGACACCACTTTTCATCCCATTTGTACCTCTGTGTAATGCACAAGTGAATTAAGAATGTAAGGAAATGCAGTTTTAAATTTACTGTGCTTATGAATCACTTTATCAAAATATTGCCCAATAGAGTCCCTGCTCAGCCTACTGTAATGATACAATGTCTGTTTCTACAAACACAGGTACAATATTTGCAAGGACAATTTTTATCAATCTAAGTACACCTTCAACATCCCCCCAACACACACACACACACACACACACACACACACACACACACACACACACCTGTTTTCTGCTATAGATTGGGAAAAAGTAAACTTTGGTTTAGCCTATATTGATAATAACATTATAAATGCCTTTAATCAGCAGAACACCATGACTGAAGGCACTCAGACATTCTTTTGGGCATGATATCTGAAGCAAAGGAGACACTGAAAGAAGATGAAAGTCAAACATGGCTAAATTTCCTGAGGAGCAATTTGACAGTCACAGTATATCCAAAGGAGAGAAGCATCACTCTGTTTATTAGCAAGGGGGAAGATTGATTTCTCACCGCCGTTGAAAATCTATCCTGTAATCACAAAAAACAGAGGTTGTCAGTACTAGAAGGAAGCCTTAGAACATTCCAGCAGAAAGGGGCACTGTCCTGCCCTGGCCAGTTGGGCAGGGATTTGCTCAGCCTTGCTCAGGAAGACTCAGTGCTGGTTCTCCTTGTTACCAGCCTCCTTCATTCTGTATACCTGAAATCCACTACCCTGGGGTAGGGAGTCATGGGTTGACAGAATTGCTCACAAATGAATTCCCTAAAAGAAGTCAGCAATGGAAGGCCATAGGATATGTAGAAAGTAGACGCAACAGGGAAATGTTTTTTGTGACCTTTTAATGTTGGGGCTCACGGTGGTACATAAATCTCCTTTTCCGATCACACTAACCTTACCTTGTGAACACACAGGCCTTTGATTGCCTCTTTATTAGCTTAGCAAATGGAGTGACGGCTGAGCTTCTGTCATGGTGCTGACTCCCTTACAAAGTGTAAAGGGAATTCCCATCCACCCATGGACCAAGAGGCGCCCAAATGCCAAAATACATCTGGTTTACTGGCTCTTCAGCAGGAATGTTATATCAAAAAGCACAATTATAAATCTCTACCTGCCGCCACTCTCTCCTGAACCCTTCCAATCCCCGTGTAACATAAAAAGTGTTCCCATATTAAAATTAACAATTTTTAAAAAGAACCAAAACACATCCTTTGCCCCAGATTCCCCTCTAACTACCACCATATTTCTGTCCTTTTCTTTATAGAAAAAATGCTTAGGATAAGTAATCTTTGTCTCCATTTCCTCTCCTCCAATTTTTTCTTCAACACTCCAATCAGGCTGCTGTCCCCACAACCAAAAGAGCTATTTTTAAGTCACCAAAAAACTCCTTACGTGCTGCTCACTAGCCAATTTTTTCTGCAATCTGTTTGTCCCACCATACCCCCAGCTTCTAACTCATCTGAAAGTTCAGGCATAAGACCTCCTCTCCTTTCATCTATTCTCTCATTAGGTAGTTTTCTCCAGACACGCAGGATTTGATTCTGTCTCTATGTGGATGATCTCCAAGGTGAATCTCCACTGAAGATTTCAGATTTCTCCATTGAATTCCAGAACTCAACTGCTTCCCCAACACCCTCACTTAGTGCCCAATAGAAATATCAAGCTTGAGGCACCTTGGGGCTCAGTCAGTTGAGCGTCCAGCTCTTAATTTCAGCTCAGGTCATGATCTCATGGTTTGTGAGTTCGAGCCCCTCATCGGGCTCTGAGCTGACAGTGTGGAGTCTGCTTGGGATGCTCTCTCTCCCTATCTCTCTCTCTGCCTCTCCCCCACTTATTCTAAATAAGTAAATAAATAAATAAATGCATAACTTAACACTTCACTTCCTCCAGGTTATCTATTCAAATGGCATTTTGTCAAAAACATTTTCTCTGACTATCCAATTTAAAAAAAACTCCCAACTCTCTGTACTCCATATTGTATTTTTCTTTTCTCTGCAGCACTTATCCCACTATCTGGCCTAGTAATTCTATTATCTGTTTATTTGTTTGTGTTCTTATTATCTATTTATCATCATGACTATGCAGGCTTAATGAGGAAGAACATTTGTTGTTCGCTACTACACTCCATTGTTGAAAATACTATGATTCATGTAATACAACCCAAATATATGTGAAGTCATTGAATCAACACATCAAAGAATGTTAGATCTAAAAAGGACCATAGAGATACATCCCTTGCCCAGAAGAAAAAGTCAGGCATTCTACAAGTCACTAGAGATGCAATAACTTACTAGTCATGTGTAGTATCCTTTACTTTGCAAAATTAAACATAAGTAGATTTTTTTAATTGATGAACATTGGAAGACATTTAAGTAAGGCTGAAAGAACAGAAAATTCTATGAACTAAAGGCAACCTTAACTGATTACAATTTTCTACATTCATGCACACACACACACACACACACACACACACACACATGATTATATTAGAGAAGAAACAAAAGCTGGACAAGCTTTTATGGGGACACTAGAACCACATATGACAACAGTAAGAGAAAAAGAGGGAGGTGCAGGGAACAGTAGTCTGTTTATATATGCTTGGTTGATTAACCTACTGGATGAGAAAGTAGGTTTCCAGCAAAGTAAACAAAATTTACCATGCACGGTGGACAATCATTTTCCTGTGTAGAGAATCTGTGATAAGTATTTATTTTAGAGAAATCAATTTTCTTTAAACAAGATGTGTGGTCCAGATCTCCTCTGAATGGCACTGAATACCACCCCCAATCACAATCCTATGAAAGACTCCATTCATGGCAGAGTAAGCTATAGGAAAACAGGACCAAATGGGACAATGTGCATTTTGGTGAGAACATTAAATCTTATATAAACAGATGTATGCATATAAACATGCCTAATTTCTACCAGTCTTCTTTTTCCATTTCCATAAGAATTCTCTTCCTGATTAATGTTCCATTCCTAGTACTGGGGTTGCAAAATGAGAAAATACATCATAGTACCTTTTATAAGTGGTACTAATAAAACTCCCATATAAAACGAGGTAAAATGTGACCCTACCAAGACCAGACTTTAGAAGCAAGGACAGTAATTTTGAGGCCTTGTAGAAGCACTGAAGGGCTTTATCAAATATCCACCTACTTTCTTAGTACCCTGCGTTTTGGATCCAAAATCTTAGATTGCTGGAAATCAATAGCAATGTGACTGTGAGCAATATTCTTGGATCTTAGAACCTCAGTTCCTTTCTTCAACAGGCAATCCCAGTTACCCCCTTAAAAAACAAGGTCATTGCAAGATTGGACGATGATGACATTGGTAAGGGGCTAGCACAACATTGAGTTTATAGCAGATTCTCGCTCTTATCTGAAACCTCCCCTGCAAATCAGTATCAATCTTGTGAAGCAAGTCCCGCTGCAAGTAGACAGTATGTGTTCTTTGTTCTCCAATGAAGAAATGAACATTTTTAGTGTGCATCTATTGAGTACTCACTTCCCGAAACATGACCCCACTTGATTTTAACCTTTAAAATTTTTTTGCAACATTTATTTATTTTTGAGAGAAAGAGAGAGACAGATCATGAGCAGGGTAGGGGCAGAGAGAGAGAGGGAGACACAGACTCTGAAGCAGGCTCCAGGCTCTGAGCTGTCAGCACAGAGCCCAGTGCGGGGCTTGCCCCCACAAACTGTGAGATCATGACCTGAGCCAAAGTCAGATATTTAACTGACTGAGCCACCTAGGCGCCCCAGCCACTTGATTTTAATCTTGTTCTAAAATCCCTGCCACGTGATCCTCTCATCCCTGCAAAGAAAAGAGTTGACCAATTTAATAATCCAAAAAGCTCTTATTGTGATTTGTGGAGAGAATAGAAAAGAAATGCAATTAAGTCTTTAGCCAAGGGCATCTACTAATCTACACCATTCACCTGCCAATCTCATCGTGCACCAGACACTCCTCTTACAAATCCTCGCTTTCAACAGCCAATTTCAATCGTACCAGCTACCACCTCATATCTGTTTCTGCCTTCTCTATACAAATAGGGATCCTCATCCAACTCCCTTCATTTTTCATAGAGAAATAGCGAACTGTCCATATACATTTTCCAATGATTCATCTCACCACAGTGCCCCACAGAGAAGACCATAAAAAGGGCAAACTGATTCCTGTGGAATATATACAGCTTCTAGCCCAAGAAATGTATATTTATTAAATATTTAAATATGCATTTTTGTCTCCATCTATCCACCTCATCCAAGAGTGATGACATCAAAGAGAGGCAGCCAGTTCTTCCAAGAACATCAAATAATAAAAAAATATATATAAAATTAGTACTTGACAATGTGACTCATAAATAAAATAGTATCCTAATGTTAAAAACTGTATATAATTCATAGTCTCAGCAATCAGACAACACAAAGAAACAAAAGGTATCCAAATCAGCCAGGAGGGAGTCAAACCTCCACTCTTCACAGATGACATTATACTCTATATAGAAAACTCTAAATATTCCACCAAAAAACTGCTAGAACTGGTCCATGAATGCAGCAAAGTTGCAGGAGATAAAAATCAATGCACAGAAATCTGTTGCATTCCTATACCCAATAATGAAGCAACAGAAAGAGAAATTAAGGAATTATCCCATTTACAATTATACCAAAAACCATAAAATACCTAGGAATAAATATAACCAAAGAGGTGAAAAATCTATACACTGAAAACTATAGAAAACTTATGATGAAGGAAATTGATGAAGACACAAAATTTGGAAAAATATCCCATGCTCCTGGATTGTAAGAACAAACATTGTTAAAATGTTGATACTATCCAAAGCAAGCTACATATTCAATGCAATCCGTATTAAAATCACACACCACCATTATTCACAGAGCTAGAACTAACAGTCCTAAAATATGTATGGAACCAGAAAAAAACCCGAATAGCCAAAGCAATCTTGAAAAAGAAAACCAAAATAGGAGGCATCACAATCCTGGACTTGAAGCTGTATTACAAAGCTGTAATAATCAAGGCAGTATGGTATTGGCACAAAAACAGACACTCAGATCAATGAAACAGAATAGAGAACCCAGAAATGGACCCACAGATGTATGGCCAACTAATCTTTGACAAAGCAGGAAAGAATATCCAATAGAATAAAGACAGTGTCTAGCAAATGGTGTTGGGAAAACTGGACGGCAACATGCAAAAAAATGAACCTGGACCACTTTCTTACACCATACACAAAAGTAAACTCAAATGGATGAAAGACCTAAATATAAGACAGGAAGGTATCAAAATCCTAGAGGAGAAAACAGGCAAAAACCTCTTTGACCTCAGTCACAGCAATGTCTTACTCAACACATCTCTGGAGGCAAGGGAAACAACAGCAAAAATGAACTATGGGGACTACATCAAAATAAAAAGTTTCTAAGCACTGGAAGGTATATGGAATATGGAATCCAATTTGAAAATAGACTATTAAAAATTAAAAATTAAAAATTAAAAAATTAAAATAAATTTAAAAAATAAAATGTTTCTGCACAGCAAAGGAAACAATCAGCAAAACTAAAAGGCAACTGACAGAATGGGAGAAGATATTTTCAAATGAAATATCAGATAAAGAGTTGGTATCCAAAATCTATAAAGAATTTATCAAACTCAACACCCAAAAAAATGAATAAACCAGTGAAGAAATGGTCAAAAGACCTAAGTCGACACTTCTCCAAAGAAGACATCTAGATGGCTAACAGGTACATGAAAAAATGCTCAATATCACTCATCATCAGGGAAATACAAATTAAAACCACAATGAGGTACCACCTCACAACTGTCAGAATGGCTAACATTAACAACTCAGGCAACAACAGATGTTGGTGAGGACGCGGAGAAAGAGGATCTCTTTTGCACTGCTGGTGGGAATGCAAACTCGTGCAGCCACTCTGGAAAACAGTATGGAGCTTCCTCAAAAAAATTAAAAATAGTACTATCCTATGACCCAGCAATTGCACTACTAGGTATTTATCCAAGGGATACAGGTGTGCTGTTTCAAAGGGACACATGCACCCCAATATTTATAGCAGTGCCATCAACAATAGCCAAAGTATGGAAAGAGCCCAAATGTCCATCAATGGATGAATGGATAAAGAAGATGTAGTATGTATATATATCTCAGTCAGAGAAAGGCAAATGTCATATGACTTTAGTAATGTGAGGAATTTAAGATACTAAACAGATGAACATAGGGAAGGGAAGCAAAAATAATATACAGGGAGGGGGACAAAACACAAGAGACTCTTAAATATAGAGAATAAACAGAGGGTTGCTGGTGGGGATGTGGGAAGGGGGATGGGCTAAATGGATAAGGGGCATTAAGGAGTCTATTCCTGAAATCCTTATTGCACTACATGCTAACTAACTGGGATATAAATTAAACAATAAATAAGTTAATTAATTAAAAAGAACTGTATATAATTCATATTATTTTCAAAAATTAATTCCTTAGAAAAAGGCAAACTGGAATAAATGGAAATGTCTATACTTTATGTTATTGGTTTTTCCTTTTATATGGTTATCCAAGCAGAAAAAGAATATGCAGTCTCCAAGACACATTTTGGTTTTCAAATAAATGACAAATTAACTGTGCAAATCTTTGCATTCAAGAATAAAACAGAACTTCCCGTGAAAGCTTTAGCCTTGAGGTTGGAGCATAGTTGTGAGTTTCAGACAAATTCAGACTCTTTATTACTATTTCTTTTTTACATTTCTGGCCAACAGAAAGCAGGAATATGAAATTTTGGCTTTTGCTAGCCCAGAAAAATGGTCACAAACTAGAACTATTTGTCATATGGATTTTGCAGATGTAAACAAAACAAAAAAAGAGGTGCCTATTACAAAAATGAGTGCCTCCTATATGCTGTGTACTGGGCTAACCAATATGATGTCAGGTCGTTTAATCAATTATTTCAATAATGGGAAAGCACATAGCAATGCTATTGTTTGTCATCTTTAGAACACTTTAGAGGGGCAGCTGGGTGGCTCATTTGGTTAAGCAGTCCACTTCAGCTCAGGTCACGATCTCCTGGTTTGTGGGTTCAAGCCAGGCATTGGGTTCTGTGCTGACAGCTCGGAGCTTGGAGCCAGCTTCAGATTCTGTGTCTCCTCTCTCTGCCCCTCTCTGACTTGAGCTCATTCACTCACTCTCTGTCTCTCTGTCTCTGTCTATGTCTCTCTCTCTGTCTCTCTGTCTCTGTCTCTCTCACTCTCTCTCTCTGTCTCTCTCAAAAATAAACACTTTAAATAATTTAAAAAACACTTTAGAATTTATGAGAGACTTTCACAGCCCACTCTTTCATTTATGAGTCTTTATGGCAAGAATAATGAAATACATCTTGATTTGGTTGACCTGAAAGACAAAAGAAGATGGATTATACTTTGTCCCCAGACGTGTCCTACACAGAGCTTTCCCATGGTCAATTTAAAGCTCTGACATGTCTTAGGAGGAAAACAACAATACTGTAAAAAATGGGATCAGAACAAAGCGGTCATTCGTTATAACAGTGTGTCTGAAAATCATTTTTAGAAAGTTCAGTAAAAACCAGTAAAACTAAATCACTCCTCCAGATGGAAGAGGCACATGAAACACACTTTTAGATTACGATAACATTTATTTTTTATCCCAAGTTTAAATCAATAGGTAATATGCTTCCAGGCCTTTAAAAAGATATAAATTAGATTCATAAGGGTGTCCAAGATAATTTGACCTCAGAACGCCGAGAAGGAAAGTCAGCTCCAGTGGACAGCATGTTTGATTTCTGCCTGCAGATAGGTATGTGTGGTACTTAGTGGGAATTGCATAGGTGTTAGTGAGGGAAGAATTGGCCTGGAATAATAAGGGAGAGAGACTTTAACAAACTTGAGTGAACTATTTCATTAGATGTTTGGTTTCTACCAACAACTACAGCTACCCCCCAAAATCTTCACTCCACTTTATTTTTACTTTGCTGAACAGATAGATGTCAAATAGAGTATCTTTCATTGTCTACTAAAAGAATCATTTTTTTTCTAGTAACTGAGTTCAACCAACAGCAAATATTATTAAAAGTAAGCATGTAGTAAATTAAATATTGATTATTTACCAAAAAAAATATAAATCTTATTTTTTTTAAATTTTTGCACATAAAGATTTGACTGTTAACTAGTTATGTGAGTGATTTATTTACTTTGGTAACAGTCCAGGCAAAAATATTTAAATTATACTCTTGGAAGTAAGAATTATCTAATCATTCACAAGCTGTTATAATAAAACATTTATCATGAGTCATTAATCCATTAGGACTTATTTTCCATCCCATCCTTCCACTAGCACCTTGCTTTGAACATAGTCAAGTTTGGCTGCAATTTTTCCTCTTATCATATATCATAGTTACAGGATGGGATGCACCAAAGCTGGATTCCAAAATCCCTGCACTCTGCTTGAACTTGGCACACAGAAACTCAACTAGTGACTCTAGGGCTGAAACTCATCCAGGTTCAAGGCCTGATATCATGCTTGGATCATGGGGTACCAAGAGTTTAGGGTTAGGAGACAGCAGGGAAAAATACCTAGGTGCCACATTCTCTCCCAGAGGTTTAAAGGATGGTTTTAAATTCACAGGCTACTATTCTGGTGGCAGTCAGAGCTCTCCCTGGATATGCTCCTTTCCTCCACAACCAATCCACATTTCTTCCACAACCCCCTCCCCAGCCGTTCAACCTTCCGCTTTGTCCTCTTCCGGCCTGGTAGGCTTCCTCTAACTTACCTACTTCACTCTAAGTGCAACCCCTTGAACGTTGCCTGGACATAAATAACACCAACATGTGGATGCATCTGCCTGTTCAATAACAAACTACATTTCCTTAGAAATCACTAGTAGTGAAAGAAAATGACAGAAATAGATAACTATCAAATCTGGCTTCTTGTAACTCAAGAAGATAGTGAATTTTGCACTAAAAGAAGCAGAAGGGGTTAGCCCCTTTTCTGCTCTCATTTATGAAAATTATTACCTCTCTTGTTCATCTCACAGTACTATTATGAAACTTAAGTAAACTAGTGTTTAAGAAAATATTCTCGGGGTACCTGGGTGGTTCAGTCAGCTGAGGGTCCGACTCTTGATTTCAGCTCAAGTCATGATCCCAGGGTCATGGGATCAAGCGCTGTGTCAGGCTATGTGCTGGGTATGGAGCCTGCTCAAGACTCTCTCTCTCTCCTTGTGCCCCCTCCCCCACTCATACTCTCTCTCTCTCTCAAATTAAGAAAATAGATTTATTTCGTAAACTACAAAGCCACAAGGATATCTACAATCATTGCAATGATCTATGGTAAAACTCTTGAGCTACAACATTCTGGGCAACATTCTTGGCTCTATGCTGGCACCTGGAGAAATAGTTGATTAGTGGAGCATAGCGGTTGAATATAAACTTTGTGTATATTATAGTGATTTTACAGCTGAGGTCACTGAGGCTCAAAGAGATCACTGACTCGCTTGAAGCCATGCAGTTTTCAAGTTGCAAGTCTTACATTAAAGCTGCAATCTGCTTGTGACAGTCTCATGAATTTTTAGGTGGAAGGCACTATTTCTGAAGCTCAAATTCTCAAATAAGTTAATGGGCCAGCCTCCAGAGGGTGTGCTAACAGAGAAGAAAACAAGTATAATGTGCTACTGCAGAAAACACAGAGGGAAAAAGAATAACAAGTGCTTTTCCCTTATGGTGGATGAGCATTTAAGGAAATGTCATAAGCGATCATCAGAACAACCTAGGATAAGCCATAGATAACCATTATTCCTTGATTCTTTTCCATTTTAAAATGCACTTGGAGCACCTGCATGGCTCAGTCAGTTAAGCATCAGACTCAGTTTTGGTTCAGGTCATGACCTCACGGCTCATGGGACTGAGCCCCCTGTCATAGTGCCAGCACAGAACTTGCTTGGGATCCTCTCTCTCTCTCTCCCTCTCTGCCCCTTCCCCGATCTCTTGCTCTCTCTCCCTGTCTCTCTTTCTCCCTCTCTCAGAATAAATAAACTTTAAAAAGTAATTTTTAAAAAATTATTTTTGACATACTTTAATTTTTTGTGTGTATGTTTGTTATTTTCCAAAACTGGGACACGTCTTACATTGACTGTCAAAAGCATCTTGTCAGCAACTGGACAGAGAGGCAGTTGGGAGGTCGTTGTCATTGCTTACTCATTCTGAACACAGCTCACACAGAAGCATCTTTCCATCAATAGTCACCTTTGGTTAATTATTTCCATTGGTAACATGACACAATTTTAAAATCAGGTTTATAACACCAATTACTGCTTAAAATGTGTCAAGATTGTGCTATAAAGGGACATTGAAAATCAGATTTCTATATAAGCAGATTGCTTGTCACATGCCATGCAATTCAAGTAATGTCAACGAAAGTTGTTAATTTCTCAAAGTTACCAAGATTTTCAAGCTAGAAAGGCAACGGGAACAAACCAGCAATTAGGGCCCAAGCCATGATAGTGGACAGATAAACACACCGCCCATAGATATCTTCTGTATCCTCTCAGCCGTGAGGTACTGTCTTTCAAGCATTAGAAATTTGTCAGAAAGATTCTGGCTTCTCTCAAAAGAAGTTTTGAACTTCCAGTCAGAGGTAATTCAATTAAGGGGGAAAAAATGGAAACTCTGGTCTTCGTTGACAAACCCCAAATTATACTGTCAGTCCTAAGGGTGCTATGTCAAGATAACAAGCATGGGTGAAGAAAAGGAGAGTGTCACCGTGATGTTGTCTGTAATCCCTAATGGCCAAAACTGATTCAGCGAAAAACACAACAGTCTCTATATTTGCAGGATTAGCCTCAACTGGTGATGTTGAACCTAAAGAGAAAAGTAGTATGTACCATATGGATGAAAGTATTCTAATGGTAGTCCATTAAAATTAAGTAAAATAGTGCATTTAAGTTGTTGTCCCCAAAATGTTAGCATTAAATCCAGTGACCAGTTTATTATGGTAGGTATCATAGACCTGATGACATGTGATTAAAACCATATTAGTGAATAATTACTAGGTAGTTACCAGACATTGTATGAAGTTTCTAGCTGTTATTATCTCCTTTAAATCTATCCACCCTACAAGGGAAGCATACTAGTTCCATTTTACAGGTAAGAAAGTAGAAATTCAGACAGTGATGCAAGCCATTTTCATCACACAGCTGTGAAAGGAGTAAGCCAGAATGTTAACCTAGGCCTCTCTTATGAAAGGGTCCAAGGCTCAATGACCACACTACATGAATGATTCTGTCACTGGACCGCACAGTAGTCATCCACCTAAAAGGGTTCCTGAGCTAGGACCACCCTGTCCTTGCAGTGGCCATGAATGATTCAGAGAACACTGAAAAGACTGGGCTTTGGTGAGCTTTTTCATTTCTAAATATTTGTTTGCTATCCCATTGATTAAACTCTCTATAGGCTTCAAGTTAACAGTCATTATGGGGCTTTCCTTTGTATTTTTCCAGATACGCTAAGAGAAATTCTTGCCAAATGAAATGTGATATTCCCAGAGAGGCATCTCAGGCCTTTTGACAGAGGCTTCTTAGGCACATGGGTTATGTCGCTTTTGTTATCTATAACTCCTCTCTCCCACGAGTCCTGATAATACAAAGTAGACAATAAAACAATTAAAGTGGAACTATTTTTCAACTACCTCTCATCAGTAACAGATCATTCACTCCTAACCTGGCTAGACCGTACCATCGCACACTCCAATCTCAGCTTATCTGTAAAGCAGAGAGAGCCACACTCTGATTCCCTCCTTACTTTAATTCATTGGTCATTTAATGATATCACAACCAGACATGTCCCAATGTCTCCGCTCCCTGACACACTGCAGATGTCCACACTTCTGGAGTCTGAGGGAAAGTGGCAATACAAAAAAAAGTATGGCGTGCCTGATTCTTTTCTGCCCGTGGTAAGCTATCTCTGCCCGTTATACACGTGGGTGTGCTTAGGTGACCATGCCACGCACACACTCACGCATATAGATAAGACATACTGTGTGTGTGTGTGTGTGTGTGTGTGTGTGTGTGTGTGTGTGATCTCTTGACGGATAGAGAGGTGAAGTTGGTTGTAGTGACAAGCCTCTGTCTTTGCTATGTTAGGTTCTCCTGCCTGATTTCCTCCCAATGAGCTGAGTTTTTAAATGATGCATTACACAAGTTCAGCCTACGGTACCTCGTTTCTATGTCCCCTACCTACAGATCCCACATATCGGCGAACTACATAGACACTCCATTCATTCAGCAAGTATTGTCTGCTGCGTCCCTGGATTCGAGGCTCAGTTTATCACCCACAAAAAGAGAATGCACTAACAAAAAACAGTCAACATGATATTTCCATTCAGCACAGGAGGAGGATGCTTACTCACCAAAGCTTCAATTTTTCTCATCCAGCAGAGAGAGGAGAAAGCCAGAGAGAGAGGGCTAGTGTAGCGATTTCATTTTTTTAGCCCTATGAGTTTCCTGTTAGTCCCATCGTTAACTTTACAAGCTTTACTTTTTTTTCTGTGAACATGAAAAACATTGCTTTTAAATTACGATTCATTGGAAATACTCTAAATGTCAGTGCACACAACTGACTGTGGGTTGCTTGTCTCTGGAAAACCTATCACATATTTAGGAAGGTGCAGTATATGTCCTACGAATCCAAAGTCTTTAAAGCCAAGCATTTGTATTACACGTGTCACGTATGCATATGCAGTGATGCATTAATACGTTTTCATGAGTTTGTTTAATCCTCACTGAAGAAGCAACTCAAGTATTGTGTGTCGACAAAGTCAATTTACTAAATTCTTTAAAATCCTATCTGGCTTTAGATCACTGGGAGCAACAGTTAATGAGGAAAATATCCTTCACATCTCAATCTTACTAAACTAACTTAAATTATTTTCAGAGGAGACAAGTCTGGTTTGGTGGTTTCAGTGCTGATGTGACCTCAGGCATCACAGGAGAAGCCACATCTGCCCGTGTGTACTGGCCACACACGAGGGGACAGAAAATGTGTCATGGGCCTTGTCTTCTGATCTCGCAGGAAGAATGTCTAGGAGTGGACAACATGTTCTCTCCTCTTCAGGGAGACTTTTAAAAGCACTGCAGGAATATCCCAAGTAGCCTCAGAAATGTTCTTTTGAATCTATAAGTGCAAGTTCCTTAGAGCCTGTAGAGAGAGCCCACTTTCCTCCCACCTTCTCAAGTCAATAGACAAGAGAACTGTACATTTCAGCTGATGATACCACTTTGAGTCACAAGTCAAGGAACACCTAAAGCTTTGGAAGCAGATATCTATCCACCTAAGCTGAGAGGGCTCCAAAAAGAGAGAAGGAAACAAAAGAAAGAAAATGCAGAAAAGGAAGGAAATTTAAAATACATCCTCTTTTCCTTACTGTGTCAGAACTGTCTTTTCTGTCACTCACTTCCACCTCCACTCACCAGCCACAATGTCCTAAAAGCACCTTGAAGAGAAGAACCAATTTCCATTCCACTTTGTATCTCTATGGCCAAGACTTGGGGCGCCTGGGTGGCTCAGTTGGTTAAGCGTCCGACTTCGGCTCAGGTCATGATCTCATGGTTCGTGGGTTCGAGCCCAAGTCGGGCTCTCCGCTGACAGCTCAGAGCCTGGAGTCTTCTTCTTATTCTGTGTCTCCCTCTCTCTCTGACCCTACCCCACTTACACTCTGTGTCTCTCTCTCTCAAAAAATAAATAAACGTTAAAAAATTTAGAAGACTCGTCATTTATTGGCATTGACCATATGTCAGACACTGCTTTATGCACTACCCATATTACAACCTATTTATTGCTCATTACATGCTCTGCTCCATGCTCTGCTCAGGCTGCTTTCTGTCTGGATTACTTACCTTGCCTACCTGAACAATACTCAAGTTTCAAGACTTAGCAAATGTCCCCTTTCCTCCTTCATAGCTTCATTCTTTCAAATATGGACTTCTGGGGGGCCTGGGTTATTCAGTCAGTTAAGCATCTGACACTTGATTTTGGCTCAGGGCATGATCTCACAGTTCGTGGGTTCAAGCCCTACATCAATCTCTGTGCTGACAGTGTGGAGCCTCCTTGGGATTCTCTGCTCTCTGCCACCCTACCTCACACAATCAATCAATCAATCAATCAATCAATCAACAAATTCTAAAATAAATATTTAAAAACATATGGATTCCTAAGACGCAATAACAAAAACTATAGTTTACTTACTTGTTTATATATTTGACATTGAGCTTCTTGAAGGCAAGATACATGCCCAATTTGCTTCTGTATACTCAGAGCTAAGTATGATAAATTGTTTGTGAAATAATAAACAAACGCTGCTAGATAAATGAGTGGTGGACATGGCATTTCTGTTTTTATAGCAGATTTACTGTGTTTCATATGACTAAGCCTAACAGAGAAATCTATTAGCTGCAAAAACCAGAAACATTTAAAAATAACACTTTAGCCTCTGGAAACCCAAATTCACTCAGCCAAAACTCTTAGACATCTGTAGGATATCTCAGAAAACACATGGCACCTGGGTGGCTCAGTCAGTTAAGCCTCCGACTTTGGCTCAGGTCAGATCTCACGTTTGTGGGTTCGAGCCCCACGTCAGGCTCTGTGCTGACAGCTAGCTCAGAGCCTGGAGCCTGCTTCAGATTCTGTGTCTCCCTCTCTCTCTGCCCCTTTCCCACTTATGCTCTGTCTCTCTCTATCTCTCAAAAGCGAATAAGTGTTAAGGAAAAAAAAAGGAAAAGAAAACACATGAAGCAGCAACTCAGAGGGAAACTTATGGGGGGCACTTGTGGGGAGAAACACTGGGTGTTATATGGAAACCAATGTGACAATAAACTATTATTAAAAAAATTAACAATCTCCTCTGAGAGATTGAGATTGAGGGAGAAGAGAACTAGCCTAAGCAATGTCATCTTCCCTGGCTAACCAGGATTTCTTTGTTTTTTTTTAAATTTTTTTTAATGTTTTATTTATCTTTGATACAGAGAAAGACAGAGCATGAGAGGGGGAGGGGCAGAGAGAGAAGGAGACAGAACCGGAAGCAGGCTCCAGGCTCTGAGCTAACTGTCAGCACAGAACCTGACACGGGGCTCGAACCCACGAACGTGAGATCTGACCTGAGCCAAAGCCGGAGGCTTAACCGACTGAGCCACCCAGGCCTCCCTAACCAGGATTTCTAAACCAGGAAGTTTAAAGTGCAGAGGAGGAGAGAGAGAGAGAGAGAAAAAAAAAAAAGAGAAATGGTAATGTGGTACATTGAGATACCTTGGGGGGTGGGAGGGCTAAGCTCCACTCTATTCCAATGATAGATTGGGGGGTTTCATAGATTTTTAGGATTGCTCCCGGACTTCATTTTCTCTTAGGAGGTAACACAATGTAGAGGTGTTTAGATCTTTCTCCTTTTTCTCTTCTTAAAAGTTAAAAATCTGCATATATTTCAATCTCTATAAATAGAGGGAAAAAATATCTAGCTCTTTCTTGGGGGTTGAGTTCATTGTGCCCCTGGATAAGACGCTAAAAGAATAGTGATAACAGCCTGCAGAGATGACTTTGTTTATATCTCTTCTGTCCCTAGAAAAAGACCACCTGCATTCTTCTTGTATCAACACCCAGACCCGGCCTAATGTGGGGAGGCTCCTGACCCAGAGCTGCAAATCTTTATCCTGTTACCAGCATGTTTTATTCAGGCTATGCCAAGCTCTGAAATCTTTATTTGACTTGCTTCCCAAATCCCAAAATAAAAGCCATGGTAAAATCCTTCAAAAGACACATTTTTGCATAGCATATAAAGCCTTTAATAATTCTTTCTTCCCTCTAAAATTAAAAGTATGTAAATCTCAGAGTGGTAGCTGACCTGTCCGGGAAGTAGAGCCTCCACTGGCTACACGGGTCCTCCACTGAGAAACTGAAGCTGGTTACATTGTTTGACATGAGCGTTACTTTTCAGATAGTGAAATTTTAGTTGCCAGGTGCCAGAGGCAATTTATCAGACGCTCATAAAATAAAGATCAGAAAGCCCATCCGTCTCCCCATGCATCTGGGATGTAGGAAGAAACACTCACAGCCCTGGACCCTTTAAACACCTCTCACTTAAAGAGCTCCGTGTTTATAATAACAAAAAAAGGAGAAAGGGGTCAGGTCAAGTTCTGCTGAATAGCAGGTGTTGTTATAAGAGTTTCGTTCTCTTTTCTTTTCTGAAAAAATAATCTGAAAGAATATTGAGCTGTCGCAGTGGATGCCCTCCGCATGCATTTATTTATTTTTTATGTTTCAATAGAAAAATCTGGCCCGGAAGCCAGATAATAAAAGCCTTTGAGCATAGGAAAAAAAAGGTTTGAAAGTTTTTTTCATGGCAACATCAATTAGTAAATTACTAAATTAATTATTAAATAGCATCAAAGTTTTCAACAGTGTTACATGGACTGCAGAACGGTGTCATGTGAGGCTTACAATGCACACATAACATAATAATTTTGAGCGACACTAATTAACAGCTAATAGTAATACTTGGGCATGTAGAACGTTTTTATCCATTATCCCCTTGAGCAAAGAGACAAGGAGTCTGGTCTGTGATTACAGGACATGTAAGTGACGGAAACACTTGGACCCTGGTCGTGGGACCCCAGACCTTGTGCTGTCACCCCCGGGCCTCCCTGAAGCAGAGCTCGGGGGTGTAACCTATACTGAGCACTCAATGCTGGCCACATAACCAGCCTCGCTCTTTCCCAACGAATTGAAACCCGTATATCTAAACGTTTGATTAGCTGAAAGCCAGTTTCGAGAGTTTAATTAAGATGCCCTTATCTTACTTTAGTTCTGAACCTTGATTATTTTCTCATTTTGTTAAGCAAACGGTATGACTTTATGTTAGGGATAATGTACATTTTGCAAATGGTCATATTTCCTTTTTAGTGTTTGGTAGACAAAAATTCAAAGCTAAACACATTTCCCATTAATATTATGGTTTGGATTATGTGGTGATGTCTTCTTTTCCGCTCCCTTCTTCCCATCTTGCCACTATGTGCTTCTTTTTCCTTCCCCTTCTGTTTCTGTTTCTTTCTTCCTCCTCCTTTTGCTGTTTCTTCTCTTTTCTCTCTTTTAAATCTTGTGATGCACCTTTAATTTTTTTTCATTGTGAATGAGATGGAAAATAAAGAAAGAAACATGAGTGGGAGAAACAGCTTGGAAAAGGGAGGAAATAAAACAGAGATGTAAAAAAAAACAGGAAAGAATCTGGAAATATATGATGATGAGAAGAATAAATAAAATACCAAGAAAATGAAAATCCAGCAGGATATATAAATGTTAATCATTTGTAAAAGTTCAAAAATAATGAGAACAAAGGAGGGAAATGGGGAAATTGAAACTCATGGGAAAAATGGTTTATTATTTCTGGAAATGATTCTATTATTATTCCTATTTCTAGTTCTAATTTGCTCATTAAATATTTTAGCTCATTAAAATATCTGTATATAATCAAAGAATAACATAGCACTGCAGATCAATATAAATATATATTTTAGAGGCTAGAAAGGGCTCTACTATAATCCCAAGATTACAGAAATGAATAGAAGGAAACAACTGAAGTTACAGGAATCTTCAATGGAAATAAGGGAGCTTCTATTATGCCTTCAAAATGTGTTGACCTGGATATTAGATCTCTAGACGACATTTCAGATACGTATATGAGAGAAGAAAACAGTAGGTATTTGGCAACCTTAGACATTCATCAGTAGGACTAAATTACAAATTAGCCAACGACAAAATATTATTTTCCAAGCATATTGGACACAAGAGAAAATAAATCAAAGATAGCTTGTCAGACATCATCATAGGTTGGCTCTGAAACTCACACATGGGATCATTAATTCATCTGTTTGGGGAGAGAGAAAACCTAGACGTTCTTAGGAGAGATGTTTTTCTTAGACCAAAGTCTTTCTTAAATGTCGCACTTCTTTGGCATCCTTGTGGTGGCTGTATATCTTGGGGACTCTGAGAACTACTCCTCAAAATTCACACTTTCTGGGGAAATGACAATGTAGGGCTTATGGGTTTAAAATCAAAGAATTTCTTCTCAGTAGTTCAGAAAGGAACTGTTTGTTGGTGCAGAGATGTGTTAGTTAGCTTGGGGCCTTGTTCTTGCCAGTGGGGCTGGATGTAGGGGAAACAGCTCCAAGCTTTCTGAAGGACCCGAACCAGAGTCAGGTCACTGGAAGATTAATAAAGCTCTTCTAACTGATTACCTGCTCCATTACCTGATGAACACATGATTAGCAGCCATTTGAAAATGGGTCATTTGAAAGTTCCCTGGAACTTTAGGATTCTTTGACTGTTCTTAGCAGCCACCATCCCAAAGACAGTGGAATTCAATTTTTTTTTTCCTATGGAAATCATCACTTATTTAGGAATGCCAACTGTATCCAAAAATTGGGAAACTCAGATGATTTTGGTAATGTATGACTCTGAGAGTATCTAAAATGCTTTCTATTGATTTTTGGAAGCAATTGGCATATAGAGACATCGTCTGACTTTTCATAACCCTGATCAACACTATCAATAATACTAATGTTGCCACTTCACGTGTGCACAACTAGCTCCACATAGACAATTGTGGGTGGAATTGTGCTTCCCAAAAAGTTTTGTTGAGGTACTAGCCCCCAATATTTCAGAGTGTAATCTTATTTGCGAATAGGGTCATTGAAAATGTAACCAAGTTAAGATGGGGTCATACTTTATTATGGTGGGTCCTAAATCCAATGACAGCTGTCCTCATAAGACAGTTATCTAGATGTATCTAGAGATACAGAAATTTGATACACAAGAAAGAAAGATGACCATGCAATAATAGAAACAGAATTTGGGTGATGTAGCTGCAGACCAAGAGATGCCAAGCACCATCACAAGCTAAGAATTAGGCACAGAATAGACCGTACCTTCGAATCTTCAGAAGAAACTAACTCTGCCAATACCAGGATTTTAGACTTTTAACCTCTAGAAGTGTAAGAATAAATTTTTGTTGCTCTAAGCTACCCAATCTGTGTGGCACTTTGTCAATAACATCTCGGATACAAACAAACTGCATAGACCAAGACACATACTGCATGTGAATAGCTAAGGTGATTTTTTACTATGGGAAACTCATAGGATGAGTAGAATCACAGATTCTCATCTTTGCCACCATCAGGCATCATTTACTACAGAATGACTGTGTCCTAGGTACTGTGCTCCACATATTTCTACACTAATCCTTATCACAACAGAATAGGAAAGGTATTCTCAGCCCCATTTTATATAAATTGGAACAGTTCAATAGTGTGGTTAAGGGTAAGCTCTGGAGCCAGAATCCGAACATACTTTCTAAGCCAGAACCATCAGCTCTTGAATGTTACCAGCTCCAAAGTGAAAAGGAAATTCAGCAGATTATTTTAGTTAAGCCTCCTCACTTAATATATGAAGAAACTGAAGCTTCTGTACAGAAGATGGATTTTACTTAGGAACACACAAGCTACTCCATGATGCTAACACAAGTCTTTGGTCCCTTGGTCCACTATACCATGCCAAGGACACTCTCTTCCTGCAGCATTAATGCTCTTCAGTGTTCCTTTATGCTACTTATGTGTGCTATATTTTTTGGGAGATTAGGACAAATGTAAAGAAACAATAAATAGGGAAATCCTTGGGCCCATGCTTCTCAGAACTGGACATAAGCTATATAGTAATTAACCCTGGAAAGTCTATACTGGTGAGTTAGCTTCCCGGGGCCAATAGTTTTTTTCCTCACTTTCTGACTTGATGGCCGTGCTTCAAAGTTGTGCCCATGCCTGGCTTAAAACAGCACCCATCACTGCTTATTGGGAGAGTCCCAAAGGGCACGTGGGGACCAAAATGACATTATTGCTTCAGCGCCTCAAGAGTGAAAGATCCCAGGCCCATCAAGTGTTCATGGTGTGACCTAACAGGACTGGCCACCTTCCTCTCTGATCTACTCCTATCAAGGAAATGTGTTAAAACAACTTGAAGACCAGGATGGTCTACATCGCTGAGCTGCCCTAGTGTTCTTCCTGCTCAGCACGTACACAGAACACCTCTTGAAAGACACAGTAAGGCACACATGCCTAGTGCTAAGGAAACTAGCAAAGCTTTGACAATGATAGCAAAATGTCTTGTTCTGTTTCCTGCAGCACATTGAGTATTTCAAGAATCTTTTAAAAAACTCTTACTTCTGAATTAAAAACATTCTTAATTCCACTCTGGAAAATAAGTAAAAGTACAGCACAATGGATAAGGACACAGGTTTTAGTCTCCATTAGTATTTGGATTTGAAGGAGCTGGATCATCTCTCCAAACATCAGTTTCTTCATTTGTAAAATGGAATAGTAATCCATTCAGAAGGTTATTATAAGAGTTAATTACAATAACCCATATAAGGTACTTAGTGATATAACTAAAATACCAAATATAAATGGGTGATTATTATTATAATGAAATTGGCAAAGCAAAGCTTTATGTGAAAAAATATTCTTTGCAGTGTTACATATAGCAAAATGGGAGAAAAGGGAAACAATCTAATGGACCAAAGTAGGAGATTAGTTGAAAGTATTTTGTACCAGGACCCATGTTTGATTAGGACATGGAGCTAAAAAAAAAAGCACTGCTCTTGCACTTGAAAATCTCAGAGTCTGGCTGAGAGGATGAACATATAAATAGCCAAATTCAACAGAGCAGAATTGATCCAGGGATAGAGGGATAAACAGTATGCTGCGGGTGTCCAGCAGATCCAAAGATCTTAGCCTGAGAATGAAGAGTTGGGAACAGCCCGTACCTCTGGTCAAGGCAGGGCCAGGACCCTAGAGCACAGTCCATGCTTTGCAAGACTCAGCATCTAACTCCTGAACGAAATTTAAAAAGTGCACTGCGTGCCCACCATTACTTCATTTTTTTGTCACTGCTGTTTTGAATCATAGACATCCCCAGTTTTAAAATCCCCAAGGTAACTTTCTCCACATTTAAATAGTAATTTCAATTTTTCCTGGCTAATTTCACAAGCAAATATTTAATATAATGTCTGCCCATGCAATCTCCACTGAAAAGAAATATATTTAGATCATACCTAAAGGATATCACAATTAGGGAACTTTTCTTAGCTATTATCTCTAGCCTAGCTATACAGAAAAAATTTTAAAAAATTTAAAAAAAACTAACACACTCAAGTGAATGAATCTTATTTTTCATCCAAATTTGTGTCAGACTCTATGCTTGTGGTGTCAAAATATAAAAAGGACACCACGTTCATAGCTATTCGTGGGATTAAGACCATTTACATAACACAATAATCAAGTAGATTTATTATAAATTTACTAAGTTTCTGTTTGGGTTTGACGCTAGGAAAGCGCCCTTCTCTTTTTCAATGTAGATAGTTTACTTCCGCGAATGTACTAAAACTGATAGCATCCACTCTTAAGATATAAGCTAGCGCTATATCTGCAGAACTGATAAGGGAAATTATTTTCTCCAAAACGAAGCAAGGGAATAAGATAAAAAGGAAATGGCACACTTTATTCTTTATGCTTTTAGATGACAATTAAAGCACTTGGGATTAATTGTCTACCATTTGAGTGACCTCATTTTTTACAAAACAAAGTTATCTTAGGAATTCCCCATTCCAAAACTAAGATTATGGCCTCAATTTAAAGTGTAAAATCTGTGTTTAAACCACACACCCTTGTCCAATGCGGGAGTTATAAACTAGCAGCATGCTTAAAAGCAGAGACCGAAAATTGATTGCTAAGTATTTCCCCAGTCTCTGTGACTTTGCTTTGATGTTACAAACCAGTATCAGGAAGAGGAGAATAAACTCTTTTTCTTGATTTTTTTTTTCACTTTGAGTATTTACAGGCTTAGTAAATCAAATAGGCAAGGACACACACACACACACACACACACACACAAATACGCTGATCTTGTGAACCCACCCACTACTCCAGAATGCCAATGGAATGCTTCCCAGAGCTCTCGTGGTCTCTCCCTATAAGACATCAAGCTGCTTGTCCCCAGGATGGTTGGTCAGGATGCCAGGGTGAAAATTTCAACTTCGTAGCAGTAAGGAGAAGAGTAGTAAAATGTTTTATTTGTGTAATGGGCCGAATTTCAGCACCTAAGGTTACCAGGAGACAACTTCATCTAGTATATGGTTCTTCAAAGAACAAACTTTGTTTGTAAATGCAAATATGCATTTAATTTCCAAGACCTACTCCTATCTCTGTTGAAGTGTAAAATGTAAAAACTTCATCTTAATGTAAACACAAGGGCTTAGTAAACTGGATGTGTTTTATTTTTATTTTTTAAATGTTCATTTTTGAGAGAGAGACAGAGAGACAGAGAGAGAGAGAGAGAGAGAGGCACGGGCAGAGAGAGAGGGACACATAGAATCTGAAGCAGGCTCCAGACGCTGAGCTGTAGCACAGAGCCTGACAGGGGGCTTGAACTTGTGAACCTAGAGATCATGACCTGAGCCAAAGTCGGATGCTTAACTAACTGAACCACCCAGGCACCACTAAATGTGTTTTAAACAGAACATTATGAAAGCTAACAAACACTGAAGAATCCTTCATTTTACAAAACCAAAAATTCCTATCATTTAATCTTGAGCATTTTTTTGTTTATTTTTCTTCTCATTTATTTATTGGTAATGCTATTTTCCTATGCTCTTATAGAGTTGTTTTTTTCTATTCAACTCTATAAATAATCACTGGTAATCCTCTATGTCCCAGGTATGTGTTGGTCACCACAGAAATGTACTTAAGTGGGGGTGCCTGAGTGGCTCAGTTAGTTAAGCATCTGACTTCAGCTCAGGTCATGATCTCATGGTCCATGGGTTCAGGCCCCATGTTGGGCTCTGCTGACAGCTCAGAGTCTGAAGCATGTTTCAGATTCTCTCTCCCTCTTTCTCTTTCTCTCTCTCTCTCTTTCTCTCTCTCTGAAAAATGAATAAACATAAAAAATTTTTAAAGAAATATAGAAAAGCCAAGCTCCCTTCTTCAAAGAACTCAGTTTAGTCCAAAAGACAGACAAGCCAATAGGCACTTATAGCTCATGTTTTATGTATTAGCTTTGCCCAAAAAATATCATTGCCCAACCCAAAAGTCCAGAGAGGGAATTAGAAATTCTCCCTCTCTTGGCTTCAGCCTTATTGATTCAATTAGCTTAAAAATTTGCTGAAACACTTAGCTCCTTCTCCATATTTTCCTAAGCATAATGGAATAATCTAGGCCTCACTCTATAAAAGGTTGTACAAGATCTGGTTTACTCCCCAGGAAAGTAAGGGCCAGCCACCCAGCAGGAATGCTTTCAGGATTGAATCATGTTTTTATTCTTGCAACGCACCATTTAAGAGCTACTGTGGTTTTCTGAAGTTCCATTTGTGGAGCGTTAAAAATGTAGGCATTCCTTTTTATATTACATTATGCTACATTACACTACTAGATTCCAAAGTTTTACCTTTTCCTCTCTAAAATAAAAGGCCTCTAGGCTTCAGGGCAAAATGTTCATGGTACTCTTCAAGCAAAATAACTTCACAACTGTACAAAAACCCGCCAACATTCCACAACAAAGTTTACCGAAAATACCTGATTTGGGTGAGGAATTCCCGGTATCACTGATTTAATAACTATAGGACACTACTTCCTCTGCACAGACTTCTAAAACTTAAATAAACCTAGCATTCCTTTCAACTGTTTGTTTATGAAAATATGTGACATTTTTGCTTCTTGGCAGCATCAAAGACTTATTTAGAATTATACTTGCAAAGAAGGAAAGGCTCGATAGTTCGGCCATTTCATATCACATTTGAATAATATCAACCCAAACCACACTTTATCCAAAAGTCAAGATGAAATGCAAAACTTCACTCATTTTCTTTCATATTCTTAATGTTTTAAAAACCATTAACCAGAATGCCTTTATAGAACAACAACAAACATGAGAGCTAGAAAGGAACTTGGCAATCAAATAGAACTAGATCACTTTACAAATGATTAAATTAGAATTTGAATAGGTTAAGTGACTGGCTCAAGGTCACATATGCTAGACCTTATGTGAGCCAGGACAAAAGTCCAGAATAACGATTCTCAGTCCGATTACAGTAACGGGCACTAGAACACAATGACTGATTGACAATTATAACACGGTGTCCTTCCAGGCTTCTTTGTAGACAGTCAGCAGAACACAGACTCAGGGTCTCCTTTCCAGCTTTTTCCTGCAGCGCCTCTCAGGATCATGTACAATCCCTAAGGTCCATGATTTCACTCTCCGTCATACCAAGGAGTCAGTAAGTCAGAAACATAATGAGAACTCTCTGGAGGACATCGGCAGGGAGAGGACTAGCATAGCCCAAGGATGGCTCTTCTGGAACAGGACTGAAGAAAAGCTAGGCACCATCCCCAGCCTAGCATGTCGCCTAACACTCGTACCAGGAAAGAATCCTTCTCTTTGACCAGAAAGCTCTTCAGTTTTCCTAGAATCTATTCGGGTTTAAAATAACTTCATACCAAAATGCACCACGGGATGGCAGCTTGAAGAGACGGGGCAGAACAGCAGGTAGTGTTCATGTACATAAAGCCATGTTGTGTACATCAGGCTTTAGTGTGCAGCATATTCTAAAGCGGCACTAGAGTAAACCTAGCCTTCTAAGAAGAAACATTCTCCTAGTGATGACCTCACCTGCCCTCCCCACACTTGCCATAAAGCATCCTTCCTTCTAGCTACTCAGACCTCTCCTCCTTCTGCAGACATTGAGTCCTTTCTCCACACTTTGGTTCACGGCACATTTTGCTAGAATGACCATCCCTTTTTCCATACCCACCTACCAAAATTCACACTTCTGGTTAAAGCCTTTTTTTTTTTTTTCATATCTCTCTTCTTCCAAGTGTCTTTCTCATGATCTAAATCTAACACGATCTCTAGGTTTCATTCCTACAGGTTTTTTTCTTTGTGCTTCTATGTTGCATTTAATGTTGCTTTTTTTGTGTTTGTTTTTGGTGGTAATAATCCCCACAGGAGAATCTCCCAACTAGAACTTGCAGGTCTGAATCCAATTTATCTTTCTAACCTGTTAGGATCCATCACAGTGGTCAGCACATGGTGCACACTCAGAAAACAGTTGCTGGGTTTAGCCTAGTTAGTGTACACACTAGAATTACGGAAGACTGAGTATTATTAATTGCCGATGTTAATCTTAGCATTTCTGGTGCAGTAGCAATTCCACTTGCTCCTCCTCTTCTTCTTCTCCCCTTTGAATCCTTATTATTATTGCTGTTATCATTGTTATTCTTATCATTATTATCTTGATCAAGAACTCAGAGATATATTGCCTGTAAAACTTATCAACATATATGGACATACTTGGCTGCTGTGTGAATTCTGTAGGTCTTGGCTCTGTTTGGTACAGCATGAGATAGCATCTCCTCTCTTAAATCAACCAAGAGTCTGAGCAGCAGAGAAAGCCTCTGGCCATGCTTCTTTCTGCCATGGCATATATAAATTATCCCTGACCATTAAGGCATAAAATAAAGTAACCTTAAAAAATGCAGGAAGCTATAAATTACCCTGAAAATGTTTTAATCTCTCACTATCAGCCCTTCCTTGGATCACAATCAAAGTGTATCCCATTTAAAGAAGCCCTTATGGGTTTCTTCTCTAGCAGAATGCCTTGCTTCAGATTAATGTCTGGGATGGAGAAAAAGCCATGTATGTTTTGTTATAACATCTTGAAAGGATATATTTTATTTTTCTCAATTAAATCGTGAGCTCCTTGTATTCATCTTCTGTTTCCCGGTAAAAGAACTTTGAGAAACAATGGCCTTTTCACACACCAAAGTTTTATCACAAAATATTATTGTGCAAAATTGTCCAAACAATTCTGCTAATACAGCTGTTCCAACATCTGGATGATACCATTACAAAAAACTCTCTCCCTATGAGTCCCCCCCCAAGAGGCATCTCTTACACCAAGGTCTTTGTGACAAGTGACGACAGTAGATGCTCCAGTTCTCCAAGTTAACATCACTAGGCTCCTCATCACCGCAATAAACCAAAAGTTGCTTGAGTAGAATCCTGTTGAGGAAGTGCTATTTGCAAGAGTAAACAAAATTTCTTTGTCCACAAAGAAAGCAAAATATTCAGACAAAACCGACAACTTTCCATGTTAATCCAGCAACCTATCTACATATGTGTGTGTATTCTTAGACATTTATACATGTGTACGTATTTAACTCTATATTTTGTGTATATCCACTTCCCAACATTTAGACTATCTGTCAGCAGTTTCTTAATTCCTTGCAACCTATATGTGAACTCTACTGGAAAATGAATGATCGCATTTATATTTGGGTTCATAAACTGTTCATAAAATATTTTAAGTGCCTTATAAAGTACTTGGCTTATGTTATTATAAAAGGGAGAAACATAAGTTATACATCTTACTAAAATTCAGGTTTCAAAATATTTCAAATATACATATTTCCACAAACTCATCAGAAGTGGGTCTGGAGCATTCTGAAGAAAGTGCAGAAGAAAGATCTAGGTCTATGTTAGGTCTGTGTCCTCAGTAATGAGTCCAGTACTCGGCACACGGTTTGTACTCAGTAAATGTCTATGAGCTAAATAAACAAAGTAAAAATTAAATCTTATAAGAGGCTGTGTGGTATGATGGGAAGAGCAAAGTTATATGAACTAGGTTTGAGTCCTAAATGCGGTATCTCCTGGACGCAAAACTTGAGGCCACTGCCTAGGTCTCTTTGACTCGAAGCTTCTGTTGTAACACAACAATGACCCTTAAGGTGTGGCTGTGAGAACCAACTGAGGGAATGTGTGAAATTTTTCTTATGATAATAATACTACCATTTATTGGGTACCAACTATGTGCAAAACAATTTCTAGGATTTAACCTCTAATCCTATAACATTTTTTTCCATCAGATACTAGTATCTCTGTACTTCAGAAAGAAAGAATTATATATCCAAGTTTCCTACTGGTATTGGTTTCTTTCTTTCTTTCTTTTTTCTTTCTTTCTTTCTTTTTTCTTTCTTTCTTTCTTTCTTTCTTTCTTTCTTTCTTTCTTTCTTTCTTTCTTTCTTTCCTTCCTTCCTTCCTTCCTTCCTTCCTTCCTTCCTTCCTTCCTTCCTTCTTTCTTTCTTTCTTTTCACTTTAACAGGTGGGGGTGGATCTTCCCCTTGGCCATACTGTCAAAGGCAAGCACCTGGACAGAAAGTAGGTAAGCCAGTTTCTGAAGTCAAATCAAAATGTGTGCAAAAGTGTTCTGGAAATACATAAAAGTGCACCCAGTAGAAGATGCTATTATTAACATGATTTTATATCTGGTTCAGAGGAATTAGAAGAGTCATTGAATACATTTCCTGACTCTCGAGCCCTGTATGATATTCAAGTTTCACTTACAGCCTCTTACAAAGCATGGCAGGACAATAAAGTGGTGGTAAGAAGCCCAAATAATATGAAATCACTCTTTCCTACAGTCCTGGGAATAAAGGAGAAAAGGAAACTCAAGAACCTGAAGATCGTGCCAGAAATTCCATTTTGGAAGGAGGATGCTGTCTTCAAAGCAGTTAGTGCCTCCCACTTTTCTCTGTTTTGATATACAGCCCATCACCAACTTTGGTGAAACTATTTCTCATCCTCTACAACAACCTAAGGATCAGACCCCAACTACTTCTGGGGAAATGCCACATCTCCTAGGGCAAGTGAGAAAAGAACATTTCAATTTTATGGCAGCATGAGCAAAAATGTCGTCTGAAGGAGCATGGAGGAAAAAGGGAAGTAAAATATTATAAATGAACATTCCGTCTTTCTCCATGTCTTGGAGAAGGAAAGAATTTAGGGCCAGATAAGGAACCCAAGCCAGAGATACTATAGCATTTTACAACCTGAGGTCACCAGGAGGGGGACAGGAGGAGGCCAGGATGGAGGAGGAGAGCAAGTGCTAGGCCCAGAAGTGTAGGGGAAATGTGTGGAATTAGTCCTTGGAGGCTGTGGGGTGAGAACAGGGAAAGAGAAATGGGGAGGCAGCCAGTGAAGGTGTTTGGGGCTGCTTGAGAATATCAAATTTCTTTCTGAGAATAATGGGTCAACACATGCAGTGACAGATTCTAAATCAAGAATAAACTAAAAACACTAGGGTAGCCCAGAGGGAGATTGCTACCAAGAGTCTTCTCTCTCCAGGCACAGTAGGTTAGTTATGTCAGGTTGTCCCGTCCCGGGAATGAAATACATGTGCAAACTCAGCAGATATAAAACAAAAAATATAGTAATTTTAAATTTGGGAATGGGCTGTAAAGCAGAAAATCGCAACTTTCGAGACTTGAAAATGGCGGGGGGATGACATGAGTAGTCATGAATTTACAACTGATGAGTTGCACCATTTATTCAGCAGTTGGTGAAAATTCCCAGAAGGAAACATGTGGCAAAGTTGGCTGTGATGAGTCAGAACTGTATTCACCAATCTCCGTGAGCATAAGAGGAATTTGGAAAATTCCAGGAGAAAGCATAATGAGGCTACAAACTGGGACCAGGGGACTCTATCAGACTCCCATCTTTCACTAAACATTCAAGACACTGGAAAGCTTTCTAGTCTGTTTTTCTCATCTAGTTGGGAAAGCTGAATTGTAGCATGAAGGTACTTTTGCTCTTACATTGAAGAGAATAAATATTTCTTTTCCCTCTCCAGCTCCTAGGAATCAGGAAGTCCCTCCAGTACTTTCAGAAACAAATTCTAGGGCATCTTTGTTGTTTACTTCCTAAATGGTCAGCTCATTGACATGGACATTCTCCCAGAAATTCCAAAGAGAAGTCTGTCTCTCTTTTCTACTTGAGGTGCACCAATCACAAATCCCTAAACCACAAGCATGTGCATAGATGCAGAACAGGAGGTACCAGACTGCATGCTAGTATCTTCGAGCATGTCCATCTCAAAGTTGTGAAGATGGCAATTTTTCTGAGGACCTCAATAACTATAATTTTCTGAACTAGCATTTATCGAGTGTAAGATGTCATCCTGACACATTACTACATTTTCCTCTTACAACAATCCTATGAGGTAGATAGGTACATTCATTGCTCATATTTTACGAATGAAGGAACGGAAGCACAAGGAGAGTAAAACGTTTGGCCAAGGTCACATACCAAGATTTGCACTCAAGCAGATTTAGTATGAGAGACAATGCTGTCAACCACTGTGTGATAACTTGGTGATGTCCCAACACAAAATAAATAAATAAATAAATAAATAAATAAATAAATAAATAAATAAAGTGCTCAAGGCTTTGGAATAGAATGTAGCCTGCCTCCGAGGGACAATTTTCACCTGATTTCGCAGGTACTTTTCTCTGAGCCCCCACAGCGATACACGTCCATCTACATTAACCCATAACACACTGCCACAATTATTTGCTTAAACATCAATTTCATTGCCTAGTCTATGAGCTGCTTAGGAATAGTGACTATATATTTTGTCTGGAATCCTCAAAATCTAGCACAAGACTGGGAACATCATTGGTACTCAATAAATTAACAAAATTTACTTAACAAAAACTTATTAACAAAAGGAGTGAGTAAATTAAAGTTAGGTTATTTTTTTCATTCTTTCATTATGCTTTTCATTAATTTGCTGTGGGCCTATTATGAGCCAGATTCCATGCTAAGCACTGCGAACAAGAAAATGAATTGGTCATAGTTCTTGCCTTCAATATGTTCTTAATCTAATTGGAAACCCAGATAATAAATGGAAAATTTCAATAGAGACTAAAAGATCCTTTGACAGAGTAAAGTATATGGTATCACAGGAACATAAAGAAATAGTACAAATCCAACCTGAGGTTGTTAGTCAAGGCTTCCTAAAAGAGGTTTAAAAAACACCTTCTGGAAGTTAGCTAGGCACCAAGGGCAGAGGCTGGAGAAAACATGGGGGCATTTGGGCACATTCAAGGGGTTGGATGTTACTGTAGTATAGACTATGAGAAGTCCATTGGGAAAGAATCCTGAAAATGCAGCTACAGATAAGATATAAAGAGCAATGGGACACCTGGGTGGCTCAATCAGTTAAGCCTCTGACTTCAGTCACGTCATGATCTCACAGTCCATGGGTTCAAGCCACACATCAGGCTTAGAGCCTGGGCCTGCTTTGGATTCTGTTTGTGTGTGTGTGTGTGTGTGTGTGTGTGTGTGTGTGTGTGTGTGTCTGCCCCTCCCTGACTCATGCTCTGTGCCTCTCTGTCTCAAAAAAATGAATAAATGTTAAAAATATTTTTTAAATAAAGAGCAAAAAAATGTTAAACACTGAATTTCCTCCCCAAAGATCATACATAGGGCGTCACAGGTATGTGGCAAGCAAGCAATAGGATAATGCTAAAAAGAGATTAGTTCCCCTTCAGATGAGTCATCAACAAGAAAGCTGGCACTGAAATGTCAGGAGAAAAAGAAAGCAAAGGGCCCATCAGGGATGGAAAGTAGGTTACAGCTCAATTGTTGGATGTGAAACAGCAGAAGAGTAGAAGGCAGCACAGAGGGGCTGAGCTGAGCAGTGTTGGAGTCACACAGAACTGCACTCAAATCCCTGCTCTTTCACGGAGTGCTTGTGTGACCTTGGGCCACTTATTTTAATGCTCTGTGCCTTGGTTTCTCTTTCTGTACCCTGAGAATAAAATTACTAACGATGTAAGATTGACTGAAAGATTAAATGAAGTAACATGTACAACCCTTGAAAGGAAAATAAGGGTTTCCCTGTATGATGGTGACAAGAGTTCCAAACAGCACATACGTTATATAGGAAACTCTTACCTTTCCAATCTTCCTTCCCATCTAAGCATTTTATAGGTTACTTATTCTTTGTGTCAATCTTACATTGTCAGTGTTGTCCTTGTCAGAGAACCCCAGATACAATAAAGAAGGATGTCCTCTGAGGTGTTTCAGAAGTAGTTCTCTGTACTTACCATGCCTTGTGCCATTACTCATTTCATATTCAACACCTTCACCCCTCTGCCCCCCATTTCCTAAATCCTATGCTACTTAGGGTTTCATCCCTTTTATTACCAACACCAGCTGCCCCGTTCAAACTGCTCTTTGTTTGGCGTGGAACTCCCTTCTGGGATCCATCCACTGATATGTTTCCATGACCTCAGCTGGTTAGGAAGCCCATACCCCACCCACACCCACTCCAAGACACCAGTCATCACTCACTGTTTATACCAAACTTGGGATTCTCACCTCAGTCAGCCTGTTGCCAATCATGTTGACAAACCGGACAGCCATCAACCATACTAGCAAGAAAATGTCAGAAGTGTCAATTCTATTCAATCGCTATTCCTTGGAACACTTACCCCTCGCCATCACTGTACTTGTTTTTTTAATGGCTTTTATTTCAATATCTCTAAAGATAACAGAGAAATTGAGTAGTCCTGTTGCTTCCTCACTTTGCGTGATGCACTTAAGGAAAGACTAAAGTACGGATCTTTAAATCTATGCAGATCTCAAGGCACCTTAGGAAGGAGCCAGCAACACCTCACTATACACAATCATCTGAAGCTCCAAACAGGAGCTGGAATGAACCTAGTATATTCAGAGATCAGTTTTCCATTATATGTCCTCAAATGCCCCAGAAGACTGTGGTCTGAGAAGCCCCAGAGGCTAGAGAGATCCTTTTTAGAATAAACTCCTATTTCCAACTTCTCCATCTTGATAGCCACTGCCTTGATGTAGGAACTCATTAGCTTTAGCCTGAATTATTGCAGCAGCTTCCTTGGAAGCCTCATTGACTCCATTTAGTTGTTTTACTTTTTTATTTTTTATTGTTATATAATGTACATAGAACAACATACACTAAAATATACAAAATTTATTTAGTTTGATGAACTTTGACAATTGTATATATCCTTATAACTAAAACCCCCCAAAATAGGTAAAACATATTTGTCTTTACCTTAGGTTTTCAACAAACTGACTATGTTATGCATAGGTATGGTTTTTGTTTGTTCTGTTTGGTATTCAAAGATCTTCTTGGATATGTGGGCTGATATCTTTCATCAGTTTCAGACAATTCTTGACTGTTACCTCTCCAATCATTTTCCTTTCCCATCTCACTTTGCTCTTCTAGCTCTTCAATTACACCTACTTTATGTCCTTTGATAATACCCCACCTATTCTAGATACCACAATCCATTTCTTCAATCACTTTTCTCATTATGCTTCAGTCTGGATAATTTCTACTTATCTGTCTTCAACTTTTCTACTCTTTTTATTCTACTGGAATTAGTCTATTATTAGAGCCAGTGAAAATTATTCAATTATGATATGTTATTTATAGTATTTTCCTTTGGTTCTTCTTATAATTTTCATTAAATTCCCCACATGTTCCTGCATGATGTTCACTTTTTCCTCTAGACCCCTAAATATATTTGTCATCGCTCTTCTAAAGACATATTAGGACAATCCATCCAGATCCTCTCCATTTATATGTATAATTCTACTGATTATCTTTTGATGACGGGGTCACATTTCCATGTTTCATTGCCTTTTGTATCGTATGGCACATAATGTATGTAAAAGGACAGTAGGGTCAATAACATTTACCCCAGAGAAGTATATTCTCTTCCTCTAACCTGAGTGTGTGTGTGTGTGTGAGTATAGGATCGAGGGGGACATAGATGAGGTTGAGTCCATCCAAACTGGGTCTGGGTTTTGTTACAGATCTGATTAGACAGTTCACCACTAGATTCAGGATGACCTGAAGCCAAAATCAGGACTTTCTCTGCTAAGTGACTTGGAATCTGAACATGGCAAGACTCTGGAGGATGCCTTACACTCAGCAGGGCGGCCTATGTATTTCCAAATCAGGGAAGTCTCTCCCTACTTTCTAGCCCAGGCTCCAGCCTTCAAAGCCCCTGAGGAGTTATCTTTGCTTTGTGGGCTCCTGCTCTGGGTTTCAGGGCCTCAGCCTAGCCCCTTCTGCCCTGTGCTTCCCTTCCCTCAGCCTTCAGTCGGTTTCTGCAGTGCCTTCAATGAAAAGGCACCTGTTGCACACACACACACACACACACACACACACAAAACCCATTTCTCTCAGCTCTCTTGTTCCACCCACAGTTTTCTGCAAGCTCCTGGTTTGCAATAAGTGAAAGCTTTGTGTGCTATGGATGAATCTCACAGTTCTACTCTACCCCTTGTCTTCCATCAACTTTGCATAGTAAATATGAATTTTGTGCCCCAGAGGAATCTTATTCAGCTCTCTTCTACCCTGCCCTTTGTTTTCAGCCTGCTATGTATCTGCTCTCCATGAATACCCATGGGGAAATCTTGGTGGATGAATGGAGACTTACTCTGTAACTGGAGATCCTCAGTATTTAATTCTCATACCAGCCCACGTGTGGTCATTAGGAGTTCATTAAAATTTCAGGTTGTTTCTCTTTACTCCTACATATGACGTCTTTTTGGCTTCTTGTTCCACCACGGTTGAAAGCAACCATGTGTCTCTTCTTTTATAGGAAAGGCTTACCTCTTTCTAGGATTCAGCTCACTTAGGTTTCTTTGCCTCCTTTGTTCTTTTCTGGGCTTTGAAATGGTTATGATTTTATGGCTTGAGTGGCTTTTTCTTTTGTTAGGGTAAAAGTGGTTGTCTCTTACAATTTCTACAACCTAACCAAAATTGAAAGTCTCCTCCCTCCATTAATATTCGACTCCTCAAAATCATCATCTATCCATCCCCAAAAGTGATCTTTTAAAATGTATCTTACCATATATTTAATCACACCATGCCTGATTAAACCTTTCAATGGCTCCTTATGGCTCAAAATCTCTGTAGTATGGTTAGCAAGACCTTCCATAAGTGAGATTTTGTTCTACTCTTCAGCTTTATTTACTGACTTACATTTTGTATCCTGATAATACTAAACTATTTCTGAGGTTGATTTATTCACCATGCTGTTTCTTTTTTTTTAATTTTTTTAAATGCTTTTTATTTATTTTTGAGAGACAGTGTGAGCAGGGGAGGGTCAGAGAGAGAGGGAGATACAGAATCGGAAACAGGCTCCAGGCTCTGAGCTAGCAGTCAGCACAGAGCCCGACGCGGGGCTCGAACCCACGAACCGTGAGATCTGACCTGAGCCAAAGCCAGACGCTTAACTGACTGAGCCACCCAGGTGCCCCTTCACCATGCTGTTTCTAAGCTTAAAATATCCTTTCTCCCCATATTTTTCACTAGGTTAACTCTTAATCATTGTTGAAGTACTCAGATCAGGCATCACCTTTACCAGGAAAAACTCCTGACATCTTACCTCCTCTCCCACTCCCTCCCCCAAAAAGTTTAGATGTGCCTCTTCTTGGCTTTCACAGTCACACCATCATGTATATATTTCAGCCATAATATCTAATAATGATTCATCTGATTGTGTTTTACTAAAATAGACTGCCATATAGACAAAGGACTGACTCCTTTTACATGTCCCACATATAATAATTTCATTGTATACTTACTGAAATATGAATGAAAAGGACAAAAATCATATTTTATCCCAAAACTATTATAATGACTGCTAGAAGGCAATATACTAGTTACTATATATACAAAGTAAGCACAGCAAACAAAATGCCTTCTCTCATTGTTTGTTTGTTTGCTTTTTTGCTTTTTAGGTTAACTTCTACTTATAATACAGAAAAGAACTGAGAATATTGAATCAGTGGGTTAGGCCACTGATTTGACAGGATTCACCAAAAAAACTGGACAATTTCAGGAGTCAAAAAACTAACCCCAAACATTATCCAATGACATTTTTCCCTAGAGGACAAAATCCATGGTTTAGTCTCAATATTACCTTTACTCAGAAGCATATCCTCCCGTGGGGCTCCTGGGTAGCTCAAGCAGTTAAGCATCTGACTTCGGCTCAGGTCATGATCCCAAAGTTTGTGTGTTCAAGCCCCACATTGGGCTCTGTGTTGACATCTCCAGAGCCTGGAGCCTGCTTCAGATTCTGTGCCTCCCTCTGTCTCTCTGCCTCTCCCTAGTTCATGTCTTCTCCCTCCCTCTCTCTCTTTTAAAAATAAATACACTTGAACAAAAAAAGCATGCCCTCCCAGGCCACCGTGGGCTCATTCACCAGCCATACAAAGTCACTCTCTACTCTTTTCATGTTTATTTGTATTGACCATACATTACACACACTCACGTTTCAGGCCTTTTCTGTATCTAACAAACCATTAACCATGTTTTCAGATAGTCCCCTTGCAAGCATTATTTCCTCTGACTGCCATCTTCCTAGTACAGGTAATCAATTCTTTTACCACTCAATTCATATCATTTTATTCTAGATATCTGAATATTAAAATGGAAACTTCAGATCTTAAGGCAACAGATATCAGACATGTATGTGGAAAAAATATACTTGAATGGAAAGGAGGGGTGGGAAAAGAGGTGGGAAAAGTCTCTCTGGAAGGGTCATGTGTAACTTTAAACCAGAATTTTAAAATAATTATGATGCAAAAATCCAGAATAAATAATTCTAGGCAATAGAAACAAGTGTAAAAGAAGTAAGCTTGGTGAAGTTGAGGAATAGAAAGAGAAGAATGGTACAAGATGAGATAAAAGTTGGTGGTTAGATGAAAATCAACCTATTGGACATAGTAAAATAATAGAACTTTATTCAAATGCTCTTGGAAGCTATTAAAGGGTTCTCAACAGGATATTTAAAATATGCTCAAACTCACTACTAATCAGGGAATTGGATGCTAAAACAAGATATCATTTTACAATCATCACATTGACAATGTTAAAAAGTTGTACAATACCAAGAGTGAGTGAGTAGGTAGAAATAAAATTATTAAAACTACCTTGTGAAGTCATTTGACAACTCCTATGAAGTTAAAGACATATACACCCAGTATTTCTACTTGTAGTGTATGAAATAGAACAATGTTTCTCAAATTGGGGGTATTGACCCATTAAGAGAACATAAATCCATGTCGATATGGAATAATAAGTTTACAAATTAGAATTACATAGAATACTGTAACATAGTATGACACAGAATAGGAAATAATCAGAAAGAATTAGAAAGATATGAAGAAAAGTGTTATTTTATGGAATTTCAATTTCAATCACATAAATACATAAAATACAAAACTCAATGGTTATAATGAAAAAAGTGTCTTAGTATGGTTACATTTTTTAAAATGTTTAAAAATCACTGCCCTAGAGAAATTCTTGCACATGTGCACAGGGATGTATCCAAAGAGGTCAATTACAATAAATTTTTAAATTTATTTATTTATTTTGAGAGAGAGAATGTGCATGCATGTGCAAACATGTAGGCAAAAGATGGACAGAGGAAGGGGGAGAGGGAATCCCAAGCAGGCTCTGTGCACGCAGTAGGGCTTGATCTCACAAAACATGAGATCATGACCTGAGTCAAAATCAAGAGTCAAAGGCTTACCCAACTGAGCCCCCAAGGCACCTCTAACATTTCTTATACACAATAAAAAATTGAAAACAACCTCAGTGTTTATCAACACACAAAGAATTAAATAAACTTGTGATATGACTACATAGTGTAATACTATACAGAAGTTAAACTTAAAAACTAGAGCCAAGTAGGTGAATATCAAGAACAAGCTGAGAAAAAACTGTTTGATTCAAATAATGTAACATAGTTTATACAGTTAAAAACATGCCAAATATCCTGCATCATTTTTGGCAATTTATATAGAAACAAACATCAGTGCTTTCATGGAAATGACATTCACTAAACTGAAAATAGTGGTTATCTCTGAGAGCAAAGGAGAAAGGGAGGATGGGCAAGATATTCAAGAAGTTGCCTTCTTTTCATTGTTCAGTTCTAAAACTGAATGATAGTTATGTAATTACCCATTATACTATGCTCCACAATTTTTGTATGTTCAAAATATTTCATAATAGGGGCACCTGGGTGGCTCAGTCGGTTGAGCATCCGACTTTGGCTCAGGTCATGATCTCATGGTTCGTGGGTTCAAGCCCTGCTTCAGGCTCTGTGCTGACAGCTAGCTCAGAGCCTGGAGCCTGCTTCCGGTTCTGTGTCTCCTTCTCTCTCTGCCCCTCCCTCCTCGCGCTGTCTCTCTCAGTCTCTCAAAAATAAATAAAAAACATTGAAAGAATTTAAAAAAAATCTCACAATAAAAAAGATAAGTCTGCTTGCCACGTGGGGAATATGTAGGGATAAAAGTAGTGAACACAATAACCACAAGAGGCATTGGCACTGGTCCAGAAGACAAGCAATGTAGATCCATGGTTCAAGACTAGTATGCAAGATCCGGGGAAGAGATGTCAGATACAACTAAAAGGTGGAATTAAAGGCTTTGGTCATGAATTAGATGCAAAAGGGAGTGGTGAGAAAAAAGATAAAATCAAGACTGCTTCCCTGTTTTCACCTTGAATAACTGTTGGGAAGAGTTACTGGCGTAAGGAAGACTAGAGGAGAAACAGATTTGGTTTAGTTTGTTTGTTTAATGTTTATTTATTCTTTATTTACTTTTGACAGAGAGGGAGAGAGAGAGCAAGAGAGAGAGAGCACAAGTGGAGAAGGGGCAGACAGAGAGGGAGACACAGAATCTGAAACAGGATTCAGGCTCTGAGCTGTCAGCACAGAGCTGATGTGGGGCTCAGACCCACAAACCAGGAGATCAAGACCTGAGCCAATGTTGGACACTTAACCTACTCAGCCACGCAGGCACCCCAGGGGATAAACAGATTTGGAAAAAAAAAATCAGAAAGTTCAGTTTGGATTTGTTCAGTTTGAAACATCTATTCAGCATCAGTGGAGATGCCAAATAACAACCAGATACAGAAGTGGAGAAGCCAGGACTGAAAAATATAAATCTGGAAGTTACAAGTACACAAATACGATTCTGCCCTTTACGGTGCATCATCATTGTTGATGTGATAGCTTCTTACACTTGTCGCAATAAGACATTTCACATATTTACATTTTGTTTTCGCCTTAAGCCTTAAGGTTAAATTTTGCTTTTTATTTTTAGTCTTTCATCTTGAAGCTTCCAAACATACTTTAAGAATTTATCCACTGATAGGGGTGCCTGGATGGCTCAGTCGGTTAAGTGTCCAACTTCAGTTCAGGTCATGATCTCCCAGTTCGTGAGTTCCAGCCTCGTGTCGGTGTCTGTGCTGACAGCTCAGAGCCTGGAGCCTGCTTCAGATTCTGTGTCTCCCTCTCTCTCTGTTCCTCTCCAATTCATGCTCTGTCTCTCGCTATGTCTCAAAAATGAATAAACGTGAACAAAATTTTTAAGAAAAGAATTTATCTACTGATAAATCTTCCACTTCTAAGGAGTCCAGCAGCCAACAGCAACACTATGCGATCCAGCCCCTACCAGGCCCTCGTTCATTGTCAAAAACATTTATGGACACGAGCAAGTTCTGTGAGAGCACTCTGCAGGATTCCTCTGGGAAAGAAGTTCTCTCCCATAACATCACTGCCCTGAATACATGAAGTATAATGGAAACCAGGAGATACACATAAGAATCACCCCCACAACATCCAACTTCTGTTAAGTATTTTGGAGCGCCTAGTACATATCAGGCACTATCCTAGATCTGGGGATTATGACAGTGAGCTGGACACTTCTGCTGCTGATAGCCAGAAAGCAAATGAAAATAGTTACAACTCTAAAAGCAAATGGAAAGCAAATAAAAATAAGGAGTCGAATAATCAAAATAGAATATCCCCTAATCAAGAGTCAGCACACTTCTTCTATAAGGTTCATATAGTAAATATTTCGGGCTTAACAGGTCATTCAGTTTCTGTTGCAATTACTCAGTTATGACAGTACCACAACATGCCATAGACAACATGGGGGGCGGGGAGAAACACGGCTGTGTGCCAAAAAATATTTTTATGGACACTGAAATTTGAATTTCATGTCACTTTCATACATCACAAAACACTAGATTTTTTTTTTAAAGTTTTTCAACTACTTAAAATGTAAAAACTACTCATCAGTCACAGACCATACAAAAATAAGAGGTAGGCTGGATTTGGCCATGGGCCATTGTTTGCACACCCTTTGCTCTAGATCAACTTCACAATTCTACCTCAGCTATAAGGATAAGTCATATAATTTGCAAGTCCCATTGCAAAATTAAAGTATGGGATGATCCAACATTATTCAGAATGTCAAGATAGCTATAGCAGAGCATTAAACTAAATACAGGGTGAGGAAGGAGTCTTGTGTGACCGTACAGCTCACATGTCCTTGAGGTCAGGCTGCATTTATATCTTAATCACATTTCTGTTTTCCTGGATATAAATTAACTGTCATAGAGACTATTTTAATTATGTGCCCCTAGCAGCAAGTATTTAATTTAATTCTGTACCACTGGAACCCAACCTACGACCTGGCACATGGAAGGTGTTCAACCCAAAGTTAGTAGGTTGAAGGCAGAAAGTAGGAATGCCTATCAGTGAAAGTTTTGTAGATTTTGTTTCTTGAACCACATAGAAACGATGAAATGCTACTGTCATAGAGCATTATAGCTCCCGTGAAAACCCACCCAGAGGTCTAGAGATCTGCATTTCTGGAATCTGCTTTATAAAACCAGCTTGATTTTCCCTTGTAATATTGAGCTCTTTCTCCAACCTCACCTCATCCTTCTCTCAGCTGGTACCTCACTTTCCAGGAAGAAGAATCCACTTCAGTTTCAAATGTGCCAAGATCTCTCTCGGCTCTTGGACCTTTGCGATGTTGCTTCCTCTCTCTGCAAAGACTTCTACCATCTCCACCTGGGTGAGCCTTGGTTTCCTTCACAGCTCTGTCTCCTCGTTCTGGGACCCTGTTCTCACACACTGCTCCCTACAGAGAACACTGGGTGATGCTCCCGTGTGTCCAAGAGTTCCCGCCCCAGTGTCTGAAAGCTAACCGAGAAAAGCTTTAAGCCTCCTTCCCCAGCTCTCCAATAGTCTTGGGCCAGCTCCTCAGAAACAAAGACCACAGGGCATTCATCTTTGTCTCTTAAGCACTTGGCACACAATAGGTGCTCAGTAAATGTTTGATAAATTAATGAGTGAATGAGTGTATTTAAGAGCAGCCTGGTAAATGTGGTCTGACTACTCAAGGCTTATTTCCCTCAGGAAATCAGAACTAAAACAGCCTGAAACCCTCCCCCTCAGAAGAATAACAACTTCCACAGCTCACGGAACTCTCTGGCACAGTATGCCTTGCCAGGAGTGTGGCCCACTGTGTGTGGTGAAGGCAGCTGTGGCCACCCAGTGGTCACTATGACAGTTCCCGGCAAAGCCTCAGCAAGCCGGAAGGGAAAGTTCTACATTTGTCTTCCTCTCCTTTCATCATTGATTCATTGATTTGGCAAATATTTCTTAGGTTCCAGGCACTGCTCTAGCAGGGCGATGTGTCTGTGAACCAGAAAAGTCCCCTTTATCATTAAGCTCCTTCGCTGGTGGTGAAAATAGAGAAAAAACAAATAATCACATAGTAAATGTCAGATGATAATAAGGGTTATGAAGCACAAGAAAAGCACAGTGAGGGACTTGGGTGCGGTCGGGGACAGTCAGGAGACGATAGAGCGAGGAGCTGGGGTATGCGTGGGGGTGTGTCAGCAGCAGGGCCTGCACTGGAGGGAAGGGGCCAGAGCCCCAGAGGTGGAAAGAACAGCCAGTGGCCAATGTGTCTGGAGGCAGGAGGAAGTGGACCAAGGACAGTGACAGAAAAGAGGTCAAAATCCAGTCAAGGCAAGATCAAGAGGCTTTCAAAGGCCATGCTGAGGACTCTGGATTTGCTCTTCCTCTATTTAATTCTATTATTTTATTTTTAATAATAACAATAATAAAGTGAAAGGACACAGGTCTTGAGCACTGGGCCATGCAGCTAATTCTGCATGGTCGTCTCCTATCCTGAGCACTGGGCCACGCAGAACCAAACTGACTCCATGACAGGCTTTAGATTCCCCCAGAAACAGCAGGTTGGAGTCTTGTCTTCTCCAGGAAGATCAGACTTTTACCAAAAAAGGAAACTATCTCCACTACACCCAATCAGGGAAATTAGAAGAGATGCATAACATTCCTGAGGTTGGGGGGCTTAGGCGTGGAATCTCAGATAGTGGCTCAGTGTTAGCTAGCCAATGGCTCGCCGTTCACCCAAACCCCACGTGGGGGTCCTCAAACCCACCCCACAACTGGACATTTCAAAGGTATTCCAGGTGTTATGATTGGGTCCTGCCAATTGTAACAGACACCTTAAAGATTCTATATGGTCAAGACTGTTGCCGGGGCTAATGTATAGCCGTGATTGGATCGCTGTGTCTATGTCACCAACCCTTGTACCTTCCCCTCTCCAAAACCCCATAAAAACCCTACCCCGCTATTGCTCTCAGCACAGATCCACTGCGTTGGTGAAGTCTAAGGGTCCGAACTGAAGCCCGAATAAATGCCTTTTGCTTTTGCATGTGTGACTCGGTCTCTCTGGTGGTCTCTGGTCTTTGGGGATATTGCAATCTAGGCATAACAAAAGTAGATTTGGAAAACCTCCTGAATCCAGACATTGTCTACTTCCCTTCCCATCCTCAGATTTTCATAATTTTTAATCTCTGAAAGTATCAACATGAGCCAAATAGAAGAACACATGAAGCTTTCCCCAAGGTTCTCTGGGAGACCTCAGCTGAGAACACACAGAGGAGTTCTGGAACACTCAGCAAGCTCCTTGTCACACAGATACTGATGCGTGTGGTCAAATCACAGCCTTCCAACTTTATTTCCATGGAGTATACTTCGGGTATCAATGAGTCTTTTCTGTGACTGGCATTAAGGAAACCTCCCAGAAAAGTCCTTGCTGTGCAGTGATTTTTAATTTTTTTTCTGTCTTTTATTTATTCTTGAGAGACAGAGAGAGACAGCACAAGCAGGGAAGGGTCAGAGAGAGAGGGACACACAGAATCCAAAGCAGGCTCTAGGCTCTGAGCTGTCAGCACAGAGCCCAATGCAGGGCTCGGACGCGAACTGTGAGATCATGACCTGAGCTGAAGTCGGACGCTCAACCGACTGAGCCACCCAGGCGTCCCTCTGCAGTGACTATTAGTTGCCTAAAATGACTGACATTTATATTGTACCTTGCTATTTAAGCAGTTCTGTGTTGAAATGCTAATCCTGCTGAGGGTCCACCCTTTGTCCCATCTTGTTGTCATGAGAACTGAAGCAGAGAAAAATCACAGAGCACATCTCACTCTGCAGAGATCTGGGTTCAGATCCCAGCTCTAAGACTTCTCTGCTTTGTATTTTCAGGCAGACTTCTTACCCTCACCTCCTTTCTTTAGAAGTGTCATCTGTAGAGTGACAATACTGATAACAGCAGCCCCTTCCCTGGGTGCCCGGACCGTAGCAGGCATTACATGTGTGTTTGGTATTGTTAATGTATGACTATATGATGAATTCTGAAAATATTAATAGGTGGGGGGTGGAGGGCAGAGAGAGAGAGGGAGACACAGAATCTGAAGCAGGCTTCAGGCTGAGCTGTCAGCACAGAGCCTGATCCAGGCTCAAACTCACAGACCACAAGATTGTGACCTGGGCCAAAGTCGGACACTTAAAACTGAGTGACCCAGACACCCCATGAAATCTAAGTACTCTTAAGTCAATAATTTCATAATTTTAGTGGTTAATTAAGGCATCTCTGTTCTCATTGGTCCCTGTGATTTGGTGGGGTGGTGGTTTGGTGGAGAGCTTAGGCTGTCCTGTGCATCCATATGCCCCATATGCCACTGAGGAAGAAGGAGAGGCTAAGGAAAGGGCTGAACTGTATGGTCATCTGACCTCCACCACAGTGCGAAGATGCAATTTCACAAAACACAAGATGCCGTGTACCTTGTTTTCCTATAGCTTTTCAAACTCATAGAAGGCTCAAAAGCAGATTCTGAAAAATAGTTAGAAAATTAATTTTAGTCCACTTCATACTTCTTCCTTATACAGTGACCTAAGTAGATGTTGGGACACAGAGACTTTTTAAACCTGTTCAGGAGACATTACAAAAGCTGAGTTGGGCAGTTGCAATGAAAACCACCTAGTCCATGGGGCGCCTGGGTGGCTCAGTTAAGTGTCCAACTTCAGCTCAAGTGGTCATCTTGTGTTGTGAATTTGAGCCCTGCGTGCAGCCCTGTACTGACAGGTCAGAGCCTGGACCCTGCTTCAGACTCTGTGTCTGCCTCTCTCTGCCCCTTCCCCACTTGCACTCTGTCTTTTTTTCTCTCTAAATAAACATGGAAAAATTTTTTAAAAACAGAAAGAAAACCATATAGTCCACAAAGTCTAAAATACTATTTGACCCGTTTTAGAAAGAGTTTTCCAATCTCAGTTCTAGAACAGTGCCTGATATATAGTAGCTACTTAAAAACTGTGCTTGATGGATGAATGAATAAACGAATGAATGAATGAATGAATGAATGAATAAGTATAATCTTCATGACAACTCAATTTCATAACAATTTTAAGTGGTAGAGCTGAGATTTAAACTGAGTTTAGTATCTCCAAAGACACACCCATTCATTGTACCATATTTCCTTCCTAAAATAACCCCCATATGTTTAGCACTTTACTATTCAAAAGACATTGTTATTCTCTTCTTGTTTGACATTAACAACAACCTTCTCAGAAGTTTTGCCATTGTCACTTCTATGTTTTAGGTGGGGAAACAGAAAACGGGCTCAGATAGGTGAAATACTGGGGCTCCCCGGTGGCTCAGTTGGTTAAGCAGCTGACTTTGGCTCAGGTCATGATGTCACAGTCTGTGAGTTTGAGCCCCACAATGGGCTCTATGCTGACAGCTCAGAGCCTGGGGCTGCTTAGGATTCTGTTTCCCTCTCTATCTGTCTCTCCCTTGCTCACCTCTCTGTCTCTCTCCCTCTCAAAAATAAACATTAAAAAAATTTTTTTCAAAAATGTGAAATATTTTGTCCAGCATCACTCAACAGGTAGAAGGAGTCTGGACTGGGTACCAGGACTCCCCTTTGCCTCTACCATGTTTAAAAAATCTGTTTATCGGGCACCTGGGTGGCTAAGTCGGTTAAGCAATCAGACTTCGGCTCAGGTCATGATCTCGTGGTTTGTGGGTTCGAGTCCCCTGTTGGGCTCTGTGCTGACAGCTCAGGGCTTCGAGCCTGCTTCAGATTCTGTCTCCCACTATCTCTACCCCTCCCATGCTCATGTTCTATTCTCTCTCTGTCTCTTAATAATAAATAAATGTTTTTAAAAAATTAAATCTGTTTACCTTCATTTATCATCTGTGCTTCTAAAGAGTGTGAATATCTCATTATCTTTATATCCTCAATGCCTAGAATAGCTGGTGTTTCCTGGTGAATACCCTATAAATGGTTAGTGAATAAATGTAATTAAATTTCCCACTTGACAGAAGGTAACTAAATCATGCAACATTAACATGTGTAACTGGCATAAGGACTACCAGTGTGAGGTTCATTGGCCAGGCTCAATACCTGTATCCTAGTTCACAGATTCCAGCCTTCATACACTCTTCTCCCTGATTCCAAGCTTACTATTTATATAAGGCAAAAAAGATAAGTAAGGAGGTTATTTCCCAATCCAAAAATACTCACATCTGACATAACTCTCCCTCCTAAGGTCAAAGGACATTCTTTGGGGGTGCACATGTATCATCTATTTCCTTTTAAAACCTATACACTAACAGATGTACACTGTTCTTAAGTTTTGCCACGCCTTCCTTGAAGAAGAATGAGATATTCTTTAAACATTAAGAGGATGGTAAGGAATGAAATGTTTGTATAAACTTTCCTTTTTGACAACTATCATAGAGTTTATGGGAAATATGATTAATAGCATAAAAATTGTTTCTATCTTTGGCTAACCAGTATCCGGTAATGAATCAACTCATCACAACTGAAGATAATGTGTACTCTGTTCAGATTTCTTAAATATGACATGATTGCTAGTGGAAATATTCCAACTCATGAAATATTTACACAGCAGTGAAAACAGTTAAGACACAATAGGCATGTAGGAACATTGTTCTGGATTGAAAGACACAAAAAATGTGTGCTGACAGATGAACAGATATATGGACCCTTCATAAAGGCCTAGGACATCTCCAAGGATAGACATGTCTTCTTGAGGAGTTACTGATTCAGAACTCTTTCTGTTCTAAGATACGGCAGTCACACGATATTTGCTTTCAGTTTTGGGTTATAAGATAAAAGTTAAAAGGAGAAATAGAGGCTCTGGACATTGGCCAAGAATCATTTAATGCGCATCTCCCAATCTCTCTCTCTCTCTTACCCTCTTTCTCTCACCCTTCCTCCATTCTCCTGTTCTTCCTCCTCTGAAATATTTCCTGATCTTTCTTTCCCTCCTCCTCCTCTTCCCTCTTCTTTTATCTCTTTCATTATCTCTTCTACTTCTACCCCTCCTCTCCTTTTTCTCTTCCTTTCTTTCCTTCTGTTTCTCCTCCCTCTCTTTCTCTCTTATTTTCCCTAAATGTGTAGTTTTAATGACTCAGGGTGAAAAATTATATTATTAGTACTAACATTCAGAGAGTCTTAAATTATTGTCAAACATAGAAAGAAATTAATGGTCAAATGCATGCCAAATTTCTGCATATCCATTATTACATTTGAACAATGAATTATTACAGTATTAATCAAATTAAACTCTGGGAACTGATTTCAAGATGCCACATTGAACTAATTTACAAAATTTGCACTGACCTAAGTTCCCCTTCAGTGCAACCTTCCTTCCTTCTAGAGTCCATTATGGCGATAAAATAATCAAACTACTCTTTTGTAATAATAATCCTAATCTCTCACTGCCATAGGTAATATAAGTAAAAAGAAAGAGAGTGTTTATAAATAGATATCAGGGGGTTGTTATTTGTATAAAATTTACCCCCTCCCAAAGATACTGGATTTTCTTTAGCATAAGATGAGCTATGATATTTATTGTTTTAAGAACATTTTCAATTTGAAATAGCAAGCTTACATTTGTAGGATGCCAGGTATTATTTGCCTGGAATTCAAGAATAGATTACTTAACATTTTTTCCATGGTTCTACGATTCAATAAATTCTTAGTAACAGAGAAAAATGCTCTATTGTATTTAATTATTCAAATACAAGATTAAAAAAATAAGATAGCACTTCTCTTAATGGTATTACCATTCTGTTGTTAAAATGAAAACCAGAGGCCCAAGATGGAGTCACTTATACTAGGGCAAGTCACCAAGTGGGGCTTTGTACCCAACCAACCTGCAGTTTTGACCTTCCCCAGAAATGCAGTCTTAACCCACCAGTCATTCAGGAATTTTCCGGCCAGCATCAGTGAAATAATCTGTCACCTAAGGCCTCCTGCACTACCCCCTAAGGTAAAGGTACCTTGCCTAAAACAATCCTTTTCTTTCACTAATAACTCTTGCCCCATCTTCCTTCCTACAAAAACCTTCCATTTTGTAAAACTCTTTGGAGGTCCCCTCTACTTGCTGGATGTGAGACAGGCAGATTTACAAGAGGCCTAATAAAACCAATTAGAGCTTCAGATTTACTCCACTGAATTTTTGCTGTTTAACACTGTAAAACCAGCCTATTTAACCATGGTCTTTCTTAAAAACAACAATGGATGCTCATATATGTATATTTTATATATACATATATATATTTTATATATACATATATTTTTTTTTCCTATCCCTGATATTTGTATTCTCCAATCCCTGAAGTAGGAGACTTGACAAACAGTAACTCTCTAGTTTTAGGTTTATTTGAACATTTAAAGTATCGCTATTACTGACATAAATCTCTTCTGCAAAGCCTCTGTAGCCTAAAGACTAACTGAGCAAGGTATTCACTCATATTTACTTACCTCAAGGCAAGGGAGATGTAAGTGGCTTTCTGGTGACAATAAGCATGTTGTCTGTGTTTATATTCAGCAAAAGCCTATTCTAGGGACTAGTTACAACTAACCACAATCTGGGAGCTTCAGGAGAGTTCCTTAAATCAGACAGTGGTGTTATCAGGCTATAGGCAAAGGACATCTTGGCTAAGTCAAAACACAGTGTGTCTATTTGGTCCTGGCTATTATTTACTTTCACTAAGAAATCAGGCATTTTTGGTTCCATTGAGATAAATTCACCCATGGATGGGGTAGTTGTGGTGGTTCCCATTGACTTTGGGTTCATATTGTTACCATTAAGTTACCATTTATGATGTGAGGACCATATGCCAGGCACTCCACTAAGTACCTTGCATGCATTATCTCATTTAATCCTTTCAGCTACTAGGACATTATGATCATTAACCCTATTTTACTAATAAGAAATTTAAGAGTTAAAGATTCAAGGTCACATAGCTAAGAAATAGCAGATCTGTGTCTTACACCCATGCCTGTTAGATTCGATAGTTTAAGTACCCCCAACACATACATAGACAATTCTTTACTGCCAATATATTTAGTGCATAAACAATTATTAACATATAAATAGAAATAAAGTCCATGTAAAATGTCTTTTTTATAATGTACTTAAAAATATTCTACCCTCTAGTGTCAACCTTCATCTTGAGTTTATTAGCACTCTAAAGCAAAAACACTGGGGCTTGCATCAGGAAAAGTAAGTTCTGGCCTCAAATTTACCACTAGCTTGCTATGTGATTTTGGGAAATTCATTTCCCTCTTTGGGCTTCAGTGTTGAGTCTTGCAAAACAATGGAACTGGATTATATCCATCTCTAAAGTCACTTACCATTTTGAGATTCTATCAGTTGGCCATTGGTTAAGAAGACTTTGTCTTCAGAAAAAATACACTTTATCACAACTGCAATGATCATGATTTTTCATATTCTTGGGATTTTAAGAAATAAGCTTCATTTAAACAAATTAAGTTATGGCTGAGAAAAGTAGCCATGCAAAGGGTCTAGCTATAAAGATGGAAAATGCCAGACATTATGCTAAGTGTTTTCACTAACGCCCTATCAATTCTGAGATACATCCCTTTACTCTCATTTTACAGAAAAGAAGATTAAGGCTCCAAGAAGTAAGGTGTCTAGTATGATGTTATGTAGTTAGTAAGTGCTACAGCAGTGACTTAGACTCATTCCCCTCTCTGGAATCACAAGCTGTCAGTGGTAGGAGGGGTTTTGGAGGTCACATAGCCTAATGTTCTGTCTAAAATTTAGTTAATATTGGGATGCTCAGTCCTGTGAATAACTTATGGTCCTTTTAGGTTTGAAATGTACACTGAGTCTCCCACGGTTTGGACGAAGATAGAGGAGACAGACATAATACTCATTAAATGGAAAAAAAAGGCAAGATCCAATGAAATAAAGGAAAATCTAAGTTTAACACAGGGATTAGGAGCTCAAGACTTGGAAACAGACTGATTTGGGTTCAATCTTGACTCTGACACTAAATGGATATGTGACAAGACAAAGCTTTTTTTAAAACTCAGTAAGTCCTAGTGGTGTCCTCATCTGTGAGGTAGGAATACATTATCTACTCCACAGCTTACTAGGAAGATTACCTGGGATAATCCACATTAAACTGCTCAGCAGAATACCAGGTATACACATAAAAGTGGATTATTGTTCTTATTTCTTTCTCAGTGAACTAAAGGGAAGAACATGAAACTTCACCCCTTTACCTACTTAGCTCTGACCTCTAGGGTTCCAGCCTTTCTCCCCCAGCCTCCACTGCCATCATACAGAAATTACATTTCACTAAAGACAAACCATGTCTGTGGTTCAATAACTGACTTCGCCACTTTAGGCAGTCATTCCAGGTCTGAGTAGCAGTTGCATTAACAACAAACTCTTTAAGAAAAGACAAACAAGTATACAAATACCAACAAACCCACTGTAGAGCTTCAGTACTCAATACAAATCTCAGTCTGCCTGACAACATCATCACAGACCCCGTAGAAACCTACACAACCTTTCACCAAAAACATATTTGGCAAGAACTGGAAATGTCAGAAAATGAGGAGGGAAGGCAAAGCATGAGGTAGGGAAAGTACGTCAGCCTCAAATATGAATAAGATGGATGGTTAGTGACAGGGCTATGCCAGATACTGGTAGCATAGACTATTTGTTTTGCATGAGTTTGTCTAAAACAATAATTCTTGTTTACATGCAATTTTTAAATTACTTCCCTTGGAAAACAAGAAGGTTCTCAGCCCAGCAGCTCAAGTTGTTTCAAGGGACAATTAAAATAAATAGTTCACAGCTACAACAAGGTGGGCAGGGATTGAAACAATCATAGGACAAGGACAGTGGGAAGCAAATGGAAAATGGCATAGGAACACAATAAACCCGAATGAGTGGAAAGGGAGGGGAATCACACTAGTGGTGCTGACTTTTCCTTTCAATCCAGAAAGTACTTAGTTATTTCCAGATTTTCTCCTCCAACCTTCTCTCAGTCACCTTTCCTTTTATATCTCAAATTATAAGTGTCTGGAGGATAGGATCATATCTTTCATCTCTGCATGTCCAACAGTAGGAACTCAGTAAATGCTTATTGAATGAATGATTGAAGGTGTACATGCACCTACAGTTACCACAGTACATTTTCTGGTTCCTTAAACTTCCTAATTGTCAGGTTCTACAATTTAACATGGCTAAGTCTCATTTTGTGTGCGTGCGTGTGTGTGTTTCTTCTAGGAGTATAAACAACTAAACAATGTGGTCATATTCTTGAACAGGGAGTTAAAGCATCGGAGTTCTGGTTATGTCTCAGCTTTAACTTGTCATGTGATCTTGGACACATTGTTCACCTTTTCTGGACATCTTTTACCATGTCTATAGGTTGAGATGGGTTATTGCAGTATAGCCTTGAAGGTTCTTCACAGCCCTAAAACTGAGAGAGTCTGGTAATAAATTAACATCGAGCCAAAGTTATACCATGCAAGTATACATACAATGCTCCTAAATATGAAAGCATACAGTGTGTGCTATATAAAATGAGCTACCACAGAAGCATCTGGGTGGCTCAGTTGGCTCAGTGTCCCACTCTTGATTTTGGCTCAGGTCATGGTCCTAGGGTCATGGGCTTGAGTCTGTGTTGAGTGTGGAGCCTGCTTAAGATTCTGTCTCAGAACAAATGGTGGGTAGAGGAAAGAGGTGGGTGGGTGGTACTAAAGTGGGTACCTGTGAGGAGCACTGGGTGTTGTATATAAATAATGAATCACTGAATTCTACTCCTAAAACCAATATTGCACTGTATGCTAACTAAAATTTAAATTAAAAAAAAAAGATTTTCTGTCTTCCTCTTTCTCTACCCCTCCTTCTATCTAAAATAAAAATTAAAAAATAATAAAATGAGCCTGGACAAAAAAAAGATTTAATTTGTATGCCTGGGCAAAGAAATGCCTAATGAAGTAAGGAAGAAAATGAAAATAAATTTGGATCTGAAGGAAATAAATGAGGAAGGAAAAGATTTTGATGACTTTCCAAAACTAACTTAAGTCAAGTTATTCAATAAAATTTTGCAATATTTATTCAAGATAAAAATTACAGGATCTGAACAAGTTGTTCTAATTTTAATATCAAATGAAAGCTTAAATGGAAATTAATATAGTTACTCCCACAAGATGATGAAATAAAAAAACAACAACCATCATTTGAAGCAGAACAGTGGTAACTTACAGAAGTATTTTAGCTATTTATGATTACAAAACTAGTAACCATAGTACATATATCAGAACTATTTCCTATAAAGTAATATGAAGAGATAAAATACACTTGATTCCCCTCAAAACTAGTCATATAAACATTTCTATAACATTCTTATAAAACACAAATTAAATAGTGCTCTTGAACTGGCTTGGAAATCTAATCAACCTTCACATAACATTGAATCCATGGGGAAATGTTTTAGTTTCAAAACAAAACAGAATTTAAAGTGAATTATCTGATTATGGCCCATTATCTGATTATGTGCACTGTAAACATCAGAGAATAGTATCCTATAAATCCACTTAAGGCATAAAAACTCCCCTATCTGTGTAACTCCTTAGGTCACCAATCCTGCACTTCCCCCTCTGCCTAGAGGCACACCAGGTACTATACGAAATAGGAAAGCACACACATTCTTTTTCAATGTTTTAATTCAAAACTGTTCTTTCAGATCCCTTTCTTACCACTGATTTCATGCTGCCTTCCAAGTTCCGTCTACTAAACTTGCTGCCCATTTTCATCCTTGCCTTACCTACTGAATTTGTTATTACTGCTTTTTTTCCTAACCTGAGCAGTGATTTTGATAGAAATTTTCTATCTGCTCTCCTTATAATATGACTTCCTCTAGCCACCTTGACTGAGCATCCTTAAAGAGTCTACATGGCCCTAAGACCTCCTGCCCAGTATATTTGTTAAACAGAGTCACCATTCACTCTGTCCAGCCGATTGGAAAAAACAAGACTAAAGTTTTTACAATCTAATAGGTAGGGTTTATTAACTGGCCAGAATCACATAATGTTGAAAACATCTCATCACTGCCTGAATATTTTAAATATTGACTACCATAGGGGCACCTGGGGGGTTCACAGTTGGTTAAGTGTCTGACTTCAGTTCAGGTCATGATCTCACAGTTCATGAATTTGAGCCCTGCATTGGGGTCTCTGTTGTCAACACAGAGTCCACTTCAGATCCTTGGTCCCACTCTCTCTCTCTGCCCCTCCCCAAATTGTGCTCTCTCTCTCACTCTCTCAAAAATAAATAAGTAAATATTGAGTGGCATAAAGAAGAGTATATTCCTTTGGTGGGATCATAGATTATTGTTCACTTGGTCAACAAGTAATTATTGAGCACCTATTGTATATCAAGCACTGTGTCTCACATCTGAGTTAGGATATAGTGGTAAACAAGACACATTACATGACTCCATGATACTTGAAAATCTAGCAGGGATGAACTTTTGACAAGTAATTGTAAGTGAGATAAAGGTTATGAAGTGGAGGTGCAAATACTATAGAAATGTGTAAAAAGGGAAGCCTGGCTTATTCTGGGATGTCAAAGAAATCTAAATGAGGACATAAGTCAGGGAAAAGACTTTATAAATTATTTCATCTAAATCCTCAATTACATATAAAGCCATTTCAGTTTGGAAAGTAGAAGTGACCAGCTTGCCTCATGAATGGGTGGTGACAGACTCTAAACACACTTATCTCTCTATCTTGCTACTACTTTCTAAATAGAACTTTCCAAACAAGTAATGAGTTAAAAAGACTCAATATAGAGATAGGCCCACTATAGGCAAGTAATCACAATTATTATGGCAAATAAACATTTAGCAGCATTTAATTCAATTCGGTGAAAATATTAAGTAAAAGTAGAAAGTATGAAGTAAAATAAGTGATAATATGCACTGACAGTACAAATATTCCCTTTGCATTTAAAGTTAGCTTATCTTTAAAGGCCCAGCCACTATGTTATGTTCTCCGAGAAGCAGTAGTCTGGCCACAGGGAGCTCCTCAGAACTCCTGGCACAACGTGACTAACTGCACCACTCTTATGGCATTAACGCTTAATGCTGTGCATTGCCATTTTTTCATTTTTACACCGTTTTAAGCTTGAGCACAGCAGAAATTGCACATCAAACCTTTGTGCACAGCCTTTGCCTTTACTGCTGAATAGTTATCAAGTTATCAATCATATCCTTGGTAGACAGAAATCTAAGATGGCCCTCCAAGGTTCTAATCCCGTGGTGTGTACGCCATGTGTAATCCCCTCCCCTTGAGTTTGGGCAGGATGCATATGATGAATTCCAAAGGTGAAGAGAGGTTTACAGATTTAATTAAGAATCTTAACCAGTTGACTATGACTCAGTCAAACTTGAGATTATACTGGGTGGACCTGACTTAATCAGACTAGCTCCTTAACCAAGACTGGAAGCTTCAGAGATTCTTTTGCTGAATTTGAAGAGCCACCATGAGTTCTACAGCTGCACGGAAATGAATTCTTCAAAAAATCATGTGAGGTTGAAAGAGCATTCTTTTTTAATTTAATTTTTTTAAATGATTACTTATTTTTGAATGAGAGAGAGACAGAGAGTGAGTAGGGAAAGGCACAGAGAGAGGGAGACACAGAATCCGAAGCAGGCTCCAGGCTCTGAGCTGTCAGCACAGAGCCTGACGTGGAGCTTAAACTAACGAACTGTGAGATCATGACCTGAGCTGAAGTCAGATGCCCAACTGACCAGGTGCCCCAAGAGCATTATTAGCCTCACATGCATCTGTCATTCCAGCCAGCAGCATGGCCACAGCTTCTAACACTCTGAGCTGAGGACCCAGCTAAGAGTACCCACCTTACTGACTCATAGAAAATAGGATATAAAAAATGGGTATTGTTTTAAGCCACTAAGTTTGTGGTGAATTATTCAGTAGCAATAGAAAACTTATTCAATGATCTAGGGTCTGCATTCACTGTGCAAACCCATGCAAGGTGGTCTGGAGAGAGAAGAGCGAGCTCTTCCAAGTCAATGGTGACAAACACTGTATTAGGCAGCTTGGACTGCCCTAACAAGATACTACAGACAGGGCGGCTTAAGCAATAGAAATTTATTTTCTCACAGTTCTGTTGACCGGAAGTCTAAGACCAAGAAACCAGCAGGCTTAGTTTCTGGTGAGGGCTCTCTCCTTGGTTGGTGGATGAACCCCTTCTCCCTGGGTCCTCACTTGGCCTTTCCTCTGTGCAGGTGGGGCTGTCCCTCCCTCTTCTTCTCAAAATACCAGTCCAATCAGATTAAGGCCCCACTTTTATTACCTCATCTAATCTTAATAATCTTTTTAAAGGCCCTCCAGTCACATAAAGTCATATGAATTTGGGAGGACACAGTCCAGTCCATAACAAAGAGGTAATGCAAAGAGATTGCAGAGGCACAAGTAAGTAGCAGTAGAAAAGGAAGAAAGGAGATGCAGCCTGGAAAATATATAAAGGAATAAGGGCCCGATGCTTACTTGGACACTGAAGATAAAGGAGCAACACAAATGGAAGGAAAGTTTGCTGCCTTGGAGAGATACATCAAAAGCCATGTAACCGGTATAAAGGAAGTCATTCCTTTGAGGACGGTTTTTGTTTTGTTTTTCTGTTGGAAAGAATGATCAGAAAAAGAGAGACAGAAACAAGGCAAGGACTTTTGTTGAAATTAACGAATCGGGAAGTCATACAGTTGTGTCTACTAGACAACAAAAAATACAGGCTAAAAAGAGTTAACAAAAAGTCCACATTTTAGCCCAAAAAATTATTGATGTGTAAATAGTTACAGAAATTTTTCATTGAAATTAATGGAGAACTTATGGATTTTTTTCTATTTTTTAAAATGTAATTCTATTTGTTTTATTTCCCAAGAATCAACCTATTTTATGCTGTTCAATCCAGTTGCATGTTAAGAAATGATCAAATATAAGTTTACCAAAACTGAAAATACTTCCTTTTATTATTTAAAAAAAATGTTTATTTTTGAGAGAGAGGGAGGGAGAGCATACATGCACATGCAGGGAAGGGGCAGAATAGAGAGGAAGACACAAAATCTGAAGCAGGCTCCAGGCTCCGAGCTGTCAGCACAGGGCCCAACACAGAACTCAAACCCATGAACTATGAGATCATGGCCTGAGCCGAAGTTGGATGCTTAACCCACTGAGCTGCCCAGGTGCAGAAACTGAAAATAATTCATATAGCAGTTCTAAAGCACATTTTATAAAATATAAACCCCATGGAGCAATCTATTATAGATTTTTGTGGTAATAAAAGGATGTACATCTATGTCTCTACCCAAGAGCCACAATGCTCATTATCTTATGAAAGATTTGTAATCAATTCTAGATCAATGGTTCCCAAAGTTGGTTGCATATTAGCATCACTCAGGGAGATTTACGAAAACACAGATAAACAGGGTTCATCCTAGGTTAACTAAGTCAGTTCACAGTACTGGGCCTAGATGCTTCTAATTTAACTTTTCCTCACATAAATCTGATGCCTGGCTACATATTGGTCTGGAACAGGTTAGTAAGACATTTCTGTTAATCCTGTGCTTTGTCCTCTTGCCATCATGAGCAATTAACTAATTTCTATTAGACATTGTTATTAATGTCATTAGAGAAAGGAGGAAAATAAGACTAGAAGTTCCGAAGACAGGGGCAGGGTCTTGTATATTTGAAGGAAGGAGAAGATAAGGAATGGTCTCATGGAGAAAGGGAAGAGGTGTTTGACCTGATTCTTACAAGCAACCCCACCCCTATTATTTACAGAATGGGAGCAGTACAGAGTGCCTTCTCTTCTTCTTCCAGAGATGTGCCCTCCAGCTGCATGGCCCATGCTCTCAAGGACTGACCTGGGAAGGCTCCCCAAGGAGTTTATGGAAAAATGCTTGGAACATTTTGGGTAGAGAATTCTGGAGTCCCAGTTACTTGGAGCATAGTGTAGAAAACAGAAAGGGTTAATGTGTGCGCTCTGAAAGGACATGTGACTTTGGCCTTATTGATTTTGCACCTTGAAGGTTGAAACATGGCTAAGGAAGGCCAGAGTTGGCTCCCTAAAGCCAGGCTGACCAGAAGGTATTACCTCTTCAAGTCACAATTAGATAGGATTCAGTGGACACTGCTGGAGGAGGAAGGAAGAGGCAGGGAGAAATTGCCAGAGGAAATTAACCAAATGCTAAAAGAGAAATGGTCATAGAGTGAATATTCAAACTGTTTTAGAAGCAGAAGGTATCCATCGTTCTTGCTTCCAAGAGGGTTTTCCATCTTATTCTGCTCCTATAACCTCTGCCTCTTGAAAACCTTAACTACTAAGGGTTGTATTGTGTCCCCACAACATTTGTATGTTGAAGTTCTAACATCTAACACCACAAAGAGTAACATATTTGGAAACAGGGTCATTGCAGATGTAATTAGTTAAGATGAGATCATACTGGAGCAGAGTGAGCCCCTAATCCAATTTGACTGGCATCCTTTGGACACAGAGAAATGCGCACAGAGAAAACTCAATGTAAGGATGAAGGCAGAGGTCGGAGAGATACTTCTACAAGCCAAGGAAGGGCAGAGAGTGTCAGCAAACCACCAGAAGCTAAGGGAAGAACAGATGCCCCCTCACATCGCTGAGAAGCAACCAACCCTGCCAACACCTTGATCTCAGGCTTTTAGCCTCCCAAATTGTGAGACAATACATTTCTGTTGGTTAAGCCACTCAGTTTGTGGTATTTTGTTACAGCAGCCTAGCAGACGAATACACTATCCACACATCCACATGGATGCCACCTTCTCCTGGAAGCTTTTCTCTTGCAGCCCTTCTTAAATCTCATTCTTACCTTCTTACCTTTGGCCCCTGGAAGCATGGTCGTCTCAGAAAAGTCATCACACTCACTTGTGTTACAGTCATGTGTGCACCTGTCTTCTCTCTCTGACGGACTGGAAACTCTGGTCCAATTCATCATTTTATTCCTGAAACAGAACACAGTACTTCGTGCAGGACAGGCACACAACACATTTGTTGGATAGAACAAATTAAAGGAAAATCTTATAGAGAGCAAAGCCTATAGGGAAATATTTTTGGTCAGCGCTACATAAAAAACATTTTTCTTTCAGATGAAGACCTACCTCGAGTCCCAATTATTTGGCACCTTCTTTCTGACAGATATGTGACAGCCTCCCGTGATGCAAAGATTAATCGATACAGACCACAGTTAAAAGAACTTACAGGTAAATTAAAGGAGATATTCAAGAAAACATTCATACTGTAATGTGGTGAATAGTAGGTTAGGATGCAGGGCAGGGTTCATTCTATGGGAATTCCATAGAAGAAGTGTCTACCCCATCTGGGGATCAGGGTGAGGGGGATGGGAAAGTAGTGGATGGTCAAGGATAGTGACAGCTGAGCTGGGACCAGGGGTGGGCCTCCCCACTCTTCTGGAGGTGACTGTGAACACACAGGCCTAGATAGTGGATCTTCATTCTCCCAGAAATGTGTCTTTGAACAATTCAGCATTTCACAGGGTAGCAGGTGATTGAGCATGAATTTACAGAGAAGGGATCAGTAGGTGGCACAGTTAGAAAACTGCCACCTCCTGCAGTCACTGGTTACCCCTACCAGGAAGAGATCTGAAGAGGCAGCAGGAGAGACAGTTACAATGAGTTTGTGACACATTGGAATGCAAGTCAAGAGAGTGCAAGATGGAAGACAAGGAGCACCCACTGAGAACTGTTCACCAGGAACTAACCCAGTTCTTCAGAAAGGGCTCCTCGGGACACATTGCCCTGCAGGCTCCTGACACTCAAGACTGCATGTTCCTCCCTCATGCTTGCAGTCTTGGAAGCTCCTCCATTCAGCAGGCAATCACACTGTGAAGCAATGGCTTCTCCTTTGGCTTCTATCCCATTGCATCAGTTTGTTAAGGCAGCTACAACAAAGTGCCACAGACCAGGGGGCTTAAACACCAGAAATTTATTTTCTAACAGTTCCAGAGGCTGGAAGTCTGAGATCAAGGTGTGGCAGTCTTGGCTCCTTTTGAGGCCTCTCTCCTTGGCTTATAGATGGCCTTCTTCCTGGGTCTTCTCCTTGTCTTCCCTCTATGTCTGTGTCTGTCCAAATCTGTTTTTCTTAGGACACTGGTCATATTGGGTTAGGGCCCACCTGCAAAACCTCACTTTACATTAACTAACTCTTTAAAGGCCCTACCCCCAAATATAGCCTCTGCCTCACATTCTGAGGTGTTAGGGGGTTAGGATCTTAATGTATGAATGGAGAAGATGACATGATTAAGCTTATAGCCCCCACCAAAATGGGCACTTTTGTTCTGTGTTAGACTAAGTTCTGTTCAGAATTTCAGAATTCTGAGTGGGGGAATTTATCTCTCTGAAGTGTGTTAGCATTCCTTTGGAAGACATACATACCCTGTCAGATAACTAATGGAGATTGGAAGGACAAGGCCTGAAAAAGCAGAGATAGATAGATGAAGCTTAATAAAGTTTTAGCATCAAAGTCTGCCATTATGAGTCCTGGGAGCCATAGAATATTCTAGCAGGAGAGAAAAAGCAAGGCTTCCATCAAGAAGCATTTCTAGATAAGCATTTCCAATAAATTTAGCAAAGAGATTTTAAGCAAAGAAATTTGAATATCCAGCTTTAAGTAATGTGTTGTGATTATGTTTCATGTTCTTAATAAACATTTACCTTTATACCTAATTTTGTACTCTCTCTCTCAAGATTTAGACTTCCCTTCCAAACTAAACCTGCCCTACAGAAGAAGATGAAACAGAAGAAATTCTTTCTCCTAGCATGGACACTGTGAAATGTCCACAAATCTAGGGTGGAGCTCCAGAGTGGGGGTGTTAGCTATGCCGTCTAGTAAGAGGAGGCAGCAGAGGTTTGCAAAGTGAAAAACTCAGGCAAAATGTGTTCGGTCTCTGCAAGTTAACAACATTAGGACAGAGTGGACAGAACATACACACCGGTCCTGTTGACCCTTCATGGAACTTATCAATCTTTGAAGTATTCAGTCCTGGACTGATATTCATGCTAAAAATGCCCTCTGTAGAGAAGAGAGGAAGAAAAAGAAAGCTTTCACTCAAAATAGTTAAAAAGCCTATAGATTGGCTCTAAAATTATCTTTAACAGGAACTAAGAGACTCCTTTCCCCAGCACTGAATGCCCAAGTCACCCAAACCATACCTTTGTACATTAGACCAAGGTGACACACGGAGGTGACTCAAGTTTACCAGAGCTTGTGTGGCCCAGAGCAATGAATGACGCCAGCAGCACAATGTACACCACGCCCCCTGCCAGGCTCAGACACCCCAAACCCCAAGGCCTTTGCCAAGGAAATCATACCAACTCATGTCAACACTACTGGACCACAAATCTCATTCTTCTCATGTCGTTTTGGGTTCTAAATGCCAGTCCCTCTATGGCTTCATTATTCCTGGACAATGAGTTTATATTTGGAGTTTTAACTTGTGATAGTTCATCAAAGCTCTCTCCTCAATTTCAGTTTCAGTTGTAGGACTAGTTGAGAGTCAGACATGGCTGCCAGCCAGATAAAGACCAAATATTGGATGTATTCCTTAAAATAAGTAGATAGGAGGAGGTAAATTAGATAGTCACAGTGAGCTATCTAATATTGCCTCCACACTTCAATCTACCCATAAGCAGAGTGGAAAACTAAAGGCATGCCCAGCCACCCAAAGACTCCCTGGTAATCTGACCACAGCAAAGAGACCATGCAGAGATACTCTCTTTATGCGCAGTCACATCTGAAAGAAATTGAATCTAGGGGAGCTGAACCAAACTGCCTGCTGCCAACCTGCACCCATTATAGAAGTCATGTCTGTCCCTATGGGAAGAGGTGAGTGAAGGCAAGAGAGCAAAAAGCCCAGGAGGGTGCCTCTGGCCAGAGCACCAAACAGAGTGGGCTTCCACTGAACAGCATGGACAACAAAAATCTCATGTCTGACAAAATGTTTTGATCTTTAGATCAAGTAACTGCACTTTCAAAAATATATCCAAAGAAAATAGCAGTGATACAAACAGTTGTGTATCAATATTCTCATTTTAACATTTAACATTGCCGACATCTCGCCATTCCTGTTGCCTGATCCCAATGAAACAAGAGCATTAGGGAATCCAAGTGCCCACATTTCCCAACTAATCCTAACTGGAATATATAGGAGCCAGCAAGCCTTCCTTCACTCTGAGAGCCACTCATTAGAGCAAGAAAAAAGCTTAAACAATAAGGAAAAAGAATAATAATGTCTTGGGATGTCTGGGTAGCTCAGACGGCTAAGCTTCTGACTTTGGCTCAGGTCCTGCTCTCGTGGCTCATGAGTTCAAGCCCCACATCAAGCTTTTTGCTGCTAGCTGGGAGCCTCGAGCATGCATCAGATTCTGTGTCTCCCTCTCTCTCTCTGCCCCTCCCCCACTCACATGCATGTGTGTACACGTGCTCTCTTTCTCTCTCTCTCTCTCTCTCTCTCTCTCAAAAATAAACACTAAAAAAAAAAAAGAATAGTATGTCTCTGTTAAAAGGTTTTCTAAATGTTTTTTATGAAAATGAAAGACATTCATGCTGTAATGGTGAAATTTTTAAAAGGCAATAAAATTGTATTGCAACATAATACCAACACACATTTTTAAGTGTTTCCACAAAAAATATAAAATGGATAAGAAACATCACAGGTGCATTTTTGTTATATTATTATATATTTCTGTAACATTCCACAAAGAGCATGTATTATTAATACAATCAGAATAAGATTATTTTTTCAACTTGCCCAGTGTATCCAGTCCATGATGTTCACTGTGTATATGCTACTCTCATAAAATAAAAAGGAATTAAATACTTATTTTTTTATTTTTATTTTTATTTTTATTTTTATTTTAGAGAGACAGAGTGCATGCAAGCGGGGATGTGTGGCAGAAGAAGAGGGAGAGATGGAGGCAGAGAGACAGAGAGAGAGAGAATCTCAAGCAGGCTCCATATGTTTAGTGCAGAGCCTGATGCAGGGCTCAATCCCAAGACCCTGGGGTCATGATCTCAGCCAATATTAAATGTCAGACACTCAACTGACTGAACCACCCAGGTGCCCCAAGGAATTTAATGTTTAAGTATGACTCTTTAATCATGGGTTATACAAGAAGAAACTTAAATCCATATAGCACATTATCATATGGACAAGTAAATATCCATATCTGTATAGACATCCCCATATTTCTACAATAAAAAAGAGAAGACATATATTTTATCCTACTCTTGTAATCTACCTAAAAAGATGAGGATAAGTATCTAATAAATCTATTGATTCTAACAAAACTAATCAATGCTTGAATTATTTATTGTCTTTGATCAAAAGCAATATCAACATTTAATTATACATGATTAGGAATGTCAGATAAAATACAGTGTGTTCAAATTTTAATTTCAGATAAATAACTTTTTTATTATGTTCTCTGCAATATTTGAGAAAGCCCATGCAATATTTGGAACATACTAAGGAATTATTCATTATTTATCTGAAATATCAATTTAATTGGCCACCCTGAATTTCTATTTGCTCAATCTGGCAATGCTGTTCATGAAGTCATTTCAAAAAGCCACATTCTCTCCCCTAAATATCCATTACTCGAGTTCCAGCAGGGACCAGAACAATTGAATTAACCAGAAAGCAGTCATCAAATGAAAACTAGAGCTTTCTAATTCAGAGGGAAACACTCCTAGGAAGGATACTTGAATAGATTTCATGCTTGTAAAACTTGCCGTGTACACACTACAATTGCCTTTGCAGACCTTTCCCCATCCCCATTCCTGCTGCCTAGTCCCAGATAAAACAAGAACAGCAGGGAACCCAAGTGCCCTCATTTCCCAACTAATCCTAAATGGAATATATAGGAGCCAGCAATCTTTCCCCCGCTCGGAGAGCCACCCAGCTGCACCATTGCACCGTGTGACAGCTGTGGTTCCTCCGTGACACACAGAAGGCAGAGAAGCCAGGAGAAGCCAGGATGGCCAGAGCAATACCTGTCACTGGAAGAAGAAAGGAAGAAGTTTTCTGTCTTCCTTCTTATTCCAGAGATGGTTATCATATATTGTGATCATAGCAAAATAGAGGCTGAACAAGGACAGGAAGGGCACTTGGACAATTGATATTTAATTATGCTATGGGTGTTATTCCACTATAAGAACAATAAACAGATATGGAGCAAAAGATGCAGTCTTTCAAACCCTCTCTATCTCACATATAGATAAGAATTCAATCTCCAAGAAGACTTTGGTAGCCACGTGGGTCTCTGGGTCCTTTTTTATTTTTATTTTTAAAAATTTTAATGTTTTTATTTATTTTTGAGAGAGAGAAAAAAGAGAGTCAAAGGCAGAGCATGTGGGAGAGGGGCAGAGAGAGAGGGAGACACAGAATCCGAAGTAGGCTCCAGCCTCTGAGCCATCAGCAAAGAGCCTGAAGAGGGAATCGAACCCACAAGCTGTGAGATGATGACCTGAGCTGAAATCAGAAGCTTAACCAAATGAGGCACCCAGGCGCCCCCCTGAGTCCTTTTTTAAGTGCTGATTCCAAACTCTGAAAGATAGCTAACCATTGTTTGGTGCCCTTACTTCCAGGTAAGTTGTTTTTAGAGGAAGATCTGCAACAAAACTGAACTCTGACAACCACATCAGCAGGAGTAGGAAGGAATCCAGCAGCAGGTCTCCAAAGAGGGCATGTTCCACTGTCTGAGCTTTGAATCAGATGACCCACCATGCCAAAAGGGACTCACAAGGGCAGCTGCACTTTCCTCCCTGGGTAATCTGCCCTCTCCTCAATTCTCGGAGACCTGTCCCATCCCAACAAGGAGGTTTTATAGCCTAGAGGTGAAAGTGACAGGTAGGCAAGTAGACAGCAACATGGTTATCTCCTGCTATTTAATGACAAAATGGCCCTAAGACTCAAGCTGATAAATTTTATATTTAACATTTTGCAATTATACATTTATTCACCCTGCAACTGTCCTGTTCACATACAATTGTCCAGCACATGCAAAGTGAGGACAAATACCAGTGTCCAACAGTTTGAAGTCTATAGTATTAGCCCAATGTTGATTGGATGCAAACTAAGACATAAAAATCATGCTTTCTGTATTCTAATTTTTGTAAAGTAAGTATCATTTGCTTTCAAAACTAATTGTGTATGTGAATTTCACATTTTGTTGCAAACAATGTTACACTTGTGTGCACCTAACGTATTTTGTTTTAGCTCCAACCTTTACAATACTATGGATTTTAGTTATATGTCATTTACTTTAGACCCTGTGAAGGCCCTGTTTCCAGTCCTTTTCACCAAGTCTGGCTTCTCAGTTGAAATTTTCTTACCTATATAGGCTGATTGTCTCCAAATGTCCCTTAGCTAGAGGCTTGCATTCAACCAGGAGGTTGAATTCTTATCTATATGTGACATAGAGAGGGTTTAAATGACCGCATCATTTGCTCTAAGGAAGCAGAGAGCTGAAAGAAATCACTCCTAGCCATTAAGAAAGTTCTAGTCCCATCTTTCCAATCCTTTTCACTGATACTAGAAAAAGGAAGCATTTTCCCATAAAGGACAACAACCAGCCTGCTTTGAAAATCCTTAAGACACTGAAAGGTACTGTCTACATCAATAGAACCCTTCTAATAACCATTTGTAAATCAGCCTGCTCTCCATTGACAGAGGCACCCACCAGGTTGGCTCTTCTGCCCTGAATTTATGTGAGTGATTTGATTGATTTTGGTTATCGCTCTGTAATGTGAATGGACAGCATCTAAAGTAAAATGACTCTATCAGGCTGCTTTCCTTCGTAGAAATGAAAGTGGGGTTAATCTACTATATATCTTTATCAGGGGAATAAATATCAATGTACATCATGAAAGGACCACCTCCGTTCCCAGTACCGTGTCGGGGCAGGGAGTGGTCAAGAGACGGAAAGCCTGGTTGAGTCATTGGGCTTCTACTTGTTAGAAGGACTGAAGGGGACTTTACATGAGGCCTAGTGTGAGTTAATCTTCCTCTTCCGTAACACAGGGATGAAACCTTGCCTACCTCCTAGGCTGTTCTAGGATATGATAGGATAATGTGAGCAAAACTATTCTACAAACTGTAATGGCCCCAATAAAAGCAAGTTCACAGCATCTGAGCTCTAGCTACAGAGGAGAGTCAGTCTCTAAGGATTGCCCTCAAATGAGGGCAGAAATGATGACTTGAAAATAATGCTTTTATTCTAATCTGTTTTAAACACTATAGAGAGAATAGCATGCTGGTATTTTCAATTTGTTTATTTTATGCCACTCCTACAGAATGACACAGGCCCTCTCTCCATAAAAGCCTTTCCTGATCAATAATGTGTTTAACCTCAGCATTAAAGAGGTATTTAAATTAGCACAGAATTCTCAAGTTCCTTCTCCCAGAGATGTTCCACTGAGTGACTTTCTAAATATTGCTTTTGTCTGGGCCAAATCAACTTGAGATGCCAGACGTACATTACTACAGAGCTGCATTACAAGACAGTCCCATTATAACAAAATGGTGAAAACCAGAGCAGGTTTTATTAATAACAGCAGAACCTAATTTCATGGGTTTTAATTTACCATTTTTACATTTTGCTATGACATTATCCAGATATAAATTGTTATGATGAGAAGCTATTCACTAGGGACAAAAAAAATTTACAACTCCGCTTTAAAAAAAAAAAGACTGCATATATCAGTGAAGGACACACTAATAAAGATTGGTCTGGAACATTTCTCTTTATGACGATTGACTTATCAGCAATAGTTACTGCAGCAGAGTTGGAAATTACATAATTGCCAGAAACTGTAGATATTTGACTTGGCAAGGACCCTGGGTTTATCTGATTTATTTTTGTAAGAATTGGGCCCCATGGATATTTAGAAATGTTTAATGAAAGAACAGTAGAATATAAATGAAACAAGCAAAAACCCTCTTTTCAAAGGCTTCATTTAACTCCATCGTCACTGTTGTGATAACACAAATAAACCAAAGACAACCCTTTGGTGATGGCATTGGGCAAATTAAAACATTATGAGCTACTAACATCTGGACCGTTTCTCCCTCTTCATAATCATTCTCGCCCATTCTCTGCCTACTATTTACAAGGAGGCACTGCATTTCGTGATGCTGAGCTTTGGAACACATGAACACATGAGCATGGTAATGAGTACACAAAGGTCCATATTCATAAACAGGCATGCTCTGCCCTCCACACTCAGGAAAGAGGCCATCCATTGCAGAGAGAGACAGACAAACACACAGAGAGACAGAGGCAAGTGTTTCTGTGAACCTCAGACTGTTCTCCTGCCTTTGGGTCCCCAGTGCCTGCTCAATGCTCATTACAAAGCTAATTCTCACCAATAGCTTTGTTGTGGAATTGAAGCAAATGGGAAAGATGGACTGACTAGCTGGACATGGTAAGAGGAGACAGAATACAAGGACCTGAGTTTTGGCTGTTTGATTGTATCATCACTACTCTGTGACTATAGACAAGCCCTTTCTTCTTTCTAGGCCTTGGTTTGCTCATCTGTAAAATGAGTTCATTTTGATTAATGGTATCTGAATGATCTCAAATATCACCTGCTCTATTAACCCCCAGATTTTTAAGGCCCATTGTCCCACCAGAAATGTCACACTTCCTCCCCTGTATAACAAACTGTTTGTATGTCTACTCAGTAAGTTCACTTATGTTGGCAATACCCCCCAACAGAATTCCATCATCAGTAACTAAATTTTCTGTTAAGTTTCTCTTGATTTTCCTACCTAGAATAGTTCTGATAGCATCCAAGCTGCAGTGAGCACAGTCACATAGCAAAAAGTTCAAGTTTTGGAGTCAGACTAACCAGAGTTTAGATTTTGGTTTCTTCATTTTCTAAGAAAGTTACTTAGCTCCCAGGACACTTGAACCACCTACAAAATAAGATTCCTATTTCCTTCATCACAGAGTTGTTGGAAGGCTAAATTAAGATAGATGCATTAAGCAGTCATTTGGCACCTAGCCAGTTTCTTAATATTATGTTTTTGCTTATAATCCACCTGCTACCTTGCAGGTTCACTTAAGAAATGTAATTTATGCCCCTTCTGTCTCATTCACAGTCTGAGATCAGGCTCGGAAGAGAATGGGCTAAACAGACCCCACAGGAAGAGAAAGCTACCCATTTCAGAAGTTGGTCACCCATCCTTCATTCCTTTGGAAACATTTATTGAGGACTTTGATGAAACAGAACAATATCATGCATCAGAGTACAAAATATAACCAAAGTGTTGCAGAGGAGACGACATACAAACGACAAAGTATTATATAATATGTTTGATAATAACAGGATATACATGATGTCATAGAAGGATCAAGGAGCATCCGAATCTAAGAGTTGGCACTGGCTTGGTAGTGTCAAAACTCTCTCATCTCCATTAGTGAAAGAGGAATATAGTGCTAGGGAAATACCCTCTCCCTTGGGGCTATTTTTCTAAAGCAGGGGAAAAATTAATAAAGAATTGACTTCCTTCATAGAAATATAAGTAATGGGATTTTAGTCAAATATTTATTTCACAGATACCTATGTGTGTAAAAGTATTATTGTAATATCTATGCATTAAAACATGTCAAGCTTGTAGTCTTTCTTCCCATCACTGTAAAAACATTCATTCACACAAATACTTCAAATGTCCACAAGATCTTTACATATGCAAAGTCATAAGGGTAGTGAAGTTTCTCAAATTAGAAAATAATTCAGATTTAATAATGAATAACTATGATATAAAACAAGCGTCTTCAATGATCCAGTTGCTAACTGACTGGGAAAATGAGAAAAATTCTAATATAGTACTTATATTAACATAGTTAAGTGTTGACTCTCTTTTAAAATATTTTTCTCAATAAAATGACCTAAGTTCTTTCTAGATCTTTTGTATTTTATCTTTCCTTAACTCTTGAGTTGTAAAATAATGGTTATAGTATTGACTATTGTAGTATTATAGTATTGGAGTCAGATCAACCAAAGTTTAGATTTTTGTTCCTTTGTCTTCTAAGAAAGTTACTTAGCTCCCATGAGACTTGAACCTACAAAGTAAGATTCCTATTTAAATATTTGGTCTGGAAGCTATGTGGAGGTAAGAGATCTTTAGCAAGAAACACTAGAGGCACGGAGACAAGGAAGAAGGCTCTTAATTTATTTCACAAAACTACATTTGCATTGTGTTATGAACTAGCAATTTTAAAACTATTTTATATATACTCTAAAGCAGGCTCTACATTGTCAGCACAGTAGCCAATGCAGGGCTTGAACTCACGAACCTGTGAGATCATGCCCTAAGCCAAATCCATGAGTTGGACTGAGCTACCCTGGTGCCCCCATATTGGTTTTTATACACTATTGTCCACTAAAAGGAAATATACTTCTAGAGAAATACCTGATTCCAGGGAGGGAAGAGAAAGAAATACAAGGTGAGTCTAGAGAATCTTGTTATTTGCAAAAGTTAGAAAGTACTGAAGAATCATGGGAACATTTCAGAGAGACATAGGAAGCCACTTGAAAGAGTTCCAACTGCCATATCTGGAACAATATGAGCATCTAAATAATATAATAACAATGAATTACACATAATGAATAAAATAAACATCTATGAGTCCGTATGTATAGAAATGAGTGTGTTGGAAGAGAATGTACTTCGTTAAAGTAGAATGGCATCTAATAAGTACAGAAGGAATGGAGCTGGAAAATCATCAATGATGCTAATACTAGAGGTGAAACTTTGAGGAAGAATGGGGTGTCTTCACAGGCTCTCAGTGCAGCTCCTCTCAGTTACACTTCACATATAAAAAGGCCATTGGGAGCTTCACTGTGGAGAAACCTGGAAGACACAGATACAACCAAGTCTTCACACCAGAATTACCAATACTGGGACAAACTGACATTGCGATCCTCCTAATGAGATGCACTGAGAAGGACACAATATTGTCTCAGCAACACTATTCCGAAAATAAGTAATCCCAATCTAATGATAAGGAACTATCAGAAAAACCCAAATTGAGGGGCATTTTAGAGAATATTTTACTAATAATTCTGAAAAAGGTCAAAGTCAAAACAAACAAACAAAACAAAAACAAAAGAGAAGGGCTGAAGAATTGCACCAGAGATAGAAGATTAAAGAGAAATAAAAACTAATGAATTGTGTGGTCCTGGATTAGATCCTGAACAAGAAAAACAATAACTGTAAGAAACATTATATTGCAGCTGCCAAATGTGAATAAAGGCCCAGGATTAGATAATAACAGTATATCAATGTTAACTTTCCTGATTTTAATGACTATATTGTACTTATGCAAGAGAACATCTTATCTTAACAAATGCACACTGAAATACTTAAGGGGTACAAGGGTCACAATGTCACCAACTCTCAAATTGTCAAAAACATTATCTATCTATCTATCTATCTATCTATCCATCCATCTACTCATCCATCCACCCATCCATCCAGGAAGAGTTAGGAAGAAAGGAAGAGAGAATTAAATGGCATAAAATAGAAACAATGAGTGTATCTGAATAAAGGAAATCCAAGAGTTCCTTTTACTATTAATTTGTCTATAAGTTTTAAATCACATTGAAAGCAACTATAACATGTATTTACTCAGTGAACATAATTTTTGCTCTCCATCACTAAACAGTAGAGTAGAGAGAATTTAAACAACTACATGAAATACCTTGTTCTGTTAGAAAGATTTACTGGCACAGTAGTGACCCAAATAAGAAGCGGTCACCTTTGCTTGGGGAAATCAGTGAACATAGTTCAGCAGTTCCTATCACAAGTGATGAGGGCTGGAACCAGACATTGACAGAGGAGGTGACAGATTCAAGAGATGTTATGGAAGTTGAATCGGTAGAACTCAGTGACTAAATGAATGGCAGGATAGTGGACCTAGGAGAAGCTTGGCACGACTCTTGTGTTCCTGCTCAGGTAACAGAGTTCACTGGGATAAAAAACACAGGATGAAGAAAAGATATTAGAGGGAGCGAATACATCCAAATTTGAACACAAGTTGTAGATATCCATGAATCATCAGGCCGCAATGATACTTGTGTTTACTTAGAATAGTCTCTGTCAAGGTATCAAGTAGCTAATTAATCACTGAGGACATGTGGCTGAAAGTTGGAAAACCACAAATGGTATAATGTCATTCAAGCCTAGGGTTGGTGGAAATAGGAGTGGGGTCCGATTTTACAGTCATAGAAAGCACTTCCTCCAACCCTCGCCTGATTTCTGACACAGAAAGTCTTTCCAGGGGACACAATGTCTTTATACTCATCTTTTTATTCATCCAGGAAACATGTACTTCAAACACTGTACAAGGCACTGGAGATACAGAGATGATTAATTCATTGGCCCAGTCCCCAAGGTTTTCATGAATTAGTGGAAAAGAAAAATAATTGTAAATCAGTGTGTTTAGGGTAGAGGCTACACAGGATGGTGTAGAAGGAACCAGATTATGACAGTGAACATGCAATTAGGGGTGTGGCTGGCTTTGAAAGATATGAAGGAAATCAAGCTAAAACATGCTAAGAAGTGCCTGAATTTGATAGGGAAGAGGATACAGAGGTCTCAGATAAATTCAGGATGGATTTACCTGAGCTACCTGCAGGATGTTGGTGCCATCCACAGGAACAAGAACACAAGAGTCGAAGGCAAGCTTTCTTGTTTTAATGGGGAGGCAGAAGAGGCTAGCAGTAGAGACTAACTGGAAAAGAGAGGAGAGGCCATCAGTCCCAAAGCCAAACTCCAAAAAAACCTGTAAAATATCATGAACGCCAATTTCGTTCATAAAAATACCAAATGCAGGCTGGACTGGACTTGGGACTCTGTGCCGCACTGAGGGACATGCATCCCTGGCCTGTATTTTGCAACAGTATTGAGGGGGGAGCACCTCCAGAAACAAGCTGCTTGCTCCTTAAACAGCAAACACTCATATGTTCTCACCACCAATGGGGCTATTGCCAGGAAATCACACAGACCCCAAATAAAAAACAAGCCAAAGGAAAACAAAGAGACAAGCCTCCTAGTCTCCTGTTCATGGGGCACTGAAGTTCAGGGCAAGGCCCTCTCTAGGTGGTCATGGGGTCCAGATAAAATCCTTTCCAGAGCCTCTGAAATTTGTTTGTGCAGGTGAATCAGGAGGCAGGGGACCTGGGAAGAGGATGGTTACCGCGTGCCTGTTCCGTGCCAGGCGTGTGCTTCGTCCCTCACATTCCTTGTTTCCTGTCTCTCTATGAGATCAGTGTTATTATCATTCCTATTTCACAAATAGGGAAACAGGCTGTGAGGCTAAGAGACTCGCAGAGGCTGTTGGGCTGTGGCAGCACTACCGTTCAAAGCCAAGCCTATAGATGACAAAGTTGTTTCTTTTCTCAGCAATGGGTCGCCTGTATCAAAGAAGTAAGCATGCTTTCTGGGAGCTCCTGGGGGCTGGAGGCGAAGGACCTACCCCTGCCACGTCCACACAGGAAACAACCTGGTAACAATGCAGGCCCGGTGTGTTGAACGTGTGTGCGTGTAGATGTCCCAACACTCCTTTTTTGTTGTTATTCCTTTTTTCCTTTTTTTAAAGCAACCCAATATGGAGAGAGCCCCTTAATCTCTACAGTTCTGCTCAGATTATGGGTTCTCTGAGCAAGCTGATAAAGTCCTGAAGGTCTCAGGCCAGGAGGTATTTCCTTGCTTTGTTCTACTCAAGACCTGACTCTGGAAATCAGAAGCGTCAGAATGTCATACAGAACCAGACAGCTTAGATGGCCGCTGTGAAATCCAGGCACGTCCTCTTTAACACACTGGAGCTCCAGGTGCAGAAGCGTGTATGCCATGAACATGAGGAGGGCGCATATTTAAGTCCTATTTAGCACTTGGTTCATCTGACCGGCATGCAGCAGGAAACTCGATAATTTTTTTTCCCCTTGGATGAGGCCTAGCAGGCTGATTAATGATGTGAGGGAGAGTGGGCTAAGGAGGGGAGTTCTACAAACGTTTCCTTTTGGAGAGCCATAGCAGGCCCGGGTGAAAGAAAGGTGTGCTTTGTAAGGGGGTGGCAGGCAGTATTTGGCTAATTAGGGTTTGGTTAATGCTGGTGAGTGTCGAACATTCCTGCTAATGGCTGTTACTAATGGGAGAAATGGGATCATTTGTTAACTTTACTTAGGAAAGTGAGTGTTGAAGGCAGAATGGAGAAAAAAAAGGTGAGCATGGCCCATTTTGGCTAAGCCAAATGAAAAGTGGAAAAAACTCCTCATGAGTTTCTTTAAAACAGCAAGACCCCAATTTCACGTGCACCAAGCTCCCTTACCTTAAGAAGACAGTGGTCACCCATTTCTACTTTGCCTTCTGGCTTTTCAGGCCCTTTGGCCATCTTCCAGTTGACCTTTCCTCCCAGTTCAACATGTGTAAGTTTTTAAATGGAAGGTATGCGTTATTAAGAACTTACCATGAACTGTGCTCTGTGCATTGATTTGTAGGATTTCATTCAAGTTTGATGATACAATTGTGAGATATATATAAAATCTAATTCCCATTTTACAGATGGAAAGATTGAAGCTCAAAGCCCTAAGCTACACAACTAAGTGGCACTTTTATTTTCCAAGGCCTTATGTTTTATAGAACATCTTTACCTTTAAGACTCCCCCAAGATAACCTTTAAACTTATTTTCCAAATTACAAATGTTTTCCTTTTCTTTTAATTTTTTCTCATTCCATCCGACACATTCCATTCCAGTGTCCCACAGAAAGAGTTCTCTGGCCATTTGACTTCATGGTAACCACTGAGTCATGTGGGTAAGCAAGATGGACTGGCCCAAGAAATATGAACTGCCAAAACAGCTTAGTCTTCACTAGTGAATTCTGAATGGCATGCTCTCCTCTCTGGACAGCCTTCCCAGACCTGGTTCATTGCAGCCATGACCTATGAAAGTGGATGGCTGATATAAAAGTCATCAGGGCAGAGCCTAGTGCATATGTACATTGGCCTCCAGTCACTATTTTGAATTTTTTAACGTTTATTTATTTTTGAGAGAGAGACACACACACACAAAATGTGAGTGGGGTAGGGTCAGAGAGAGAGGGAGACACAGAATCAGAAGCAGGCTCCAGGCTCTGAGCTGTCACCACAGAACCCGAACGCGGGGCTTAAACCCATGAACTGTGAGATCATGACCTGAGCCAAAGTTGGACACTCAACCGACTGAGCCACCCAGGTGCACCCCAGTAACTATTTTGAACAAGGATTTCCCACTTACCAACTTTCAGCAAGAGTACCCTGTTTACGCACTACGAATGGAGTTGATATGAGAAGCTGTTCCTTAATCATGTTCTCAGGCTAGTAAAGACAGGGTCCCATCCAATAGGGTTTACGTTTAGAAATATGAAGACTAGTTCATTAGGCTGTCTAATTACCTGCATAGAATTTCAGATTGGCCTGTTGGTAATCTGGGTATAGAGGAATGAGCCATGGGAGAAGCTCCCTCAAGAGGAAGTATAATTGAGTAGTCACTGAAGCTTTAGAAGCACGTAGGACTGAGAATCTTGCTTTCACTAATTGTCAACTTTTTCACTTTGGACAGGTTGCTTCACTCCCCTTGGTAGTTGAAAAGTAGTAAATAATATAAAAGTTGTAAAGTGGTTTTTTTTTAATTCATAAGGATTTCAAACCATCACTATGGCAGCAGTATCCCAAAAGAGAAAACCTTTGAAGACCTGCTGGATTGGCAGAACTCAAGGGGTGGGAAACAGACTTCACTTTCTGACGGGAATGGCCACAAAATATTGTGCATGACTCAGTTGGCCACACAACAAGGTACTCTGAGCTAAACATACAACATGCATTACCCATGTATTTCTCCCTAAAAAAAAAAAACCCCTCTCAAACTATGTGTTATACACCCATTTTATAGACATGGAAAACAAGGCTTAAGAACTTATCTGAGATTAAGAACTTATCTGAGATTAACAAAATAGTTAACAAATAGAAGGTCTGGTCTTTAAACTCAGATTTTATTCCAAAACCAACATTGATAACTCAAATATATACTTTAAAGGCCAAGCATGAGCAATGCTTACATTTCCATAGAAAGGAGCTAAGAAAAATACACCACTTTATCCTCACATTTATTTTTCAGGACTAGTCCAAAGAAAACTTTTTTTTTATGTTTTTAATGTTTATTTATTTTTGAGAGAGAGAGAGGGAAACAGAGCGTGAGTGGGGTAGAGGCAGAGAGAAGGGGACACAGAATTTGAAGCAGGCTCTAGGATCTGAGCTGTCAGCACAAAGCCTGACACAGGGCTCAAACTCATGATCCACCTGAGATTATCACCTGAGCTATAGTAGAATGCTTAACCGACTTAGCCACCCAGGCACCCCAAGAAAACTTAAGTACATAAAGTCTTTTTAGATGTCAAGTTTCTTCCAAGTCTGTTCCATGCCAGCCTCAACAACCTACAGGGAAGGGTCCACTACTCCTCCAAAAATGTCTAGGGGTACCTGGATGGCTCAGTCGGTTAAGCGTCCAACTTCAGCTCAGGTCATGATCTCAGGGTTCGTGGGTTAGAGCCCCACATCAGGCTGCATGCTGACAGCTCAGAGCCTGGAGAACCTGCTTCAGATTCTATGTCTCCCTCTCTCTCTGCCCCTTTCCCATTTGTGCTATGTCTCTGTATCAAAAATAAATAAATATTTTAAAAAATGTCCAAAGACATGAATCCAAGGGACTGAGAACAGGATCAAACAACTCTTCATATATTACTTTTCCCAGCCCATACTCTCAAAAAATAGGAAATGTCTTTAAATCGAGTGCCAAGAGCAGACCTAGTTAGTCCATATTCCCAAAGATAGATGATGATGGTCAATTTGTAAGCCTAAATTTTATTCATTTAACTCCGTTTTGAAAGCTCACTAACATCAAGTCAGTTAAATGAATGTTGTAGGCAATATTCTAAGATGACCATTCCACAGAAATATCCCTCACCCTTGAATAACTTCCTCCCCTGTGAATACAATGGAACATCACTACCATAATTATATTATTGTACCTGACAAAAGGGATTTTGTAACTATAATTAAGGTTTCTCATCAGTTGACTCTGAGTTCATTCAAAAGGAGAATATCCAGGTAGGAATAAACTAATCTTGTGTGTTCTTTAAAAACAAAGAGTTTTCTCTGTCTGTTAACAGAAGAGAAAGGCAGAGATTTAAAAGGACAGGAATCCAGGGTGACTGGGTGGCTTAGTTGGTTAAGCATCCAACTCTTAAGGTCAGCTCATGTCATGACCTCACAAGGTTCGTGAGATCGAGCCCTGCATAGGGCTCTGTGCTGACAAGGATGAGCCTGCTTGGGATTCTCTTTTTCCCTCTCTCTCTGCCCCTCCCCTGCTCATGCTCACAGTCTCTCTCTCTCTCTCTCTCTCTCTCTCTCTCTCTCTCTCTCTCTCTCTCAATAAATAAACATAAAAAAACAAACAATGAGAGAAATTCAATCAAGACAGGTTCTCGGTTAGTGAGATGGAGAATGTGGGGCAAGGATCTAAGAATGGCCCCTAGGAGCTGAAAGTAACCATTGGCCAAAATCCAACAACTTGGACCTCAGGCCTATAATTATAGGATACTGGATTTTGCCAACAACATGAATGGGCTTGGAAGCAGATTTTTCCCCCAGAGCTTCCAGATAAGAGCCTAGACTGGCCAACACCTTGATCCCAGCCTTAGGAGACCTTGAGAAGAAAACCCAAATGAGCCTATCTAGATTTCTGCATTGCACAGCTGTGAGATAATAAACTGATACTCTTTTAAACTGCTGAATGGGTGGTAATTTCATCATAAAACAGTAGAAAATGAAAACAGCAAGTCAATCCAAGAGGCAGATGGAGGCAATAGAAAACCCTGAGTGTTTCCCCCTCAGTCATCCCAGACAAGGTAAAGGTTGACTCATCTGAGGTCTCATATCCCCAAACTATTTACTTTGTGATATGAACGGTGTCCATGCCTCATTATATTAAGTTTCCTATTGCCCTGATTTGAAATATAGATCTTTAGACCACATATTTTCATTTTCAATAACTCACCTTATTTAGTTGGCAAGGCACTGTTGGTCAAAGTAGCACAGTAATGCTTTATGCAAAATTCCATTCAAAGAGATGATAATTAACATTTACCCATCATACTAGGCACTTTATTATACTATCAGTAATCTTCACAGTCTTTCTGTGTAGATACTGTTCCAATTTTGAGTTACATAGAACTGAAATTTGAATGGATTAAGTGGTCCAAAGATATTGCCTAACAGAGGTAAGATTTGAACCCGGCTCAATCTTACCGAATCTTAATTCAGAACTCTGTTGGAGAATGGTGCATAGGGATGTATAATGGGCTGTGAAGAAAGCAGATTAGTGACTACTTAGTGCTGGAAATGGGCAGACGGGGGATGATATCTCAAGGGTGCTAGGTTGATTTTTGAAATGCTGAAAATATTCTAAAATTGACTATAGTAAGTTGTACAACTCTGTGAAAACACTGAAAAACAATTGAATTATATACTTTAAATGCATGAATTGTATGGCATATTAATTATATCTCAATAAAAGAGTTTTTTAAAGATTTATTTTTAAACATCATATTTTTCAGAGAGAGAGAGAGAGAGCACAAGTGGGGAAGAGGCAGAGAGAGAAGGGGACAGAATATCTGAAGCAGGTTTTGCACTGACAATGCAGATGCTCAACAGACTGAGTCACCCAGGTGCCCCTCAATAAAGCAGTGTTCCAAAAAGAAAAGTGAGAAGAGTTTTGTAGGAGAAGTTGAGGTATATAAGGCTAGGGAAGGAGGTGAAAAATGAGGGCAAGTCTAAGTCATGGAAAGCCTTGTATATGAAGCTAATCTGACTGACACCTGTTCCTTCAAAAATAATGGTTCCCCACAAAGGGTTTTAAATAAGGGAGTGAAAAGTCCTATTATTGTTTTAGAACGATACCTCGAGTGGCTATATAAGGATGAATTTGAGAAGAGAGACAATACTGTAGACTAGGAAGTCGGTAAAGAGACTCCTTAACTCACTGAACAGATAGACTTGGCCTAAGGCTAAAGGACTGGGAGAAGGCCAAGTGTTTGAGAAACAATGCAGAGAGAAAAGAACGTGAGATAAGGGAGAAATGCAAGACCACTGGGGTTTCTAGTTTGAGAGTCCAGGATGCAAGGATGAGTCCAGAGTCCAGTTTGTAAGGATGATGGTGCCTGGCCTCTTGGAAACTGGACCCATGGCAATTGTGGGAGGTGGGTGGATGGGGGTGGATTAGGTACCTAGAAATTCTACTTAGATCCTGGGGCTCAGACCTCTAACCAAACACAAATGATACTGATTAAGCATTCTTATGATTATGGTCCGGGCAGTGAAAGTTTTAAGAATTCCGAAGTCATTTGTACACATAGCCAAGTCTGTGAACCTCTGGTTTGGACAGCTCCTTCCCAGCTGAGGCTGGCAGAAGAGGTGTCAGCTACTGCTCACCAATGCTTACAACCTAGCCTACGAGACTTGGCCCTACTGAGCAGAGATGAAGTCCCATCAGAGTAACTTGGGGTTTCATGGGCCTATCCAAGAAGCAGTTTCACTGATGGTGGGTTTTACTACAACAGATAAAATTTAAGGTGAGGAGAAGACTATCTGAACTGGTTAAGAGTGGGCTAGCTAGAGCTCTACTCTGAGTAGTAAGAATTCCCAACTGCTCTTGTGCAGTGAGTATTGAAGTGTAGTTCTCAGATCAGCAACATCAACTTCATCTGGGCACTCACAGAAATTCAGATTCGTGGGCTTTAATCTCAACCTAATGATCACAAACCCTGGAAATGAGGCCTAACATTCAGTGTATATTTTTTAATAATGTAAACTTTTTACAAATTATAAAACAGCAATAGATTCATAGGCAAGTGTAAGAAATAATACAGAACAATCCCATTGATGAGAGAGAGTGGGCTAGCTGAGGGCAAAGTTCAAGCTAACAGCACCAATACCCCCCCCCAGCCTTTCCCCCCACCAGGTGGGACACAATGATATTCTTTGGAGTCTCCTGCTACCCAAAAACAAGACAAATAAAAGTCTCCACCAGTTTACAAGAACAAGACAATCCCATCAATGGCCTAAAGTCCCGAACTCCCTACTGTCTTAATGTTAATGTTTTGTTAGAGGGAAACACAACCTTAGCTTTGACAATAGCTAGGCTACCAGTAAGTCTTTCGCATGTGAAAGTCCCCTTAGAAACTTCCCTTTTGACTTTACCTCCTCCAAGTGTGTGGTATATAACCAGCCATTCCACACAACTCCAGTCCAGCTCTTCCCGCCCATGGGTTCTGCCCCTGTGCTTTAATAAAATCATCTTTCTACACCAAAGACGTCTTCAAGAATTCTTTCTTTGTTGTCAGCTCTGAACTCCATAAACCCCACCATCACACCAAAACTTCATCACCATTACCCTTTGCTCCATATGTCCCAATGGCAACATCTTGCAAAACTATAGTACAACATCACAGCCAGTATATCAAGACTGATACCATCAAGTTAAAAATACAGAATATTTCCACCATCATAAGGATCTCTCATCTTGCCCTTTTTGAAAAAAAAAATAATGCTTAGTTATTTTTGAGAGAGAAGAGAGAGATAAACCATGAGCAGGGGAAGGGCACAGAGAGAGAGAGAGAGAGAGAGAGAGAGAGAGAGAGAGACAGGATCTGAAGCTGGCTCCAGGCTTCAAGCTGTCAATATAGAGCCCGGCACAAGGCTTAAACTCACAAACCATGAGAGCATCACATGAGTCAAAGTCAGACACTTAATCAGTTGAGCCATCCAGGTACCCCTCATGTTGCCCTTTTATAGCCACATCCAGTTCCATTTGGCCTCATCTACTTCTTAAACCCTGGCCACTATTGTCCCCATTTCTATAATTCTTCATTCAATAATGTTATATAAGTAGAATCAAAATATAGCTTTGGGGGATTGGCTTTTGTCACTCAGTGTAATTCTCTGGAGAGTCACCAGGTTGTTGTGTGAATCAACTGTTTCTTCATACTGCTGAGTAGTGTTCCATGGTATGGACATTTGTGTAACCATTCACCTACTACAGTCTTGTTTCAATAAGCTATCCAGGCAATTCTGAGGCATGTTTGTTTTTGAGAACCACTGATATCCTTAAAAAGACAGGGGAAAAAATAAGGTGTTTTCCTCCTTCTACTTCCTACTTACTCACTGACCTTATGGGTCTTATTGGAAGCATGGGAAACTGCCTCTCATCTTCACCACTACTGTTATCACAGTACTCTGTATCCTGCTTATTTATTACTGCTATGCATTTCTTAAGGGATTGATGTATTTATTTAAGAAATATTTATTGTGGCACCTCTTAATAACTGTTCTAGACACCAGGAAAACAGCAATGGACAAGGAATGCAGGTTTCTGCTCATGAACAATTTTCAGGATGATAGGAGGAGACAATAAACAAAGTCAGTCAAAATAAATGTCATCTGGGGCACCTGGGTGGCTCAGTCGGTTAAGCCTCCGGCTTCGGCTCAGGTCAGATCTTACGTTTGTGGGTTCGAGCCCCGCATCGGGCTCTGTGCTGACAGCTAGCTCAGAGCCTGGAGCCTACTTCCGGTTCTGTGTCTCCTTCTCTCTCTGTCCCTCCTCCTCTCATGCTCTGTCTCTCTCTGTATCAAAAATAAATAAAGCATAAAAAAATAAAATAAAATAAAAAATAAATGCCATCTGCTTAAATCCCAACCAACCCAATGTGGCCCCTCTTGAATGTAGGTAGGACTCCATCAGGAGCACTTGGATTCTGATGGTCCCATCCAATACATGTTTGAATCTACTAGTCATTATGGAAAGAGAGATTTTGTACTAAGAACTTTACTTTAGCTGAAAAAAAAGATACTCAGGAGAATATTATTCATAATATCAAAATACTGGAGATACTCAAATATTCAGTAATGGGGAAATACTTATACAGATTGTAGCAGACCCACTCTAGAGCATACAGAGTCATTAAATTAATGATGACTTAGATCAACTTATCTTATGAAAATAGCTGCATTTAATATTAAATTTAATATTATATAGAAAAAATCAAGATACTGAATTATATATACTATATAATTCTAATAATATTTTATAAAGCAAGAAAAGTTAAATGCTAGACAAATAGATGAAAAAAAATTGGAAGAATATAATTGTAATTTGACTATCTTAGGATACTGAGTTCACAGATATATCTTTTTTTTAATTCTCTAATTTTCACTAAACTTAATTATCTTTGAACTTATTTAGCTACATACATTTTACAATATTAATAAATGTTATTGATATTCAGACATGCTAGTTACTTTTGCATTTTTAGACTTTGAGAAGAAAAGCTATGAAAGCAATAGAGCCACTTTCCACAATATTTATTTCAAAAGACCACGGTGGATATAGTGAAAAAAAAAAAGATTCTTTGGCACCTTCCAAGTATACTAGTGCTTAGTTGTATTATGCAATATGCATCCTACATTATGAAAATCTCCTGGCTGAATCAGAGTCTCCGATTGTCCCCAGAAATTTTGCATAATATCCCAACTCCACAAGAAAATAAGAAATATCAGAATGATGACCAAGTGGGAATAATGCCCCACAAATGACTTCTACAATGTCCTCTTAGCTCTGTCAAGGGAATGGGTATATTCCTCTCAGTAACCAGGGCAAGAATCAAAATGCATTGGCCAAAAATAGATGGGAAAGGCCTAGTTACACATGTTTGTGGTATTCTAAAATGTCTTTTAGAGTCCTTTTATGAAGCTCTTTTAAATATCAAAATTTCATCCACAACTAGGATGAAAATTTGA
>NC_043703.1:151665549-151789204 GCF_006229205.1 Suricata suricatta
ATATATATAGTATGTTTCTGGAAAAGATTAGCATGTGAATCAGTAGACTGAGCAAAGAAGATCTACCCTCATCAATGTGAGCAAGCATCATACAACCCACTGAAGGTTCAAAGAGAACAAAAGAGGTGGAAGAAGGGTGAATTCTCTCTCTCTCCTTGACCTATAGCATCTACCTTCTCCTCCTGCCCTTGGACATCAGAGCATCTGATACCCAGGCCTTCAGACCCTGGAACTTAAACCAGAGGTCCTTCAGATTCTCTGGCCTTTGAGCTTGGACTGGGAGTTCACCATTGGCTCCCCTAGTTTTCAGACCTTCAGATTGATACTGACTCATATCACTGGCTTTCCTCATTCTCCAGCTTGCAGATGGCAATCTGATGAACCTTCACAATCACATGAATAAGTTCCCAAAATAAATGCCTTCCTATATATCTATATATCTCCTATTGGTTCTGTTTCTCTAGAGAACCCTGACTAGCACAGATGCCTACATGTATGCATAGTTTTCAGTGCTCAATAACAAAGTTAATAATTAGCAGATAATAAAGAAAGACAAATGAAGAAATCTGAAAAAAAACCACAAATAATTCTTTAATATCATCCTCAGCACTCAAAACAAAATGATATATTCAAATCTTGGTACATCAAAAAATTCAAAACACTCATGAAGCTCATAGTCTATCAGAGGCTGTGTGCTATAGAAAATGAACAATAATCAAGGAACTCATTGAACATACTGATGCTGATTTACATGGAAGATTCATGGAAAGGACAAGAAGCAAAAACTTCTCCTGACAAGAAGGACTGGTCAGAAACCAAAGACTCTTTCAATCCTTCATCTCTACAAAATTTTCCTCCTGTGTGTGATAGAAACAGGTCTCAGAGCTCTCCAGCTTCTGCTCCTAACTGCTACCCTAAAAACTGCTCTCTCGCAGCCTGCCCTCCTTTCTCTGTCTACAGCAATGGGGCTAGAGAGTCTAGGCTATGGGAAGAATCACCAAACTGATATTTGATTGATTATACATGTATATGAACAACAGGTAGTTTTAAATTTGTGTTCCTACAACAGATTGCATTGGAGATTAGAGATTTCTATTTGAACTCTCTAGTATAGCTATAGCATAATTATGTCTAAGACTGTACTAACATTTATTAGTCACTTATAAATGCCAAGCACTGTCTTAAGTACTTCACACTATTTCAACTATCACGAAATAATTTTCTCCATTTTAATATTGATACCATCATTTTCTCCATTTTATAAATAAGAAAACTGAGATTTAGGAATATTAAAAACTTGTTCAGGATCACAGATCACAGAAAGATACTGGGGTGGGAGGTCGAAGTGCTGGGCCACAGTGTACCTCAAACTGAGGTCCTCTAAACTTGAGCCAGCATGTTTTACTATTTAGAGGACTCCTTGGAGAATTTGATTAAAGCTTTTAAAAATTTCCTCTGATATTCAAATTAAGTTATCAACTTCTGTTAAGAGGGGTAGAAATCTGCCTTAGTCCATGCTGGTTTGACCAATTCAGGCCAGTGTGTGAATCTCTTACCTACAGTTTGGGTGAAGATAAAATCAGAGCCATTAAATGCCATGACATTAGTCGACCCTGTAAACCAGAGTTGGGGGCTGGATTTTACATATTTTTTGTATGTACACAAGAGGGACAAATATGTGTTCAAACGTTCAAGGATGGGGCAAATAGCAGGAAAGACAGCCCAGCTGTCATTCTCTGACACTGGCCTAGGGAAAGTACTTTGACTTTGTGAAATGGAAATGACCTTGACATTGTGAAAGAAACACCCAACATTGAAGCTAAAAACAAGTCTAAACTTCATATTCTCCATGAGAACAACATCTCAGCTGTCAAAAATTATCTCCAGATTGCACAAAGTTCTCCAAAATCTGTTGGGATGAACAATAATAAATCACTGGTTCCACAAATGAGTTTGCCATTCATTTTGACAGTACCAGAAAATGTATAGCCACAGTGGGGTTTGCCTGATGAGTAATACAGTGATGTTTAAAAAGAAGAAAGTAGTAATATTGATATTGCTACTTATCAAACATTTTAGCATTGTTTAGACATCACTTCCTAAAATCTCTAAGAATAGTTATGAGTAGATGTACTCAAATATGAAGAAATACTATTGCTTTTTTTATAGTCACGTATTTGGAGTCAGTTTGTTACTATGGAATCACATATGATGTCATAAATTTGACATTCTAAATGCAAACCTAGGCAGAGCAACAGAAACAACAGGAAATGGAGCTGGGGAGAGGAAAACCTGCATAACAACAAAAGAAATTCCAGTTAAAAGAAATGAGTCAAACATCTGTGAAACAGAAAAAGAAGGTGAGTGAGTTGAATGTCCTAGAATCTTGTCAAAGGGCTAAGATTATCACCTCTGGAAATGTTCAGCAACAATTAAATCATTTCAGATAATACCTGCACGTGGAGAAAGGGGAAGGAAAAGAAAGAAAATAAAGAATGGAGAAAAATGAGATTAGAGTACACAGGATCAATCTAATTATTTAGGCTTTATTGAACAGACGCTCCTGTGTCAGTGGCAAGAGGTGGAAACAGTGTTGCTATCCATGAAGAACGCACAACCTAGTAGGAAAGAGAATATATAAACAAAATACAATTCAGTGCTCAGTGAGAGTATGTGTAAAAGACACAGGCAACATGAAAGAATGTTTAACTCTGGGAACATCTCCCAGGTCACGCTGAGCTGGGTTTTGAAGAACATTAAAGAGATGAGGAGGTTACAAGGAAATAGGGTGACATGGAGGCAAATACAAGTCATTTAGCACAAGCAAACATAAGATAAAAGTGTACATTGGAGGGCGAGTTGGAGGTGGACAGGATGTGCCATGAGGCTCCTGGTCTGTCAAACCACACAAATGAAGAGTGTACCCAGAATGAAGCATAATCAGATTTATGTTTGATAAATATCACTTTATATCGATGGGGTAGGTAGATCTAGAAGTTGGGAGGATTTGAAGTTATGAAACCTGATCGAAAGTCTATAATTCTAAGAATGCAGTAACGTCTGACTTGAGATCTGGAACAAAGCAATGATACTAGGGATTGAGAAGAGGGATTGGGCTTAATATATCTTTTGCAGTTATAACTGACAGGATGTTATGGTGATGGTGTGGGGAGTGGCGAGGAGGATTTTAGGATCATTTCTAAGGACCACACAGCTCTGCCATTCTCTGCAGTCACAGACTCCATCACTCAACTAACACAGAGGCACAGTTTATGCCTAAACTGCTCCTGAGCACCCTGGTCTAAGCTAGAAGACGAGCTCTTACAACAGAAAAAAACACCAATTTTGGTCGTATAACAGCTGCCAAATTAGCATGAAACAATATAAACACATACAATGGCATGTCCTGCAATTAAAAATGAAAATATTTGACTAGTGTCCAGGACATGGATTATCTCCCTGTGCTGTTCTACACAGCCTTCCCTATCAGTTTGTTAATATGAAATGTCCTTTCACTGTAGCTGGTATAAGTAATTAGAAAATATGTACAAAAGACAGGAATCTCAATAGAGCTGCATGGGATTAAGAATTTTGATTTTAGGGTGCCTGTGTGGCTCAATCAGTTTAGTGACTGAATTCAGCTCAGGTCATGAATTCACCATTCATGGGTCAAGCCCAGGTTGGGCTCTGTGCTGACAGCTCCGAGCCTGAGGTCTGCTTCAGATTCTGTGTCTCTCTCTTCTCTCTGTTCGTCCCCAACTTGTACTCTATATCTGTCTCTCAAAAGAGAATAAAGATTTAAAAAAAAAAGAATCTTGATTTTAAAAATCAAGCTAATATTGGTGAGGCTTAGATGCATGGAATATTGGAGTTCTAGTTTGTTAAGAAAACAAACAAGAGACGTTTTAATTCTATATGACCAAAGGAAAAAGTTCCCGAAGTAGCAATCTTCAGAGGAGTGGAGAGAGGGGAAAAAAAAAAAAAGTTACTTTGTGTGAGCAATTTCACATAAATTCAAATCTGGCTGAGCCCTAGAAAATTCTCCCATAGCATTTTCTTTGTTATAATTTTTAAATGATAAATGCCTCATGCCTCAATATATAAGCCAACAAATTTCTAAATTAAAAAATTGTTTATATAGTGCTTGGATAGGTGTTATTTTTATCCATGCCTGTTAGAACAAGGAGAAAATATCTAAAATTTATATATACTTTTAAATTGGGAAAGAGACAAATTTCAAATTTTATTTATCCTTTCATTCCTAAACCCAAGGTTTCTAATGCCCCCGATACTAAAAATTAATTTAAAAAATACTTTGTTTTCATATTAAGAATGATACTGGATCGAAGAACTCAAAAGACAGCATAGACACAGAGAAAAGAAGGGATTCTGAGAAATCAGGAGTTCGTCTGGGCACACAGGTGAGCTGACCTCTTGGGAGTTGGCGAGTGAATTAAAGAGCAGGAAGCATAACAGAAAATGTAAGGGAGCAGGGAGTTCTGAGTTCTGGTAGAGAAGACTGAGCTGCCGAGATTTCTACTAAGGGAAACCTACTGTCTTCATGGAGAGTTCAAGTACAGACTGAGAGAGGCTGGTCCCTGCCTTCCCCACCAGTACACACCCCCATGCTCACATAGAATGTACGGTGTAGAAACCCCAGCTGTCTTCTCTGCTCAGCCTATGGGAGGCCACTGGTCATTGTTCAAACCAGGGAGGGAAGGGGAGTCTGGCCATCGCACTGACCGTTTTCTGCACAATCTTTCAGATGAGACGTGCAGTCAATCCGAATCCCTTGCTGAGATGTTGCCCTATGCGAGGTCACTCGTCGTGTAGACGCTGCCTTTGTGCAGCGGAGGGAACAGTACTTCTTGGCCCCTGCCGCACAATACGTGTTTATATTCACATGTGCCTGTTGTGGGAGCAGGGCCGGCAGATCACCATGATCAGGGTGAGCAGAGATCAAACGACTGATTTTGGAGGGGAGCCACAGGCAGCCGGGGTGAGGGGCAGGATATGGGGAATAAAAACTCTTCCACTTGCCTCTCCATGGTCTCCTCCATTCTTACGCCTCCCAAAGGAAATGCTAGAGTGCTCTATTCCCTCTTAGGTAGCTGTTTTGGAGCCCTGCTGCAGCCTCATTTAGGGGCCAGCTGCCATCTTTGTAGTATGGTCAAAAATGGTAAATGATGTCTTCTGAGTTTCAGCTAACAGGCTTACCCTTAAGAAAACAAGTGGGGAAAAGGGAGGGAAAAATGGTCAACTTTACTATGTTCCTTATAAGAGGAGACACAGGTGAAAAAAATAGGAGACATCAGATTTGCTTCTTAGTTTTGGATTCTCCTGCAGGCGGATCCCCACTTTTTGCCCCTCACAGAGTTTAGGATTGGGCCAGAGCTAGAATAGTACATAAGGGTCAAGGCTGAATTAATCATATATGCCAGGGACCTTCTCATTGGGCTCTGCTATATTTAGCTTGACATGGCTCTTCTGGAGGCACAGGCATGGCAGGGGTGGGTGGTAGGACATCACACCCCTGGGTCTCTTCTCTCTTCCAAAGGAATCACAAGAATTATCATCATTGAAGACTGATTCTCGGGGGCACCTTGTGCGAAATCAGTGGTCTCGAACATCACCAAGCCCATCCACCAGAGCTCCATCAGTAGACGAAAACAGAAGCAAGAGTGGCAGTCTTAAGGTAGACATGAAGATGAAATGAAGGGAACATGGTATAATAATGATAATGGTAATGATAATAATAATATTTTATTGATGCTCTCTATATGCCAGGCCCTATTCTATTCACTTTACATGTTTTAGCCATCATTAAAAAAAAAAACCTATAAGCCCTATTTTACAGTTGAGAAAATTGAAACACAGAGTAACTTGCCTAAGATCTCATATCAAGAACACTAATACAAGTAGATTAAAACCCAGTCACTAGGTCTCTAAACTGTACACTTAATGATTAAGCTCTTTGACTTCTCATTCCATTTTTTCTTCACCAATAACTGAGTACTGAAGTCTTAGAAAACGGGGTGAAAAAACCAACAAAGGAGATAAGTTGTTGAAAAGTGTAGTAGATTGTGTGGTGCTTTGGGTCCATATGGAGGTCTGGCCCCATGAGATGAAAACATTAGTTTTGAGACTAAGTTTTTGGGAACAGAGAGAGTGACACAGACCTAGATGGAGAACATGTATCCTTACCAATCCATCTATCCCTGTGAAAAGTGGCTCAATAACCTAACCAAGGCTGTCTTTTGAAACATGTGAAACAATCATCAAAACTGAAATAAAATATAGATGCTGAATAGTTTATTGCACACAGGTATAATTCATTTTTTATTTAGGAAGATGATTCTCTCCTAATCAGCTCCACTGACACAAAGTTCTGAAGGCAAGGGAGACCTATGGTTCCCCAGACCACCAACCTTCCCAGCAGTCGCTGCATTAATCAGAGGGCAAATATACAGAGCGATGCCTCCAGATGTTTTGTAGAGTCTGCTGGTGGGAACATCTGGTCTAGTCAGAGAATTATCTGGAGGTCACAAATGAAGGCAGTGGTGATAAAGTCCCTTAGTCAAGCCCTCCATCCCATCTGGAGGTCTCTGAATGTGTAATTAAAAGGAAAGCAAGCAACAGAACTTTGTGAACTATGTGTTAGCTGCCTAAGGGCAAGAAGCCCTGTTATATCTACTCCAAAACAAAATAAAACAGTGTGAGGTGCTGAGGGGGGAGGGGGAGAAATAAAAGCAATCTGTTTCTATGTCCATTTAACAGAAATACCTAATAACTGGGTTCTTGAAACATCTGAGCCCCTTCAAGCCCTACTTAAAGGAGCTGGGATGACCAGGATCCAACTAAAGGCTAAGAATGAAACAAAGGGAAGGGCAAGGGTCCTTGACCCTTGCTAGGCAGAGATGGGGAAAGGTGAGCATCTAACTCAGAATCCCACTTTCTTGCTCCAGCTCCCCCCCAGCTCCACAGCCTCCCAGGCTTCATCCACCGCCCCCAGCCAGGAAGAGTCCCAAAAAGAGCTGTCAGCTGCTGAGCCCTTGGCACCCACGCCACCCATGCCTCTCGACTCTTGCCCTCCCACTCCCCCGGAGTCCTATTCCCAGTCCCGGCGCAGCTCCAAGATGCACGAGAATCAAGAAGCCTGGGCTCATGGCATCATACGGGGCATCCGGGAATCCCGGGACTCCGCACCCCGGCGGGAATACCCTCGCACACCTCCCACCGAATGGAAGTCCTATGCCCAGCGCAGGAGCAACTATCCTATCCATCCAGACAGCGACTGTCTGTCAGAACTGCCCCGGCAATCGCAGCAAGAGGAAGAGGACGAAGTGGATGAAGCCTACTGGGCATCCGTGAGAACTCTGTATGAGAAGATCCCCAGCTGCTCTCGCCCCCGACCAGTGAGTAGGGTCCACTGACTTGATACCCGAGACCCCCCTCTCTGCAGCTCTACAGCCTGAATCTCCTCCAGCCTCCCTCCTCTCCAATGTGTAGGGAAGTCCTGCCCAGCACCCTGAGTCGCCTCCCCCTAACTCCTCACCCCTACACTCTCAGGAGTTGGGGGAGGGATGGGAATCTCAGCCCTTGGCTCTCTCTAGCATCCCAGTGCTCCAAGCAGGGGCCTAGGTGTTCTCTTTCTGCCTTGCCCTGGCACGGGCCCTTTTCCTGATCCCTTCCATCCATGTGACTATCCTCACATTGGCAACCCTCTTCTGCAGCCTAAACCCAAGCATGCCATCACCATTGCCGTGTCATCCCGTGCACTTTTCAACATGGTGGATGCCAGAAAAATCTACGAGGAAGAGGGTCTAGAAAAGTACATGGAATATCAGCTCACCAACGAGAATGTCATCCTGACCCCAGGGCCTGCATTCCGCTTTGTGAAGGTACTCTCCAAAGCTGTGTTCAGTCTGTCAGGACCCTGGATGGAGAGGGAAGGACCCAGACAGGTCCTTGGAAACTCATGGAGGTTTCCTTATAATTACCGGTCCACCTTTGTAATTCTTGCCCTTTTCAGGTTGACCCCAGGTCAATTTATGCTTTCACAGAGGGTCCCAGACTGGTGCGGAAGGGTCTCCAGTTCTAGATTTGGGAGGTTGTGATGACCCTCAGCAGAGTTCTAATGATGACGTGTGTAAGAGACACCTTTGTTCCCTTCCTGGAAGGAGAGGTATCAGGAAACAATAATGAGTTTACAATCCCAGCATTAGAAACAAAATGAAATTCACTCTAGCTGCCCCAAATATAATATAGAGATGATCTTGTTTTGTGCTTAGGTGCATGATTTTTTTAATAGAGAAAGTAAGATTCTCTGAACTTACACTGAAATGTATAGCACTTGTGATCCTATATAACACATATAAATATTAAACAATAACATTATAGCCAGACAGAAATAAATGACATCTCCACAAGTTGTGAGTAGAAGGTATTTATGGGCCATGGTACATGCATTGAAGGAAACCACTAACCTATTTTAAAGACTCATGTTTAAAAAATAGACAAAGTGCTTTGGTAGCATGTATCCTAAAATTGGAACAATGCAGAAACCATTAGCATGGCTCTTGTGCAAGGGTAACATGCAAATTCATGAAGCATTCTATATTTTCACAGTAAAAAATAACCAGATGAGCAAGAAAAGCAGATTTTATGAATAAGGAAAAAAAGACAAAGCATAAAAGGGTTAACCTGATCTTTCCATCTACCTATCCTACAGAGATAATTCTAGGAAACCAAATGTAACAGTTTTCAACAAACTTTCCCTATCTATTCAGCAAACATTAACTGATGGCCTGTGTGTAAGAGGTGGGAAATACAGGAATGAATGGAATAAACCTGCCTTAAAGGAGCCATCATCTCTCAGTGAGGAGTCTTCAGAGTTTGAATTTGACACTGATGCTATCCTTTCTCTCCAGACTCCAGACTCCAATGCCCACCTTGCCTGGCCCTCTTTACATGCATTCATGTTTGTAACCTGCAGGCATTGCAGCACGTCAACGCTAGACTCCGTGAGCTGTATCCTAATGAACAGGACTTATTTGATATTGTACTGATGACTAATAACCATGCCCAAGTGGGAGTGCGGCTTATAAACAGCGTCAATCACTATGGTAAGTAAAATAAACAACATGTGGAAGAACAGCTAGCTGCTCTGGAAGGGAGAAGCCGTGTCATTTTGCTAACTGTGGCCTAACTAATGCAGCGTCTTTGATACTGACACCCTCTTCCGAGGGAGGAATGTTTATTTGCCTATGTCAGAAAAAGAGAGGCCATGTTCATGTTTAACTTCAGCAGAGTTGGGCCCAAAGCTCCGGACTTAACTTGTCAAGTGTGAATTTCAAAGTCTTAATCCCAGCTCCTGCAATATATTTCTGTTTTATGTTTTTCACTTCTGAACCTGACTTCAAGGGGCCATCAACTCAGAAGTTTTCTCTGTGCAATCACACTTCTTGCTCACCACAGATCCATGTCTAAGGTTTACAGGTTCTCCCCTTCCCTTTCAACTCTTACAATCTGATGCTCCCTTACTTCTTTCCCCACACATACCCATGCCAGTAAAAATGTCTTTGTTCCTTTACATAGAAATTTGGATTGACTCTAGTCTCTTCATAGCATTTCCATCAACGTGTTGGATACTCTAAGAGAAAAATCCTCATTTTCCTGTTATGGAATTACCTGGCTTGTTATTTGAGGAGATTTAGCCTATCTTTAAGTGACATCCAGTCTTCTGGGTATGTCAAGTCAAAGTAAGGTTGAACTTTGGCATATTCAAGTTTTAAAGTGGGTTTAAAGTGGGAATACTTATAAATCAAAATGTATTATAAATTATGAGTTTTACATTATCATAATTATAAGGCTGATGTCTGAGACACACTTTAATAAATGCTTGCCTTTCAAAAAAGTAGCTTTCACAGTGTTATTACATGAAAAGAGAACGTATATAAAAGGCTTAGAATAGATGAGCAGCATAATCATTCAGTAACGGTGGCTATTATTTTTACAACAATCTTATTTGATTTAGTAGGTGATTTATGTCTATTGATCCCTGACCAAACTGAGTACATCATGGCTAGTAGCAGAAGGAGTCATGGTTATTTGCCTATCAATTCTGCTAATGAACTGATAGAGCTCCATCTTCTCACACAACCTTATTTGTGACATAACAACTTTTCACCTGGAAGCATTAGTCATTTCTCTTCTCTGGGTATTTAAGGGAATCTGAATCTCCTTCTGCTATGGCCTATTAAATTATAATTATCTGTTTTACATGCCTGGCTGCTCAGTGAACTATGATCTCCTTGAGAATTGGGATGATGTTTCAATCATTTCTGAAGTCCCCAGTGACAACAAATAATTTCTGATCTTTAACTTCATATTATTTAAGGGATTGTAGTGTATACTTTGATGTCACTTATGCCCAATGTTGGCTTAAGTGAAAAACAAGAGTTATTTTGTTCATACCATAGCAAACACTTCCACCTCAGCTGTCGATGGGCTCTATCTACTCTGTTGGTCCATACAGTTGAGGAGACTCAAACTTCCGCTTTACATCATGTGCAGCTACCCATCTATCATGTACTAAAAACATTTTGAATGGGTATATACTATCTCATATGCATAATGGTATACTTTATTCAACTATTCTCATATCATTAAACAGTTTTCTTCTTTTATAAATAATCCTGAGCTGAGACCTTTCCACATAAATCTTTATCAGAGTTTCAGATTATTCCCTTAAAATAAACTATGAAAAGGTCAAAAGCTATAAACTTATAAAAGCTCTGTGGTTTATGTATACAATGGAATACTACTTGACAATGAGAAAGAATGAAATCATGCCATTTGCAGCAATGTGGTTGGAACCAGAAGGTATTATGCTGAGTGAAACAAGTCAGTCAGAGGACAGATATCATATGCTTTCACTCATATGTGGATCTTGAGAAACTTAACAGAAGACCATGGGGGAAGGGAAGGGGAAAACAATAGTTACAGAGAGAGAGGGAGGCAAACCATAAGAGACTCTTACATACAGAGAACAAACAGAGTGGATGGTGGAGGTAGGGAGGAGGGGGAAATGGGTGATGGGCCGTGAGGAGGGTACCTGTTGTGATGAGCACTGGGTGTTGTATGTAAGCAATGAACCATGGAAATCTACCCCCAAAACCAAGAGCACACTTCACACACTGTATGTTAGCCAATTTGACAGTAAATTATATTTAAAAAAAAAAACTTCAGGTAATTTTAATGTGTATCCGCAGTTGAGAACCACTGATTTAGGTGCTCACTTAAGGTCTTACTGACTTAAACTCTAAGGTATCAATCAGAAAGACAACATGATTTCATGCCTGCAGAATTTAAGAAATAAAACAGATGAATATAGGGGAAAGGAAGCAAAAATAAAACAGAAAACAAAAAATAAAAACAGAGGGCGGCAAACTATAGAGAACAAACTAAGGGTTGGAGGAGAGGTGGGTGGAGGCATGAGCTAAAATGGGTGGTGGGTATTAAGGCGGGCACTTGTTTGGATGAGCACTGGGTGTTATTTGTAAGTGATGAATCACTAAATTCTATTCTTGAAACCAATACTACATGTATGACAACTAACATCAATTTCAATAAAATAAAAACATTTAAGATTTTTTAAAAAAGCCTTTGAGACATATTGTCAAGACTTTCTAGATAGCTTGTACCAATTTATACTTTCATCTAAAGTGAATATGGGCGCCTACTTTAGAAACTTAGCATTTGTTTTTTAATTGTTGTTTATGTGAAAGACATTTAATGGTATTTTAATATTTAGTCTGCTAAATACTTGCATTTAAAATTCCAAGTCAAGAAGGAGACACTTTCAGGGGCGCCTGGGGAGCTCAGTCAGTTAAGCATCCAGCTTCCAGCTTCAACTCAGGTCATGATCTCACGGTTTGTGGGTTTGAGCCCCGCATTGGGCTCTGTGCTGACAGATAGCTCAGAGCCTGGAGCCTGCTTCATATTCTGTGTCTCCCTCCCTCTCTGACCCTCCCCTACTCATGCTGTCTCTCTCTGTCTCTCAAAAATAAATTTTAAAAAAAGGAGACACTTTCAGACATTTTGTTGTTGTTTCTAGAAAACAGTTTAAATCCTGGCATTGCTTGTCATTACTATTGTATTGTTACTGAAGAAATACAGAAATGGTACTTAAAATAGAGCCACACATCAACTATCTCTTTCAACAAGTGAGGAGCCTGTGGTTGAAGGAAAAGAACTATGTTCTAGTCTAGACAAGAGTCCTTATGAACCAATGGGCTTAGACAAGTCTTTATGTTTCCATTTCCTGTTGTGTCACAGTGAGAATAATACCTGTCATAAAGTTGTTGTGAGGGTAAATTGGCATGGTTTGTGTGGACTACTTAATGAATGATCATGCACCAAACACATCCACTATTATATAAAAGTTTTTTTAATGTAATGTAGCAGTTTTTTAATATTACTGCTATGAAGGTAATTCCAAAACTTCAATAGACACTCAATTATTCCTATGATAACTTTGATTTACACTTACAGTAGGTATATTGTCTTTAGTCTCTGACATAACAAAGTCTTTCTTGCCCAAAAATAGGCTTACTAATTGACCGCTTCTGTCTGACTGGTGGAAAAAGCCCCATTGGCTATTTGAAGGCATATCTTACCAACCTGTATCTTTCTGCAGATTCTGAAAAAGTACAAGAAGCCATACAAGAAGGTATTCATTTGGTTTTATCCCTTAAGTTAATAAAAAGGTTTGAGCAAGTGTTGACTTTTTTGGGGCTTCATATTTGATTATGTGGCTTGTTAAATTTTCTGATAAGGCATTTCCACAAGTGGCAGACCCTAAGCATGTCTTTGAGAGCTCTGAGCGTCCTAGAGGTGGACATCCTCAGTGATTGTCCTACAACCCCTTTAACACTTTCCCTTCCCTTATAGAAATTGAGGTCATGTGTAAACAGTTGCTTGGAAATATGCAGTTATAAAGAACAGTTGAGTCATCAGGTGATAGCTAGAAAAAAAATATTGCAAGGTCTGGGAGTACCTTTTGTTTTCCTCTTTTTAATCATTAAAATGGTAGAAGAAACTGACACCTCTGGGAAGAGCATTAATAAATCTCCATGGTCTGCCAGGGATTGCCTCTGCAACAATGTTTGATGGAGCCAAAGACATGGCCTACTGTGACACCCAGCTCCGTGTGGCCTTTGATGGGGACGCGGTCCTCTTCTCTGATGAATCTGATTATATTGCCAATGAGCACGGACTGGACAAGTTCTTCCAACATGAAACACTATTTGAGAATAAGCCTCTCGCTCAGGTGGGTTCAGTGATTTCTAATTAATTTTGATCTACTTATTTTCCAACATATAAATATTTTAAATTATTTTAGGCAGGCGATTCCTCACTTCTTATCCTTTACACTTTGCTCCCTTTCTTTCATGAACTCCTCATTTTTAAACATCTGCTGCCGAGTTGGGTACTTTTGGTTTTTGCTTGGTTTTGCTTTTAGTTTTGTTTTAGCATTCTTTTTATCCTTTTTTGGAAATGTTTCTATGATCTTCTCGTAATAATGAGTTCACCTCCAAATTACAAGTAATAGAGGTAATATGGCTTACCAGTAAACCATTTCTACATAATAACTTCTCAGAATAGTAAAGTGATTGCGATAGGTTCAGTAAACATTTATGGACCTCTTTGACCATAAACCTCAAATTCAATAAACACATTACTTAACTGAGAAAATCTGCACAATTGAGAGCTCAGATTGAATCGAACAATGAGCCTCACACCAGTGAAAGTTATGAACACCTAATCAAAATGAAACTGAATATTTAAGCTTTTTGAATCAATCCATGAACTGAAATGTTAAAGTCACAGTGTGAAATGAACAAAGCTTACGACTCCTGAGCCAAAGGAAATCTGAAACATCAAGCTATTCTCTAAACCAAATCCGCACTGACAAATTATTTAGTTTTAACCTAAGAATTTTACCAAAGAATTTAATTACTTAATTGGTCTTTTTTTCTCAGCTCTTCTTGAACTTAGGATAAACTTAAATATTTTTATTTTTATTGTACTCATAAAAGTAGAAATAGACTAACAGAAAGTTGAAAATTTTCAGTAATTTGCCTCATGTGACAGCAACCGATATTTAAACTGTGTGTGTGAGAACACGTGCACACATGTGCACATAACTTTCATGGTCCCTGCCTTAAGAGCTTCTTTGGAAGACTTGATCCTATGTTATGAAGTTGTTCAGTGCTAACAAACTGAGAGGAAAATCCTTTGTTATATTTTAGTATGTCTGCTTTGCTTGAAATTTAGAGCCCATTGTATAGTAATCTAACTATTACTGAAATTTAGAGGATTTCCAAAAAAAGAGAACACTTATAAAATCTCATAATTATTTCAAGATAATCTTAAAATACCATTTTCTCATCTCAGGTAAATAATTCAAATTTCTTTTAAAGTTTGCATTAATTACTTTCCTTTTCCACGTTAAAGAACTTGTTCTTCCCATTAAACAATTGAAATTGTGAAGCCCAACACTAGTTTATTGCTGGAATGATCAACAATTTTCAAATGAACATACTTGTTTTCATTATGCAGTCCTTCTGGCAGGGGATAAAGATGCTATTTTTTAAATTAAAAAAAATTTTATGTTTATTTTTGAGAGAGAGATAGAGCACAAGCAGGGGAGTGGCAAGGAGAAAGAGAATCAGGAACCAGCTCCAGGCTCTGAGCTGTCAGCACAGAGCCCAATGTAGGGCTGGAACCCACAAACTGCAAGATCATGACCTGAGCTGGTCAGACACTTAACCCAGTGAACCACTCCAATTTCCCATAAAGATGCTATTTTTTACATAGAAAAGGTAGCTTTTCTATAAATACCAGGCTTTGTCAATGTGTTCCACTGATGAAAAAGAAGTACAATTGAGGTACTATTCCTAAAGAAGCCTTTCAAGTATGTTGGTCATGGGACTTGCAGGTTGGCCGTGACATTGTCCCAGTTGTCTCAAATGGAGGAGAGCTGAGAGTCATCAGCAAATCAAACCTAGAGAAGATTAACTTGGCCACTCGCTTCCAGTGTGGCCCCACAACAAGTAACAGACACTTCTTGATTTGATCCCTACCTCGTCTCACCATTCTCAAACAGTGGTCTCTAACCATGTGTGTATGTATGCGTCTGTGTGTTTTAATCATAACATCTGATGTATAACTTATATACAGTAAAGTTAATAATTTTTATTGGATGCTTCTGAGTTTTACCATGACCAAATTCAAAATACTCAATATACTCACAAAATTCCCTCATGCCTCTGTGTAGTCATCCTACTCTGCTATCTCTGGGGTCTGCGACTACTAATCTGATTTCTTTCCTCATAGTTTTGCCATTTCCAGATGCCATTTCCATGTAGTATACAATCTTCTGAATCTGACTTCTTTTATTTAGCTTAATGCATTTGAGATACATCCATGTCATTCCATGTATCAGTAGCTTCTGTTCCTTTTTTATTGCTGAGTATTCTCTTCTTGAATGTACCACTTTTTCTTTATCCATTTACCTGATGGAGAATATTTAGGCTGTTTCCACTTTTTGGCATTTATAAATAAAGCCACTTTAAGCATTTGCATACAGGGTTCAGTGCAAATATAAGATCAGATTTCTCTTGGGTAAATAACTAGGTCACATGTTAAGTATACATTTAATTTTATAAGATATTGTGAAACTATTTTCTTAAGTAACGTTACCACTTTGCATTCCCGATAGCACTAAATGAGAGATTTTTGTTGCAATACATACTTACCAGTATTTTGTACTGATAAGTTTTGTGTTTGCTTTTTTTTAAGCTGTTTGTATCTCATTATAGTTTTAATTTGAATTTTTCTAACAACAAATTATATTGAACATGTTATCAGGTGTTTATATGCCATCATATGTACCCTTTGGCAAAAATATCTGTTCAAATCTCTTGCTCATTTGTATTGGGTTTATTATTTAAGTTTGAGAGTTCTTAACATATTATGGATACAAGACCTCTATCAGATATGTTTTGCAAATATTTTCTCTCAGTCTCAAGATAAGCATGTCTTTTTATTCTCTTTATATCTTTCATTGTCTTTCAGTGATCAGAAATTTACAATTTTGATGAAGTTCAACTTATCAGTTAGTTCTTTTATGAATCATGCTTTTAAGGTCATATGTAAAAACTGTTGGCCAAAGTCACATTAATTCCCTATGTTTGTGCACAAAATTTTATAATTTTAGGTTTTTTTAAGGATCATGACCTATTGTGAATTAACTTTTGTATTTAAACACGAAGTATTGGCTAAGTTCACTTTTACTCCTTATGGATATCTTAATTGTTCAGCACTATTTGTGAAAAAGACTGGCTTTCTGTTCCTTTAATGTAGGTGTCCATGCTTTTATCAATATCACACTGTCTTGATAAGTGCAGTTTTGTAGTAAGTCTTGAGATCGGGAGGGGTGAGTTCTTCAAATTTGTTATTTTTCAAAATTCTTTTGGATATTCTGATATTTTTTTTTGCATTTTTATATAGATTTAACAACTAGCTTGTCCATTCCTGGAAAAAAATTCTGCTGGAGTTTTTAGTATGATTGTGTTGAATTTATGGCTTAAACTTAGCAGTGGGGTGGATGTCTTAATAGTAAGTCTTTCAGTCCATTGATATGGTATATCTCTCCATTTATTTAGATCATCTTTGATTACTTTCAAATATTTTTGTATATAGAAATCACACATGCTTTGTTAGATTTATACCGAAGTATTTCATAATTTTGATGGTACTTTAAAATTTTGATTTCCAATCTGTTTATCACAGATGATAAAATACTTTTGACTTTGTATGTTGTAACTTTGTTAAATACACTAGTTAGTATAGTAAAATTTTCATAGATTATTTGAGGGTTTCAACACAATGTTGACTGAATAAAAACACTTATTCTGTTTCCATTTTGTATGTCTTTTAATTATCTTTCTTGCCTTATTACCCTTGCTTGTGCATTCAGTGGAATGTTCGATAAGAGTGATAAGAGGGGACATCCTTGTCTAGTCCCTGATCTTAGGAACAGATCACTCAGTCTTTGACTCTTAAGTATAATATCTATTTTTTTTTTCAAGATGCCTTTTGCCAAGTAAAGGAGTTACTTTCTATTCCTATTTTTTGAGACTTTTTATAATAAATGCATGTTCAATTTTGTCCAATTTCTTTTCTGCATCTATTGAGAAAAGCATGTGGCTTCTCTAGTCTGTTAATATGTAAATTATATTAATGTATTTGAAAATGCTGAAGCAGATTTGCATTGCTGGTATATAAATTCAACTGGTCATGGTGTATTATCCTTTTTATATCTTGCTAAATTCAATTTGTAAAATTATAGTTTAGAATTTTTTTTTTTTGGCTTTGTGTTTCTGAAGGATATCTCCATAGCGTTGTTTTCTGGTAATATCTTACAGAATAATAGTAACTTCACAAAATAACGTGGGAAATATTTTCCCCCTGTTTAATTTTTGGAAGACTGTGTATAGTTCATATTATTTCTTCTTCAACTAGTAGGGTAGACTTTGACAGAGAAACCATTTGGGCTTGGGCTTTTCTGTGTATGAAGGCTTTTAACTAAGAATTCAATTATTTTTAATAGATACAAACTATTACTCAGATTTTCTCTTTATTGTCCTACTTTCTGGCAGTTTATGAGTTGGTGTCTTTAAAGGAAATTGCCCATTCCATTTAAGTCATGAATTCATCAGCATAAAATTTTCATATGTTATTATTTTGCTTTTCCTATTTTTAGAATTATTAGTGATATATACCTTTTCATTCCTGATATTAATAATATTTGTCTTCTCTTTTTTCTCCCTTCTTCTAGCTAGACAACAATTTTATTTATCTTCTCAATAGCCAGCTCTGAGTTTCTAAAGATGGAAATTGAGGACACTGATTTAAGACTTCTTTTCTAAAATAAGCACTTAATATATTAAAATTCTCTCTAAATGATGCTGTGATAGCATCCCACAAATTTTGATATATTGTTTGTAATATTCATTCAATTCTGAGTATTTTTAAATTTTCCACTGACTTCCTCTTTGACTTATGGGTCATTTAGAAGTTGGTTATTTGTCAAGTATTTAGAATTTTACTAGATATCTCATTCTTATAGATGCCACACAGACTTTGTTATAATCAAAACATATATTTCATATTATTTCAGTTTTTCATATTTATTGAGGAGTGTTTTATGCTCAGAATATGGTCTATCTTGTTAATGTTTCAGGTGTACTTGACAAGAATGTTGTTTCTGTATTGTTGAGTTGAGTAGTCAAAAATGTCAATTAGATTAAACTGACAGTGTATTAGTTAGGTAATATTGCCCAGGTTTTCCATATTTCAATCGTTTTTAATAGTTTTCTAACCTAATTTTAAATAATTTTCTACCTACTTCTTCTCACCACCATTGAGGAAGCAAGGCTGGAGTCTTCAAGTATATTTGAGGATTAATCTATTTCTTCTTTCAACTAGATGTGTTTGCTTCATGTATTTTTAATCTCTTCTGCTTACTGCTTAAATATTCAGGAGCGTTATATCTTCTTGGTGACATAATCCCTTTTGATTATGTAATCTCTCTCTCTCTGATAGTTATACAGCCACTCCAGCTTTCTTGATTTGCTTTGATTTGGATTTTTTTGACTGGTGTTTGTAGTATATATCTTTTCTATAATTTTTAATTTTAACCTATTTATGTTTTTACATTTATTTATTTAAATATTTTTAATGTATATTTATTTTTAAGAGAATGTTGACAGAATGTGAGTGGGGCAGGGGTAGAGAGAGGGAGACATAGAAGCAGAAGCAGGCTCCAGGCTCTGAGTTGTCAGCACGGAGTCCAACATAGGGCTCAAACTCACAAATCACAAGATCATGACCTGAGCCAAAGTCAGACACTCAACTGACTGAGCCACCCGGGCATCCCTATGTTTTTACATTTAAATTATCTCTAGAAAGGATGATATGGATACCTGTTTTGAATACGGTGACATAAACTGACTGGTCCCTATTTATTCCTTTTGGAAACTACTCAAAAGCAGTAGGAAAACTATATTTCTCCATGTTTCAAAGCCAAACTAGTTGTGAGTAGGGTGGATCCTGCCAACAGTCACCATACCCCCTTAGCTGTTGTTACCAATTTTAAAAATAGTTAATAGTTTTAGAATACCTTTAGAGAGTAAATTTTACTTGTTTTTCTTGCTGATATATGCAGCCTCAGAGAAATAATGATCTAAATAATGTTTTGATCTAAATAGACAAAAGCTAGTCTATTAAGTCATGTTTATAAATAAACAGTTTGTTTCCAGGACAGCAGAGAAGTAGGGGTCTTTTGAATTGAAAACAAGTCAGTCTTACAATACTATACTTGACCTTCCCCATAAACCCTCTAATTGTTTCCAGAAAAACCAGTCTACTTCAGTGATGAGTAATAAAAACAGAAGCAGCACAGAGTATAAACAAAGACTCTGAGAAATAGGCAAAAAAGGGCAAAATCTAAAAACAGATTTAGATCTCTCACTAGAAATAGTAGCCGAAGTATATGTAAAAATTGTGACTAAACAATTACTACGACTTTTAAAAACTTGATAAAGCTGGGTCAAGGTCATAACATGGAAATGCAAGAATCAGGGGAGAGATTATAAAATATTAATTGGTAGAACTCTGGAAATGAGTAAAATTGAAAAATAAGATTTTTACAGAGGAAAATGACAGAAATGTATCACAGGTAAAGAAAATCCAATATATGCATAATTGGAATCCCTGAAAAACACTGAAATTACATTTTGAAGGGAGAAGGAGAGGATTGTGTGTGGTAAATAAAAAGATGCAAAATTATATCAAAATATAAATCAATAAAATATTTGAAACTGTCGGGATTTTAATGCATACATTAAGCTATTAAAATATTGGGGGCACCAGGGTAGCTCTGTTGGTTAACTGTCCAACTTCGGCTCAGGTCATGATCTCACAGATGTGAGTTCAAGACCTGTGTCAGGCTCTTTGCTGACAGCTCAGAGCCTGGAGCCTGCTTGGATTTTGTGTCTCTTTCTCTCTCTCTGCCCCTCCTTGGCTCATGTTGTCTATCTCTCTCAAAAAAAAAATTAAGAAAATAAACTATTAAAAGATTAAAGATTAAAGGCCACATTATATATTGGAAATAGAACAAAATTGGAAATAGAAAAAAATTATCATCACCAATACATGCCATAGTGAAAAATTTTTGACTTAAAAGATGAAAAAGTAATTCTTTGGGCAGTCTGCACATATGAGTGGGGGGAAAATCAAGCTGTCCTCAGTTTTCTCCACAGCAGCATTCAATAGCAAAAGACAGTGGCACACTATTTATAAAATCATATGGAGAGAAAATATATATCACAGATTCTATATCTAGGCCAAAAGTTTATTCCAAGTAAAGAAAACAGAGCAACAGTTGAAAACATACTATATTCTCAGAGATTGTTAATTCCATAAGATTTTCTTGGGAAAACTAGTCTAGAAGGCACAGTTTGGCCCACATGTAGATGAATAAAAACATGGAGGCACAAATGGTTACAGAATATATTTAACCATAGAACTAAAACTAAAACAATTGTAGGGATTAGGATGAAAGGAAAGAAAGTACACATTATATGCCCTAACAATGTAGAAATTCTATCACTAATGAAAACTAGAAAAATGTGGAGGAGAAAAATCCAAGGAAGAGTAGTATGTTGATATCTTCCGTTACAATAATGATCAAAGGATAAGCTGTAAAGCTGATAAATAGAAATATAGGAAAGTTTAATAATAAAAATGTAAACAATGAGGAAGAGGAAACAAGTAAAATTGGATGGTTGCAAAAGAAATAGAAAATGAAAGATGGGTAAAGTAGTACTATAATTTCATTATTTCTCATTGTAAGAAAACAATAGGTCCTGGATTTTTAAAATAAATAAATAAACAAAAGACTAAAAGTACTATAAAAAGTTATAGTTACAAAGGTAACCAATATGAGAGAATATTACAAACCTTCCTAAATGTTAGAAGAAACACACATACATTCACAAAGGAAACAGATGCTCAGTGAATCATGAGACAGAACCATTATCACATATATTAGTAATGCCAATAAATATAAATGGCCTAAAACTCAACTTTGTTTTAAAAACTTAAGACTTCCAGATTGGATCATCTAGCAGAATCCAATTCTTGCTCTATTCCAGAGAAACAGTTAGAACTAAGTATTCAGAAAGGTGAAGATAGAAGTAAGTGTGAAGACATACAAAGGTAATTGTATCTATAAGACAAGGTTAGATTCAAGTCAAGAAGGCACTGAACTAGATATAGGAGCATACATTATAATAATGAAATGTGAAATTCACAAAAAGCAAACCAAAATAGTGCTATTGGTGATTAACCAAACTTTATTTAGAGTATCCCATTTTGCCATAATGGATAATTTATGTCTGTGGCCCTGGTTTAACTTTTTATAGAAGCTTCTTTCACTCTTAAAACATCTATGTTTAGATAATAAATTATATGGTCATCCTATACTTATTCCAGGAATGCAAGGATAGTTCCATAAAAGGAAATATATTCACATATATGCAAGGAGTTTCAGAACTTTGCCATTGGGCTTAGAATACTGCAGTTCTAATGCAGTATTATATCCTTTTATAAACTCTTATAAGCCTCTGCTTTTTCAGCATTCGCTTCCTTCAGCTCACTGGATCACAGCTGTGACATATGTTCCTTTTACAGGGTCCCTTAAAAGGCTTTCTGGAAGATTTAGGCAGACTGCAAAAGAAGTTTTATGCCAAAGACGAACGGTTACTTTGCCCTATCAGGACCTACCTGGTTACAGCCAGGAGTGCAGCCAGTTCAGGCGCTCGAGTGCTGAAAACCCTTCGCCGCTGGGGTCTAGAGATAGACGAAGCTCTTTTCCTTGCTGGAGCCCCCAAAGGTCCCATCTTGGTAAAGATAAGGCCCCACATTTTCTTTGATGATCACATGTTCCACATCGAAGGGGCACATAAATTGGGCACCATCACAGCTCATGTACCTTATGGCTTTAATCAGAAAATGAACAATTAGGGATGGGGAGGAGAAATAAACAGTGAGCCTGGTATTACAGATGCCACGTCTTGCGAATCTCTAGGGTAGTTAGATAGGTATTTCAGAAAATTGAACCTCATAACTTAGTCCATTTGGAAAGGTTTCCTCTTGATATTTTGAAAATATTTCGAACCCTCGAGTTATCTTCAAGGTACTTCTCTTTGAGCTATCAATGCTGTTGAATACCACTGCACTTACCTTTATGTGTAAGTCATATTGATGACACCTGAGGATAAGTTTAGACCCTCAATGCCTCAATACTTAAAGGGCTATCTCGGAAGTCTAGCTAGTTTTACAAAGTATTGCTCATTTTTGAATGTCGGTTGATAGAATGGACTGTTATCCATCATCATTGTAGAATATTGGTCTTCAAAGAAGGAAAGAGTAGGGTTAAATTCACTATTGAAAACTGGAGCTTTTTATTCTGTTGCCTCTGTGATCAGCCTTTTAATCAGTGCAAAATGAAAGGTCACTCCACGTGCAATTTTGACTCCTGTACCAATTTTGACACTGCTCATTCAGAAATAAATCAGCAGGTTATTTGTAGAGGGCACTTTCCATCTAAGATGAGCTCCAGACAGAATGTCCTGGGAAACGTTCTTGGAAGCTTACCTGGTCAGTGCATTACCTTAGACTACAGGGCTTCGTATTTGAAGTCTCTGGCTCTGGGCCTGACAGGTAGGTCCAGTGTTTTACATGGAAAAAAAAGCTTTGGCTATCACTTCAAGATGTGACATGAAGTGTAATATCCTAGCCTTTCCTTGTTATTATTCTTTTGTTATTTTTGTTTTGATTTCAAGAAACATCGATTGGTTATTAACCATAATCTACTGCTTAATAGGCACAGTGAGCTGGTTAGTTTCATGTTACCTAATTTTCTCATCAAACCAAATGTTTGTAACAGAATATTATTATTACCCTCATTTTTACCAATGGAGAACTTAAGACTCACAAAGAAAAAGTAGCTTGTCTAATAATGTGCAGCTAATAAATGGCAGGACTAAAATTCAAAATTAGGTCTTACTTCAGAAGCTACCTTCTATTTTCTCTGTGAATATACAGACTTCCACTTCATGTTGTTATTAATTCCATGTCCACAGAACCCACCCTGAACAGATTAGTTGTTCCATTAAGTTCTATGCTTCAACTACATAGCAGTTACACAGCAGGTCTGAGGATTTCCCTCCTCCTCTCCTCTTCATGTCCTCTCTTGCTCCTTCTAACCCCACATCTATCTCTACTGTACCCATATATACATATTTCATCCTGGCTCTAGGTAAAAAAAGACTGCTGACATACAGCTTTTGCTCTGTTTCTGAATTTGATGTAAGCTAGTCCCAAATATATCAGTTTTGACACTTACTGAGTACTTACTGTTTTCTATACATTCTCCAGTGTGAAGACAAGAGAAACTCAGACATAATCCTGTCCTTTGGGAAATTTAAAATCTTGACAGTCCCTTAGAGTAAGTCAAGCATGCAAACATATAGTCAATACCAGAAAGCTGTTTGTCCTCAGTGCCGAGAGGATCACACATGAAGTTGAGGCAGAGATCTGCATGGCCTGGAAGTGGTTAGACTACAGAGAGACCTGAGGTGAGCTTTGAAGGATGAAAAAGACACGGATAGATAGAAAAAGAAAGAGGAAACAGATGTGCTCTGGGATCAGTGTTTGAGAGGCAGCTTCAAATTACCAAAAGAGTGAAAATAAAGGCCCACCCCTGGTGATTTCTGCTCTGGTGCCTTGTCAAATCCTCAGGGACAGTGCTCCTTCCCCCTCTGTGAGCTCCATCTTCAGCACTCACGTGAAACCCTCTTCTACTGGTACTGTGCCTGCTCAGTGCATATGATATCCTTCCCAAATGTACAGGAGTGGAGGAGAATTTAACAACAGAATCTAGGGAGTTTATTTCAAACTGTACACGTCGTGTGTCTCTTCTCTCGTTCTAAAGACTCTAGAATGAGGGCCGAGGCAGGGGAGGTGTCTGTACCAGACAACAAGCACACTGAGGGAAGAAATGGTGTCCTATTTCCCTCTGACTCACACGGGGCAGGGGCCTGGCACATACTGGATGGGTGAGTAGATGAATAAATGACTTGTGAAAAGCTTGGCCTAAAGCTATGAGGTCTGCAGCTTGAAGATGGGTCCCTGTGGCAGTAAGACCTGACATTTCTGTATCATTTTTACAGTGTACGAAGCACCTTCCCTTCCATTAACACATCCAGTAGTTTCCTGGAAGGAGGGATGAAAGCACTAATGAGTGGGCTTTTCCCACTCTGTCTCTGCCAGTATCATATAAAACCATTGGAGGATGCCTTTTGCTACGGAGACCAGCTCCATAACGGTTTTCAGTTCTCAGACTGGGGTCCACAGAGCAGCATCAGAATCACTTGGAAACTTGTTAGAATTGCAAAGTCTCAGGTACCATCTGGAACCTATTGAATTCTAAAGTCTGGTACTGGGGCCCTACAATTTGGGGGTGGGGGGAGAAGTGTTGTTTCTTATGAGTCCAGCAGGGGATTCTGATACAACGCTAAACCAACCAGAACCACTGGTCCATTCTGTTTCCGACTGGTTCATATTGCTGAGTCCTTCGCCTCAGCATAATAAAAAAGAGCCCTTCCTCAGACTCCAGATGGGCAGGGACAATTCTCCCGAGAGTGAAAGGAAACTGCACTGACGGTTAACAAGTTCCATGGACCCTTACCTGAAAACACACTAAGCAAGCCCGGATGTCCGGGATTTGCAAATTCGAAATATTCATTAGGCATTCCCACGGGGTCAACCACCACTACTCTGGGGCCTGTGCTCACTCTCCGCGCTCAGGTTGGACACCTCTCCGTGGAGTCACCACGACCCAGGGCGCTGTACTCCACCAACCAATCAGATGCCCTCGGAGGCAGAACTACAAGTCCCGGCATGCCCCACGCCGTCCCGTCAGGCGGCGAAAGGCCGCGCCCCAGAGTTCTTCGCGGGCAGGTGGCACCCTAAAGTCCCTGGCGCTCGCCGCTACTCCGGAAGTCCCGCGCAGGGGCCGGTGGGCCCTCGGCCCCTGTGGCCATGGCCGTGGTGGCTACAGTAGCGGCACTCGTGGCTGCACTGGGTGGGGCCCTGTGGCTGGCGGCCCGGCGGTTCGTGGGGTCCAGTGTCCGGCACGGAGGAGGGGACCCCGGCCTCATGCACGGGAAGACTGTGCTGATCACGGGGGCGAACAGCGGTCTTGGCCGCGCCACCGCCGCCGAGCTGCTGCGCCTGGGGGCGCGGGTGATCATGGGCTGCCGCGACCGCGCGCGCGCCGAGGAGGCAGCGGGTCAGCTCCGCCGCGAGCTCCGCCAGGCGGGGGGCCCTGGGCCGGGCTCTCACGCCGGCGAGGCCGGCGAGCTCGTCGTCAAGGAGTTGGACCTCGCCTCGCTGCGCTCGGTGCGCGCCTTCTGTCAGCAGATGCTCCAGGTGTGGGGCTCCGGGAGCCAGCTGGAGCTCGGGGACGCGCGAGCGGGCGGGGCGTGGGCTGCGCGGCCGGCGGCCGCCCAGAGTCCAGGGGGTGTGACCTTGGGAAAGCCCGAGCCTAAGAGTCACCACAAACCGACGGTTTTGAGAAGGCTAGGGAGTGCAGGCTGGGAAAATTGGTAGGACTGGCCTCTGTCTTCCAAAGATGCTGAGAAAATAATGGCCCCAAGAGGAAAATAAGCCAGTTTCTGAACCTTTGTTTTGGTTATGTGAGGACCGCCCGGGAGGAGATCCGCTAAGTCATGGACTGTTTTGTTTTTGTTTTTTTTCTGTGTCCCGAGTGAGTTTGCACCAAGCCATCTTTCAGAGAACCTTAGAGCCAGGGACCTTGAAACCATTTGGCCCCTCTGCTGGGGTAGGAAGTTTAGCTCACCGCCACCAATGGACTCATTAGCACCACATCCTTAAACAGTATTTGGCCTGATTTCTAAATATTGGAGCTCTGAGTCCCAGTGGCCAAGTGCTCTAAGCGGGGACAAATAAATATAATACTTAGTATTTACTGAAGGTTTCCTATGTGCCAGGAGGTGTTCCAAGCATTCCAGATAGTAAGGTTTATAATGCAATTAAAGTGCCCTTAGCTATTACTGTCATCGAATCCTCACAGCGACCCTAGTGGGCATGTTTATCCCCAATTTACAACGCTAGGTAATGAAGGCATAGGTAGGCCAAGTAATTTGTCCAGGATCTGTCTCCAAAGTCCTTGCTTTTAGCCTCTATATTCCTGCTGCCTGCCAGTGAGGTGTAGGATTTCTTTGGTTGGCTGGTAAAATATTCCATTGCGGAGATGGCCTCTGTTGAAATTGAGGGAGAAGAGTTTCCTGCAGAGGTGACTTACAAAAGGGCATATAGAAAAGCAAATTTTTGTTTAATATTTATTTATTTATTTGAGAGAGAGAGAGAGCGTGAGCAGGGGAGGATCGGAGAGAGGGAGATACAGAATCTGAAGCAGGCTCCAGGCTCTGAGCGGTCAGCACAGAGCCCGACGGGGGAGGGGGCTCTATCCCATGAACCGTGAGATCCTGACCTGAGCCAAAGCCAGATGCTCAACCGACTGAGCCACCCAGGCGCCCCTAGAAAAGTGGAGTTAAAAATTAGCTGGCATGCAGCACGCCTGGGTAGCTCAGTAGGTTAAGCGTCCGGCTTGGGCTCAGGTCATGATCTCACGGTTCATGGGTTCCAGCTCCGCGTTGGGCTCTGTGCTGACAACTAGCTCAGAGCCTGGAGCCTGCTTCAGATTCTCCCTCTCTCTCTGACCCTCCCCTGCTAGTGCTGTCTCTCTCTCTCAAAAATAAAATAAAATAAAATAAAAATTAGCTGGCATGGGAAAAGTGCCTATATAAAATGGAGCCTCTTGAGTCCACAGCAGAGGTTCCCAAACTGATTTTTTAAAAATTTTTTTCATGATGCTGGTAGGCCAAAGGAAAATTCTGTCAGTTTATTAAGTAATTAGGTCCAAACAACCCAGTAGTTACATCCTAACAACTTAGTAGCTGTTTGAAAAAGTAATACACATAATTCAAAGAAATTCTTATTACATTGGTCAATAACCATAATTAGTAGTGGGAAATGTGCACCTGTTGTTCACTGCACCAACTTCTCAGTTCTTTGGAATCAGAATGGAAATGTCCATCCCTTTTTCTTGTTCTACATTGCTTGTTAACATTGTACTTGCATTTTGCTGACAATTCGGCTTTGCAGAGATAGGACATGACTGAAAGGAATTTAGCACAATTTAATGTTGAAGGTTATGAACCCTCTGCAGCTGGTAGTTTGAGATGCTGGGCAGGTTATCGCTTGGTTTCCCTGGAAAATATAAAATTACTCATAGAACCCTGTGGAGCTCCTTGTGAGGCTGTAGGGCACCTTGATGCATAGTTTGGGAGCTGTTGCAGATCTAGAAAGCTTTTCTTGTCTGTCTTAATGACTAGTGTTTCATTATCAGGTGAAACAGGCTAAGAAATAGTACTGATGTATAAAAGATGTTGAAGCATTAAAAGTGGGTCTTCCTAGTCATTGAAACATGGATGGGTCTGAGAATGCTTCTCATTTCTGATACTTCCGGCATTTAACTACTTTGGCCATTTGAGACAGAACTAACTAAAAGTTAAGGAGATAAACTTTATTAAGTTTCTTCCTGGCTCTGAAGTTCAACGACAATAACCATGTATATATATATATATTTTTTTTTAATGGAAGTATAAATTTCCCACAGGTTGGTATTCATGGTATTTATGTCATTTATCTTCTTGAATTAAAAAAGAAAAGCGAATGATAAAGTCTTAAAATAATACAAGCCCAGGAAAGAATGATGGCTCAGAAATGATTAATACAGGAAACTCGTCCAAAGGATTAGTGAAAAAAGAACACTCCTTTCTTCCCCCTACGGGTGAACTTTTGCCTTCTTTTTGAAGTTGACTGTTGGAAAAGCCAAAGGTGCTTAGACAGACAGAATGATAAATAGTTGATCCTCTGACAGGTAGGCTGTGATAACAGTTGTGAAATTTAACACATTTTTCTTTTTACTTAGACTTGGCAAAAGGGCCAGTGAAATCAGAAGTTTGACCTCAAATTAATTTAATCGGAGGTCATCACTGTGTCTTTACACCTGGAACATGTTGTACATTTTTTCTCTGCCCATCAGAAGAGACAGAGGAGCCAGGAAAGGGCTGGGGGAAAACCAACTTCTATGAATTAAGAAATGAAAAAGACTTCCTTTTGCGGACAGTCTAAATGTTAGCATTTTATTTGGGAGAGATGCAGGAGAGTATGGTCAAAGTGCAGAATTCTGACTATATAGATCTAGCTGGGGGTCCCTGGCAGCTTGAAAGGGGTGGATTTCATATAGGGAAAAAAGAACTGAGTTCTAGAATCCTAATAGAGGTTAAAGGTGTTTGTTGGTGCTAACTGCTCTCTAAATGTCCTTTGCTGTCATTGTGAGACTTAATGAGACTTAGTATTTGTTTCATTGCATTGTTTCTTTTTTTTTCCATTGTGTTTCTGATATTTTGATATTACCTACTTAACTATTTTCTTAATATTTCTTTGATTTATTCTTGGGGTCCCCTCCAGTCTTACTTTGGATCTTTGACCCTCCATATTGCTTGTCCCAGTTTTGAGGAGACCACTTGAAGTTGCTGTATCCCCATGGTACCATTTGCCTTTAGAAAGCTACAGAACAGAGAAATCCTCATTTGGCCCTGGTGTTGATAATAGCGGCTCTGGGAATAAACAGTGCTGACCTGCCTTCTGCTGTGTCTCCACTTTGCAGCTCACATCAGTTCTCTAGCTGTGGTTTGAAACTCCCCATTAGAAAAGCAAGCTAGCTTACTAATTAAAAATAGGGGCATCTTGGTCAGAAGATTGCATCTTCCAATTTTTATCTGCCACTGAGGAGCCCTGTTTGAAGTCCCCTAACATCGGTGCTTCAGTTTGCTCTTAGAGTGCTTGAGGGTATTAGATGAGCCAGCATGTGAGAGGCACAAGGCCAGGCCCCTGTTAAGCATGCAGGTCTCCCCCCACCCACCCTCAACTGTTGAAAACCCATAAAGGCACTTTATAGAATTTTGATAGTTTGCAAGAATTTTTTTATTTGATTTTAGGCCCGTGTTCATAATTGTCTCATTCTCTTTTTGACATTTAAAGGAAGAGCCTAGACTGGATGTCTTAATCAATAATGCAGGGATCTTCCAATGTCCTTACATGAAGACTGAAGATGGTTTTGAGATGCAGTTTGGAGTGAACCATCTGGGGCACTTCCTACTCACCAATCTTCTCCTCGGGCTCCTCAAAAGTTCAGCTCCCAGCAGAATTGTGGTGGTTTCTTCCAAACTTTATAAATATGGAGACATCAACTTTGAAGACTTGAACAGTGAAGAAAGCTATAATAAAAGCTTTTGTTATAGTCGGAGCAAACTGGCTAACATTCTGTTCACCAGAGAACTAGCCCGCCGCTTGGAAGGCACAAACGTCACCGTCAATGTGTTACACCCTGGCATTGTGCGGACGAATCTTGGCAGGCACATACACATTCCACTGTTGGTCAAACCGCTTTTCAATTTGGTGTCCTGGGCTTTTTTCAAAACCGCAGTAGAAGGTGCCCAGACTTCGGTTTATTTAGCCTCTTCACCTGAGGTGGAAGGTGTGTCGGGGAAGTACTTTGGGGATTGTAAAGAGGAAGAACTATTGCCCAAAGCTGTGGATGAGTCTGTTGCAAGAAAACTCTGGGATATCAGTGAAGTAATGGTTGGCATATTAAAATAGGAACAAGGGGTGAAAGAGAGCTATTTATAAAACTGGATGCCTTCTATCTGTAATGAGAAGTGGTGTGGCTTGCGCCCCTGCTGCTTGAAACCCCAGCTTTGGTTTTACAGTAACTGCTGAGAGGTACATAAGGATATTTTGAAGGTTCTAAAAACATTATTTTTTGGAAAACAAAGTTTCAGAAAAGTTTTAAATATATAATAAGCATAATGAATAGTGTAATGAGCAATAGTATAAAGAATGTATATTGAACAACTTTAGAAGTTATAATTGAACAAGCATGGATTATAAATATTAAAGAATGCAGTGACTTAAACACCTTGAGAAGTTTTCGAATACTTTTGAGTTTCATGGCCAAAGTGTTAAATATTTGTATTGCAGTGCCGGTTTTTGTGTGAAAATAATATGCCTGCTGTGTGCACAATTCTTACTTGGAATAAATTTAGTAAAGCAAATTCTTAATTGTGCATTTTTTTTAAAGTCTCACTGAAATGTGTCCTTTATCATCTCATTAGCCTCCACTGATCTTGGTATGCCCAGTGTCTTCCCACACATCTTGCATGCTGCATTAAGAAGCATTATTTCTAAAATCCAAATCTGTGTCCTAGTGTCATATCCCTGCTTAAAAATAGGTGGGGGTTTCCAATTGCCCATTGCAGTGGGTTTCCAGCCTTTTTTGTTGTTAACCTGCAGATCTTTCTTCAAAAGAAGTCTTTTAAGGGGTGCTTGGTGGCTGTTGGTTGAGCATCCAACTCTTGATTTCAGCTCAGGTCATGATCCTCGGGTCATGGGATCGAGCCTGTGTCAGGCTGTGCTGAGCATGGAGCCTGCTGTGATTCTCTCTCTGGACCCCTCTCTCCTGTTCTGGTTTTCTCTCTTTAAAAAGACAACACAAAACAAAACAAGTCTTAAGTAGAGAAACTGAATGGTTGAAACAAGTCATTAGGATACTCGTTAGTATTGTTTTCCCCCTGAAAGGACTTAGCAGAATATGGTAGTTTACAAACCACTTTTATTTAAAGTTTAAACTCTTTAATATACATTTGAGACTACTATGCAGGAAGTGGCACAGCCTTACCTTGTCCTCTTAGTGTTGTCCAATAGAACTTTCTGCAATGATGGAAATTTTTATGTCTGCACTATCCTATGAGGTGTACTCAAGATATGTATGGTTATTAAGTACTTAAATATAACAGACTTGCATTTCTAATATTATTTAATGTGAATTTAGATTTAAATAGGCACAGGAGCCTAGTGACTAATGTCTCAGACAGGAATCTCCCTTCATTCCATTGTATAACGGGGTCGCTAGTATAAACCAGCCACATACCCACTTGCTTCTTGGTCGTGCCTGGTATTGTTCTTTTAATTCCTGTAGGCAGAACCAGTCCTTTGTTTTAATTGATCTTGGAGGTTTACTAATTTTTTTTTTTAAATTCAGTTAGATAATTAGAAAAATTCTTCAAGGAATTTTTTAAATTTTATTATATCCTTATTCGTATTCCTTCCTCAAGTATCAAGTCGAGTACCTGATGCACCGTAAACATGGAATAATCATGTTTGAATGGATAAGTAATGGGCCAGCGGTGTGCCTAAAAATAAGTCTGAAAAAGGATATTGTAGGTATCTGTATTGTAGCATTATAAATAATTAGTATTTCTTTGTCTTACCATCTCATTGGAAAAAGAAATTAGGGCAGAAAATGATGGACTGTACTACCCTGAATTTGAGGACCATTTTGCTCAGGAATAATCCTCAATTGGTTATTACTTTTGAGACTATATTATCTGGCTTCCAGTATCAATTCTTTTTGAGAATGGCAGGACCTTGGCAGATCACACAGATCTGCTTCCTGTTGGAGTGTTGGGTTGTGTGTACGAGGGAGGCTGTGTGTGTAGCATCACAGGTGTGTCTCTGCAGGTGTAGTGGGTATGGCTGCATCACGCTCTTTGAAATGTATCATTAAAAAATAATCCACAAAGAGACTTGCTGAGCTTAGAAATATGGGCAGGAAATACACCAGCATGCAACTTGGAAAAATGGAAGCTAATAAATCTGTCCTACACCTCGACTTCATTAAAATGAGCGCCTTTTTTTTTCTTTTTTTCTTTTCTTTTTTGTTTTCCCCTTCCAGTTAATACCATCTTTTCTGGCTGCATTTTGATACCTGATGCTTTTCAGGGGAGTTGGGCCTTTTGTAAGAGTTGAGCCTTTCAGAGATCTTGTTTGCGGCACCATAATAAAATAGGATATATTAATTTATCATGATGGAGAACTAGAAACTCATCTGGAAACACCAAGTACTTAAGTAAAATGAGCTGCCATTTGGAAGATATCCTTCCCACCCCACGTTGGATGAAATCAAGGACTAATAGCTCTACTATGACTAGTTAGATTTTGAAGATTCTTATTAAACTGTACTCTTCTGCTGACTTCTAACCATTTCACTGGGCAAAGAAATAAGCAAAAGGCAATTCTGTTCCATTGATACTTATTCTCACCCTAAGCAAAATATTAGAAGTGTGCAGCGTGCCAGATAATGTAATAATTGAGTTAGAAACCCATTTTCATGTTGCTTTCTGGCTTCGTCTTTTGAAATGTTGCCTGCTACTTCAAGTGACTTGTTCTAAAAAGAAGTGAACTTGCTAGCTCTGCTGCCTCAGTTCTACTCAGAGTAACTTTTGTTTGGGGGGTTCCCAGTAGCGTTTAACTGGGAATGGGACCTCATGGCATAAACACACCACCACCTCAGCGGTTACCAGTTACACTTTTCCATTCTCCCTGAGACACGTGCAAGATACTTAACCTCCCTGAGCTTCTGTTTTCTTGGCTCCATCATTGAGATAATCCTTTAAAGGACTGCTCAGTGAATACATTAGAGTGTGTAAACAAAGCATTTACCAAAGTGCCTGGCATGTAATGGGCACTCATCCATTTCCCTGTCCCCACTGCACCAGATCATTACTATTAGTGGTAATAGTAATTAATAATAGTAATGTTTATGTGAGTTCATATGATGGAAACAAACTAAACCAAGCATCATCAAACTTTTTATAAAAGACCAGACTATAAATATTTAACATTACTAGGCCATATACAATCTGTGGTACACATTCTTTTTCTTTTATAATCCTTTAAAAATGTAAAACCCATTCTTAGCTCATGCAGGCCATACCATTACATTTATACAACAGCCCAAAGGACTAACTCTTTTTGTCTTCAAGACACTCAGGGGCATCTGGGTAGCTCAGTTAAGCGTCCAACTTCAGCTCACGTCATGATCTCATGGTCTGTGGGTTCGGGCCCCATGTCAGTCAGGCTCTGTGCTGACACCTCAGAGCCTGGAGCCTGCTTCAGATTCTGTCTATCTGTCTGTCTCTCTCTTTGCCCCTCCCTTACTCACACTCTCTCTCTCAAAAAGAAAAATAAAACATAAAAAAAATTTAAAAAAACCACTGTGTGACAGCAGTTTTTGGGTGTGCTATAACCCCAGTTTCTCAACAAGGCTCCTGCTATTTTTCTATATCATTTCTAATCATGTGTGACTATTTGTTTGCAGACCCAGGAAGGCTAGAGAGTGTATTTTTAAAAATCTCTCTCCAGCCATTGATTCCGGTGTGAGGAATCATAGCCTTCAACTCTCTCCCCTCACAAACCTGCTGAGCCTGGCCAGAGATCTGAGGGAACCTCTATTTGAATATTTAATTGATTCCAAATGTCCCAAGGAACACTGAAGAGAGAACATGTTACTAATCACCCTTCAGGAGCTTGGCCCCCACAGACAGCTTCAGATGTTTCACAAAGCTTATCTGGACAATAGGGAGTTAAATTAGTCACAGGTTAACATGGAGGAAGGTCATTTATTCCTAAAGGCAAGTTAGGTGGAGCTCCATTTTGCACAGACAGTAAGGAAGAGTTTTTGCTAAATTAAATGTATCACCAAAGTACAGAGAAGCACCTTTAGCCAAACATTGACTTACTGTAATAACTCCGTTCTTCTTGTAAAACATACTGACCAATACCCATAGCATGCAAATGCCCTAGGCTGGCAGGGACCCTCTGGCTCTTCTGCTCCCACCTGTTCTATCTGATATTTAGGAAGAGTCAGTTGTAGAGCATTCATGTATTCACTTAACAGATATTTATTGAGTGCCTATTATGTGCCAGGCATTATTTTAGGTTTTGGGGAGGCAGGGGGCAACAAAGAAACCCCAACCAAATCTGTCTGTGTGTTAGTTGTGCGGTATTATTAATCACAATAGTAGTTATGCATCATAATACAAACCAGTGAAATATGAGTACAAACAGAAAGAACTTCTATGAAAGGTAAGCTGAGCGCTTTCTTAAAATTAAATGAGGGCAGATTGCTAGGAACTGGCTGTTGAATAAAATTTCAAAACACTTGTCAAAACTCAAAATATATTTATAAAAATCTAAAAGGTGTCTATATTTACTGCTTTGCAAGTGATTTTCAACTTTGACTCCATCCTAAAGACACAAAAGCTGGAAATCACATACTATCTTATTTAAGTGAGAATAATGCAAGAAAATGGAATTCTAAGCGAACCCATACTTAGAAAAACAACGAAGAAAGGCCCTTAACCTTGTATTAGAAGATAGGCAAATAAATGAATATGCTGTATGTTTCAAGTTCGAGTAATAAATCCTGGGTACATATGATACATCTTTATGACTTCCTCCTTTAATCAACTTGTTCATGTAACCAACCAATTCCAAAGAAGAGGGCTAGTACTGTATGAAATACAGCTATCACTGACAGAAAAGTTTCAATTTGGAGGAATTGGCAATAAATGTGTTCTGCAGACCAGGTCGTACTTTCCCTAAGACTTCTAATCTAAATTGAGATATGTATATATATATACATACATATATTATTGGGTTTCTTTGATCCTAAGTTTTTGCAGCCTAAGATTTATTTTCATCATCAACCCTGTTTGTTTCTCTTCTTCATTTAAAACTCCTACTAACTGTGTTAAGTAGGTAAGTTCCTTAATATTTAATAGTTATTTTTTCAGTATGTCCTTCTGTCTTTAGAAGTTGCCATGTTACATATGATGTATGACAGCCTGGTCTGTCCCAAGTTGCAAGTTTTAATATCTATTCAAAAAAACAACAAAAAAAGAAGATGCTAACTTCATTTATAAATTCTGACTTAAGAAAATACTTTTTTTTTTGGAGGGAATATACCCTGTTGTCTACATAGTAACCCAGTCATTAGCAGAATGGTTTTAAATCCTCAAGGCAATTTTCCTGCTACTATGAGAGGAGTAAGATGAATGAGTAAATAGAAGTTATAAATATATTCAAGAGATTTTTATCTGTACAGACCTACATACAATGTTAACATTTTAGGAATATCTTGAAGTTGTACACATGGCTTGAGGAAATGCTGAGCACGGAGAAATACATAATCATTAGTTTGTGAAAAAAGCAAAGCAAGTTTCTGCCACCAACCCATGAAAGCACAGGAAATGGCTTCATGTAGTAGGTGTTGGAGTCTGAGCATTCTGTTGACAGAAGCGGGTCCTACCCAGGGGTTTTGTGTTAATGTAATCAAACACTTCAGAGCTGCAGCCTAGCAAGCTCAAGTCCACCCACCTCAGAGTTTATCTTTAGCTCATCTGGAAGAGTTTATTTTAAACATTGAACATTGTTTGCTGCTGTTGAAATGAAAGTGAGAGTTACAAGCTTTCTTCCACTGCCATCTGGCAGATTTACTGATGGATCGGGCTCTTTAATCCATGTAGCCCCGTGTGTGGGAGCTATTGTCTTTGTGTTGATCATGCAGCTGGCTTGGCTGAACTTTAAAAAGCTCACACAAAGCTAACAAAAGCCATCCTATAGATAAATGAACTTGGGGGGTGTTGCAAAAGCCAATGAGCCTTGTGCAGGAGGGTGGAGAAGGCTCGGATATAGATTTTTCGTTCTCTGAAGAGCACAGCTTAATCTATAGCTCTCTCTGTGACCTGTAAAAGAGGAAGATAACTGTATTGGAATATATGAAAATAAATAGTCATAGCCACAAAGAAGTGACTACAGCTAAATTGGAAAAGTATGCACCAGAGTCAAAAGAAAAGGAACAGCAGATTTGAGGGTCCCTAGCTCATTAAGATAAATGTGGGATGTAAGAAACCAAGTTAATGCACTCTTATTTTCAGTGGGGATTTGTCTTCTTATCATTGTTATTTTGCCCTATGGGCAATATGGGGACAAAGATACCACATACTTGATCATAACCTTTTGGGGTATGGGACAATGTAGAATCTAAGTCAGTACATTACACTGTGTATAATTTATGACTAACTCCAGTGTGTAATTCTTATCATACCCACGAATGCATACACATGTATTTAGAGTTTCCGTCTGAACCATGGGCTATGCACAGGATAGGATACCTTCTATATAACTTGCATTCAGTTTATAGAAAAACAAGAAGACAAATAGAACCAGAACTATCTTGGATATGTTACACTGGCATTCGGTTTTCTTTCCTTTTCTTTCTGCATTCAGTTTATAGAAAAACAAGAAGACAAATAGAACCAGAACTATCTTGGATATGTTACACTGGCATTCGGTTTTCTTTCCTTTGTTTCTGTGTAAGACAACTGCATTACCGGTTTTCTTTCCTTTGTTTCTGTGTAAGACAACTGCATTACACACAAAACCAGTTTCCAACAAATAGATGCCTCTACAGTGAGATTTTGAATGGATGATTAAAAGAAGGCCTTCTTCATACTGTTTTTGGTTATTTTCTGGTAGTTGTGGAAACAGAGTTGCTTCTTTTTATTCAACTTTGTTTTTGTTTTGATAATGAGAGGCAATTGAGGTAGATCCTGTAGTTCTGTTCCTCTCACTTCTCAGTGGGTGTTGAGCGGGGAATGCGGTGGTAGTAGCATCCTGATTCTGGTTTCCTGGTCCCAGAGTCAGAGCTGTGTCTTGTAACTAAGTATTTGTGTCAACAACCCCTAGACTCCACCTTCCTGACCATGCATGACAGAAGTACAAACTGAGGGCTGAAAAGGGAGAAGGAAAGGGGAAGAGGGGTGATGGTCATGGAGGGGGGCACTTGTAGGGAAGAACACTGGGTGTTATATGGAAACCAACTTGGCAATAAGCTATTAAAAAAAAAAAAGAAGTAGTAGCTTCCCTTGCAGGTCAGTTCTGCAGTATTTCTGGGATCATTCCTGTTACTATAACCTAACCCAGTATTTCAGCCCTCCCCATTATTTTGTAGGCACCTACTTCCCTACTTTAGTATACTCAATCCCCTTTTCCTTAAAATATCTGGGAGGATTCTGTTTCCTATTTAAAGGAAAAGAAGAAAGAAAAAAAGAAAGAAAGAAAGAAAGAGAGAGAGAGAGAGAAAGAAAGAGAGAGAGAGAGAGAGAAGGAAAGAAAGAAAGACAGAAAGAAAGACAGAAAGAAAGACAGAAAGAAAGAAAGAAAGAAAGAAAGAAAGAAAGAAAGAAAAGAAGGAAGAAGAGAAGAAAGTAGATTAATATGGTTACTGACCAAGGAGAAGAAACATAAAGTTTCAAATAAAAACCACCTTGCAAATAAGCAAGCAATGGCGTAGAAAGAAGACACAAAGAAATGGAGGATTACAGCTGGAAAGGGAGGGAGCTGATGAAGGAGAGGCAGCCCACTGGGCCTTTCTTTGGTGAAATCACAGAAGTACAATGCTTGGGCCCTCACTTAGCAGCCTCACATATTTGAACTTGTCAAGATGTCAATGGACAATGAGAAACTACCAAAGGAATCAGAAACCTCTTTACTTTGGGTAATACATAGTATCCCAGTGAGGAAATCCATTTGGGGAACCAAATTATAACTGAAAATGTGATTAGCTATATAGAATCAGAAGAGAGGAAGTTAATTCTGTTGGAAGTTGAAAGTCTGGTGACATTAGCAGTGATACTTGTTATTAGGTAAATTTATAAGCAGATTTATGCTCTAGATAGCTATGGCTCTTGAAGGGGAGCCTGTAAGGATGTGTTCTCTTGTTGTTGACTACCTTCTGGGTGACATTTCTTTTTTAAAATGTATGTTTATCACCTAAATATGGCTAGTCTGCCTCAGGCAACATTTCACCTCTATGATACCTCACAGAGAAGTAAAAGGGGCCAAGTGAATTAGCCACACTCAAAGACACAGGTAGGGGTAGAGGAATATATTATTCAGCATTGGAAAGGCTGACATATTAGAGAGTATCTGTGAATCTTTCCTAATATGAGATTTCTGGGGAACAGATTAATTTATCACAGCTGTTTTCCATTTAGAAAAAATGTAATAAATATTAGGCTCCCTTCAGCAGGCAATTTGATTAAGATCGTAGAATGAAGTGTGATGGATAATCCTGCCTAAGTGTTTTGGGCAGTGTGAATGGATTAGAAAGACATTCATAACAGAAACCCTGGCTACCCTAGGAATATTTATTTCTATTTATCCGCTGCAAATCAAATCAGAGAAGTAAAGATAAGGGGGATGCAGAGGTTACATGTGAGTGTTTCAGAAACAGACTATAGTGCATGGAAGACAAGGACATGTTTGAACATTTTCTTCTTGCTGCTAACATCTGGCCTGGAGCTTTAACTTATCAATTACTCAATATTAGGTTGATTATTTAATTAGTTATTTAATGATGAAAAACTAAGATGTCTACCACCTTATTGATGGCCAAGGTAGGTGGAGCTGATTTAACTGGTCTGGCAGATGGTCTCTTCCTACACCCTGGAAAATAATAAGTTGACTTTCATGGGAATAGAGGGCTCTTTGGACTTGGACAGTAATGTCGGATTGTCCTATACACTTTTACTCAAAACATGGAATGGTAGGTATGAAAGAGCCTTGAGTAAGTGTGTCATTATTTTTGTCAGCTATAGTCAACAGTCATTGAGAATTTGTAGGAGAGGAAACTAGAATGTCAACAAAGAAAGCTCATAGGCTAAAAAAAATGAATATTGCCACAGATTCCTCTGGAAACATCTATATAGTTCATTCAAATTATTGACTAGCGCCTTCCAGTTCTTTCTTCAGATTCCTGTGGCACCTAGAAAGCAGTCTGCCTTCAGTTGATGGGAGAGGATTTGCCAAAGCCAACACAATTGATTCTGCCACAAGTATGTATTTACTCTGACTCATAAATAATTTTCAAAAAAGGATATATGCATGAAAAGAAATAAAGAGGGTTTATGTTCTTTTTAAAATAATGCCACCATTCTTGCAAATCTCTAAGATCACAGATCATCAATTCAGTTAGGACAATTGAGATGTGATGAAACTCACCAGAGAAAGTTCTTTATAGAATACTTATTATTTGCAAGAAATATTTCACATATATTATCTCTAATCCTTGTAGAAACACTGCAAGGTATTCAAATTCCTAATTTGCAGATAAGGGAAGAGATTTTCAGAAAGCTAAGTGACTTGCCCAGAGAGTGATGGGCCCAGGATTTAACCAAAACTTTTCAGATTTTAGAGACTTTGGCTCCTTCATACCAGTGTGCACTTCTTTTAGTGAACTACAATAATGTACTTAGAAAAACCAACCTCTAAAACCAACACAATAGTAAATATTTCATTTTCATATTTATGATCATTATTACTCCCAGTCTTTCCTTTTAGTATATTCATTTTCTAGAGTAGATAATATTTTAAGTAAGGTTATTTCTGCCCGATAGGTCAAGAATGTGTTAAACATTTTTTTCATTGACTACTATATTTAGTTTCTCTGTCAACACAAGTTAATTGAAAAGGTTTCTGCATAATATCCCTAAGTGTAAATTATTTATCAGGGCGGTTAAAAAACCCAGTGCCCCATCCAGAATGTTGGTACCCTGCCAAAGGGATATATATCATCTTTCATGGGTTTGCAGAAATTGCACAAACAATGAAATGTCTGAGTTAAATCATAATACAATGATCAAAAGAATTGTGTTACTGCACTTTATAGTAAATGCATCCATTTCTTTTGAAATAAAACAGTTTTAACTCTCCAACATCTGCTGAAAATTCAGAGGTTATACGTATCCTATTAGCAAAAGCTCTCTAAAGATTCCAAATACTTAGAATAGTTTTTCCCACTCTGAATTGACAATACACTTGACATATCAATATTATTTCATGTAAAATTTTCTGAATAAAGTGAGACATGACAAGAAAAATACATTTTGTGTTTCGTTTTCCAAAAACATTATTTGAGGGAACTTTGGCTGCTGAAAATGACAGGTGAGTTTACTTAGACCAATACTTTAATTTAAAGACAACTGACAATTCTGGATAAAAATAGACAAAATATGCAGACAATGTGGTGAGAATTTTTAGATCAAAATCAGACAAACATGAAGTAAGAATCCTAGAAGTTAAGAGAGAAGGCAAAATTACTCTTGCCCAGAGGACATTTGTCTCCCTAGCAGAAACGATGATGAATGTGAAATTTTGTTTTGACTGCCCAGAGCCTGAAGGAGGGTAGAAGTGAAAGCCTGCACAAAATCTGGGATTTGATACACACTCACACAAATTCACATTAACCTGGGATTCTGAAGGACTCCATGCTTGTGGTAAGTGTGAGAAAGAATTAACTCTGAATTATACTCCCAACGGTCCCATGGAGCAGTGGAGTTGTCTTAACATTGAGCAGAAGAAAGAACGTATAAAAGAAGAGAAAACCCATCCCTGTAAGGAAGACTAAGCCCTGCTCCCAGGGAGAAGTGCACACTCACTTCACCAGAGCAATCCAAAAAGAGTTCAAATCATCAATTTGACCAAAAGTCTTTTAAGGGACTGGTTGTACCCTAGAGGACCAGCAGAGAAAACCCCAAATCCTCTTCCCAGGAAGGGACCTTCATAAGGGCTTGGGCATTCTCTATAAATATATATTTTTTCCAAAGTCAGTAAGCAGCTAAGCTACAAGCACGGGTACCATGGGGAAGAATCAGCTGCACTGACCCAAGGATTTCAGATACAGAATTATCAGACATAGATGATATAATAACTATGTTTATTATGCTTAAAAGAAACATGAACTTGAAAATTTCATCAGAGGGAAACTACAAAAGTGACAACTTTCAGAACTGTATAGAATTTCTAGAAATGAATTTATATATAGAATTTATAGCAAATTATAATAAATATAACAACAATGTAACAAATGAAAAGTGAGAGAGTGGTTTTAAACACAGCAGAAGAGAGAGGTAGTAAGCTAAAGAGACAGATTAGAAGAAATAATGCAAAATGGTGCAAAGAGAGACATAGAGATGGAAGTTCTAGGGGACAGATCAAGAAGTATGGTGGATAGAACATAATCTATCTATAATACTTTTTAATGTTTATTTTTGAGAGAGAGACAGACAGACAGAGTGTGAGCTGGAGAGGGGCAGAGAGAAAGGGAGACACAGAACTCCAAGCAGGCTCCATGCTCTGAGCTGTCCACACATAGCCTGAGGTGGGGCTTGAACTCACGCCATGAAATCATGACCTGAATCGAAGTCAGATACTTAAACTGACTGAGCCACCTAGGTGCCCCAGAACATAAAATATTTTTATTGGAGTTACAGAAAGAAAAAAGGATAAGAGAGACAGAGGCAATATTTGAAGGGATAATGACAGAGAATTTTCCAGAACTGATGAAAAACAATAATCCACAATTCAACAAGTCTAATTCTAAAAGGAATGTTAAAAGGCACACACTGAAAACTTATATACACACAACAAGCTGCACACAGATATTTATAGCCTTATTTTAAGTGCCCAAACTTTGAAGCAGACAAGACGTACTTCAGCAAGTAAATGGTTAAGTAAACTGTGGTACATCCAAACAATGGAATGTTATTCAGGACTAAAAAGAAATGAAATATCAAGACAAGAGAAAACATGGAGAAAACTTCAATAAATATTGTTTAGTGAGAGAAATCATTCTGAAAAGGTTGCATACAAAATATATACACATATGAAAGGTAGTAATGGACTCAATGACAATAACTGCCAACCTAGAATTCCATACTCAATCAGGGTATATATCCAGAATGTAAGTAAAATAAAAATGTTAACAAACATAAACATACCAAAATGCAGAGACCCAGCCAGAGCTGAACCCCATCAAAGGACATTCTAAACAATTCACTTCAGGCATAAGAAAAGTAATTCCAGATGGCAGTCCTGAGGAGATAAGACCAAAGAAAATACTAAGTAAAACTGATAATTATATTAGAAAATAAGAATCATATGAACATTTATTGTATAAAAATAATAATAATGTATATAAAATAATAATGTGAAAGAATGGACTTAATACAGCTGGTAAGACTTAGATTGAAATCATGAAGTGGTAAGTTGAGTTAAAATGTAAGATTAAAAAGTCAAGGTTGGTAATCAAATTTGTTAAGTCAAGGATGCATGCTGTACTATAGAGTAATCACTGAAATCATTTTTAAAAGGTGTGATCTCCAAACTAATACATCAGGGGAAAAAAAAACAGAATAAAAATAATCTTTCTAGGGGCACCTGGGTGGCTCAGTCAAATGAGCATGTGACTCTTGATCTCGGGGTTGTGAGTATGAACCCCACTTTGGATGTAGAGATAACTTAAATAAAAGGTTTTAAAAAATCTTTCTAAAAGAATATAACAAATAAGAAAAAGAGTAGAAAATGCCAGACGAACATAGGACACAATATAACATAGCAGATTTAAACCAAAATGTATAGTTATAATAAATGAAGGTGATTAAGTACTCCTATAACAAAGACAAAGATTTTTAGAGTGGTTTTTTTTTTATTAATGAGAGACAGTGTGAGCAGGGGAGGGTCAGAGAGAGGGAGACACAGAATCTGAAGCAGGCTCCAGGTTCTGAGCTGGATGTCAGCACAGAGCCCAATGTGGGACTCGAACCCAGGAACCATGAGATCATGACCTGAGCCAAAGCCGGAAGCTTAACCGACTGAGCCACCCACCTTTAGAGTGGTTTTTAGAAACTCAATTGTAGGGGCGCCTGAGTGGCTCAATTGTAGGGGCTCAGTGGCTCAGGTCATGATCTCGTGGTTCATGAGTTTGAGCCTCACATTGGGCTCTGTGCTGACAGCTGGAAGCCTGCTTCAGATTCTGTGTCTCCCTCTCTTTCTGTCCCTCCCCTGCTTGTGCTCTGTCTCTGTGTCTAAAAAATGAATAAATGTTAAAATAATTCTTTAAACCCAATTGTATATTTTAAGTATGAAGATATTGAAAGCAAAAGAAAGGAAAAGGCTGTATCAGGACGAGTCACCAAATGAAAACTGATACAACTCTATTAGGACAAAGTAAAACTTACAGCAAAAAAACATTGTTGTACATAAAGAAGGTCACTTATAATGATAAAACTTCTAATTCACCAGGAAGATATGACACATTTTTTTCAGACATGCCATGAACCCAACTGTGTAAAAATTAAAAATTATAGAGCCCCAAAACATACAAAGCCAAAAGCAAAAACTCAGATCTACTGTCATAGTATTTTTTTAACACACATTTCTCAGTGGTTGATACACAAAGCTGACCAAATGTCAGTAAGACTGTAGGATATTTGAACCATAATTTGATTAACAACGTTAATTTAATGGACAGATACAGAACACTGCACTCAACAGCTGAATAATACATAAACTTTCAAGTTTATGCAGAAGAATTTCCAAGTTATTTCATTTTATTTATTCTTTAAATGTTTATTTATTTATTTTTGAGAGAGATAGAAAGAGACAGAGAGCACATGCGCAAGCAGGGGAGGAACAGAGAAAGAGGGAGACCAAGAATCTCAAGCAGGCTTTGCTCCGGCAGCTCAAGAGTCCAATGCTGGGCTTGAACTCACTAACTGTGGGATCATGACCTGAGCTTTAATCAGGAGTCAGATCCTTAACTGACAAAGCCATCCATGCACCCCTCAAAGTGATTTTATATTGGGCTATAAAGCAAGTTCCAATATATTTCATGAATTTGAAATCATAATGTATTTCCTAATCACAATGCAGTTAAGAAAAACATCAGGAACTAAATAATAATCACAAATTCTCTTATGTTTCAAAATTAAGACATAAACTTCTAAATGTTTTAATATTTTGAGGCACCTGGTGGCTCAGTCAGTTAAGCGTCAGACTTTGGCTCAGGTCATGATCTCACGGTTCGTGAATTGAGGCCCCTCATAGTACTCCATGCTGACAGCTTGGAGCTTGGAGCCTGCTTTGGATTCTCTCTCTCTCTCTCTCTAACCCTCGCCTGCTTGCAATCTGTCTCATTCTCTCTCTCAAAAATAAGTAAACATTTAAAAATTTTTAATAAGTTTAAATATTTTGTAAGAAATGATAATGAACTAATGCCTTGAGTGAATATATTAGAAATGGAGAATAATCGGGAATCAATCAGGTATGTGTTCATTTCCAGAGGTTAAAGAAAGCACAGCAAATATTAACTCAAGAAAAGTGAAAATTAATTTTCAAGATGAGAGCAGATATTAACGAAATAGAAAATCAACTTACAATTGAGAAAATCAACAATGTTGATTCTTTGAAAAGATTTATAAAATGGGGCCTATCTATTGTAGAGAAGGCACAAATAAACAGACAAACAATGTGACTCAGTGCCCTTCCAACCCTCATTGGAAGAATCTTCTTTAAGATCTTACCTACTTGCACTAACGATCTCTGTGAGGCTCTTCCAAGTTCTGCCAGATATCTAGCACCGAAACCATGTCGCCTTTATATTCATTGATTGGTTGATTGATTTAATGCTTTTCCACTTCTAGGTATCAAAATTTGTTCTGCTTCTCCACTGCTGTGAAACAAAGCATTCTAGAACGTAGTTACTTAAAGTAATAGCCACCATGTATCTTGGTCATGAGTTGGCAGTTTGGGACCAGACTCTGTATGGAAGGCTCATCACTTTTCCTCTTGGCATTAGGGGACCCAGGTTGGTTTGAGGTACGCAGTATCTGCAGGTGCAGAGGGCCTCGTGTTCATGACTTTTTAATAATTTTGTCTTTGAATCTATGTTTTGTAAATGAAATCTCGTAGGACAATGGAACATGCAGAAAAAGCATGGAGCCTAAGGCTACATGTAGTTTTAGCTTCTGACACCTCCCAGCATCACAGGGAGGATCCCTAGCTGCCTGGATCCCGCTTTCATCAGGCACCTGCCTTAACCATCCCTATTCCTGCAGGGTGCTGAGAAACCTTTGAGGGTCGGCACTCACTTGGCATGTATCCCTGTCCCAAAGGGCGCACGGTGTGAAATAGCAAACAACAACCCAAAAAACTATGACGGATCAACCAGGAGGCCATAAATAAAAGAAAAAAGCTTTTCTCCTTCTTTAAGAACAAAGGGATCTGAATTTTTAGCCCCACACATTATGTAGCCAACCCCAAGTGGGCAACTGATCTGAAATGGAAGATCCAGCTCCAAGATGGCTCATAGGGCTGGAGAGTTGGTGCTGGCTGTCAGCTGGCTGCTCAGAAAGGGCGGTGGGGTTGGGGGAGGGGAGGCATGGTATCTCTCTTTGTGGCGCTCTCCATGTGATGGCTTGGGCTTCTTACAGCATGGCATTTGGATTTCAAGTGGCAGCTGCTGTGTCCTAAGACCTGGGCCTGGAAATGTGCATAGCATAGCATTAGATTTGTCAGACTCTATTAGTTACACTAATTGTAGGTCCCATTCAGATTCCAGGGGAGGGAACCCCACCTTTCAGTGGGAGGAGTTTCAAATGGTTTGTAATCATCTATGATCTGTGATACACATATGTGGGTGATAAAACAGTACAGCAAACTAAGAAAATAACCTCACTGGAGGCAGGATAGAGAATAACTATAGGAAGGAGGGAGAAAATTGTGATCCAGGTGTCTGGGGTGCTAGGAATGTTCTAGCCCTTGGGTGATTGGGTACGGGCATTTGAAACTATTTGCATATGTGCTATGCTTTCTTTCTTTCTTTTTTTGGGGTATATGTTATTTTTTAAAACAAACTGTGAAAAAAAAAGTAATTGAATTTAAAACTAAGGTTAATTTTCAGATGCTTACAGAATAGCTTTAATATTACTAAAATTATTGCTAAATCACAGTTGTGATTTCATATCCTAGGAATGCATCTTTTCCTGAAGTAGTTGTAAATGAAATGAAACCTCATTATTTTGGCTTAATTAATTGAGATTTTCTAATAGCATGTTTGAAGATGAAATGAGCTGCCTTCACATTCTCACAAGACAAAGCATATCTATCAAGCAAATTAGCATGCAATGCAATGTGTCCCCTGATCAAGAGAAGTTGTTTTTAAGTATATTGTTAATTGATATATCTAAAGATCATCACATTTCATTTAAAGTTTGTCTTCAGTGGACATGTACATATTTGAAACAGAATTTCTGTTTTTTGTTTGTTTATTTATTTTTGAGAGAGAGAGAGAGAGAGAGAGAGAGAGAGCAAGGGGAGGGTCAGAGAGAGGAAAGAAAGAATCCCAAGCAGGCTCCGCACTGTCAGTGCAGAGACTGACGCAAGGCTCAGTCCCATGAACCCTGAGATCATGACCTGAGCCATCAAATCAAGAGTCAGATGCCTAACCAACTGAGCCACCCAGGTGCCCCTGAAACAGAATTTCTAGTTAATAAATAATGATCCGTATTACCCTTCTGACTATTCTGAATAATTTTTATGATAATCTACTAGCCTTCCTAGAGTCATCTAAATTATAGTATTATGAAATTTAAAACTCTGATTGCTTTCACTTAGAGATATATCAGAATGATAACAAGAATTACAGACTCTGTCTCTAAAACCTGTAATCCATCTATGTTAACATCATCAGTTTCTGACAAATATCATTTTATACGTCTTTTGCACATCACAAGAAAGTTTCCCTGAAGAGCAGATTCTGAAGTGAAGACACACATGCAAGTGGCTTACTAGAGAGTACTTATTTCATATAAAGAGATTAGAAAAACACAGTTGAGAATTAGAAGTTTGAGAACTTACTTGATATGGACTGCATTTTATCAATATATTTTAAAAAATTGCTTGAGATTTGTTTTTAAATCCAAATGATAAATCAACATAAATCTCAGAATCCTAATACAGTTGAAAGTAAATTGCCCAGGACTGGATACTCACTTACTTGTTTGTGTTTGTTGAATGAATGAATGAATGAAAAAAGTATGCCGGAAACAAACAACTTATAACATCAGTTGTATGTTCCTTGGGCTTAAGCTCATTATCTCTGCGTTCAGTTATGAATCAAAATATCTCAAAGAATATAAACAAAATACTAGAAATATTACATCTAATGTCATACCAAAACAGGACCAATTAGGGATTTTATCATTTATAACTATCTGGAATCAACCATGCCTTAAAGCTACATTGGCTGTTCAGCCTAACTATACCTGGCATTCATACACCTCTAAGAAGTGTATCCTGTATGGAAATACCCATCTGACTTTACCTTGGCCTTCTGATTTTCACAATACTTTGTAAGGCCAGTATCCTCAGCCTCTTCTAAAAAAATTTTTTATAATGTTTATTTATTTTTGAGAGACAGAAACAGAGTGCAAGCTGGAAAGGGGCAGAGAAAGAGAGGGAGATAAAGAAACTGAAGCAGCCTCCAAGCTCTGAGCTGTCAGTACAGAGCCAGATGCAGGGTTTGAACCCACGAACTGTGAAATCATGACCTGAACCGAAGTCTGACGCTTAACTGACTGAGCCACCCAAGCGCCCCTGAGCCCCTTCTAGAGATGAGGAAATTGAGGCTTGGAGGTGGGAAGTGGTGGGCTGGCTTGTGTTTCCACTACCTGCCATCCTCCCATCTCACAAGCATGTTTGCCTTTCCCTCAGCAGATCCGTGAAACTCTGTCAATGTGAGCCAATAAATCTTCAGGTGAGACTCACCTCTTTCTCAATTATTTTTATTTTTTTAAGACTCTGAAAGACACAGTTGAACTATTATCTACTGGTAGAACTTCAAAACCATAAATTAAACTAGAAAGGTGGGTGGCTACCCCTAAATCCCATCCTTCTGTGCATTAATCCCAGTTACCATGGGAAAAAAATCTTGTCTGGGAGAAAAAGGCTCTGGCCTCTTTTGAAAAGTGGGGAAACCTTTTTCAACTGATCGCCATCATCTTAAAGGGCTTCCAGAACTGCATAATACCCCCAGAATTAAATAAATTACACGTGCGGTTATGAGAAAGTTAAGCACTTATTTATCCACATCATTAGTCATAGAAATTCTTGTAGGGAGTAACAGCCAGCCCCACAGGTCAGCCACTTCATGTTCCCTTAACACTTCCACTGTTTTTTAAACACCCGTGTCTTGATTTATGACTGTCCTGTGGCCTCAGCCTGGGCCTAATAACATAGCACGTACCACCCCTGAGCAGAGTGACAGACACATTCCCTCACACCAATGTAAGTCATCCCATATGTGGGCCCTTGCCTTTTATTCTGCTATCTGGAAGTTCATGAAAACAGGTGACCTGCGTTGCAAGCCAAGGACCTTCACTTCAACATGAAGACTTTCAACATAACGATAACTTACTTCTCAGCTAACTTCAGCCACTCCGTATTCTTGAAGCTTTTTTGGCTGCTTCTTATTTTCCTCCAACTGGGCCACTTACTTCTGCTGGGAATGCTTCCCCTTGTTTTCACCCTCCAAGGGCAAGGGATTGTTTTTCACTTCCTTTGTAAAATCACTAGCCGTGTGATGAACCCCAGAGCATATGCCACCTCTACAGGAAGCCTTTCCCACCTCCTTGTCCTTCCCAGCCCTGAACACACTACTGTAAATCATGTCTGTCCCTAGTTCAGACCCATGTGCATCTCTATGCCTGGCATATATTAGGCATCCAGAAAAATTCTACTGGCTTTGACTATCTATCATATTCCAGGTATTGTGCTGGGTACTGGAAATAATACATTGATGCACAAGACCAGTTTTTGCCCATCAAGATACTCCCAGTCTGGCAGGTGTAGATAAATACATGCAAAGGAAGTTGCTAAACACTAAATGATTGGATCTGTGGTAAAGAACTCATAGCACAACTGACAATACTAAGTGGGAAAGCCTTGAATAAGCATGTGGTTTGGGGCTGGCCTTGGAAGTGTGGATTTCTTGGGGAACAAAGGACAGAAGAGGATCATAGGGAGCAGCTGATGCATAGGTTGAGGCACAGGGACTTGGCCATGGCGTGGCAGGAGGGTGACACTAAGGAAGACATGGGAAAGATGGAAGAGGCAAAGGTCATGGCTGGTGTGAAGGGCATGTGAAAGACATGAATGTCACAGCTAGCTCCATATTTCAGATAGACTGTCATCACAAGCACAAGGACATTGAAATGGAGGAAGTGGTGTTGACAAACCAGTTTGGAAATTAAAGCTCTTAGTCCTAGGAAGAGCTAGTCAGAACTATTAGCTACTTTGGAAGGAGAATTGACAGCTCAGGGAGACTTATTGGATGTGGAGAGAGAGTAAGAGGGTGGAGGTGAGGAAGACCTTCAGTGGATTAAAATAATTAATTTGATTTTTGACCATTTGAATACAAGTATCCCCTTGGCACTGGCCTCACCTGAAACGAGGCCAAAGCAACTCTGATAACGTCAGGTAGAATCTTCTCTTTGGTAGATTGAGGTCATGACGATCTTCCCAAACCCACTAGAGGAGGAGAGACTAAGGAGGCAGCCATTGCCAATGAATGAAGGCCCTGTTTGTTCTGGGGAAGTACAATGCTTTCCATTCACTCACTTATTCCTTCATTCCTTTGTTTATCACATGTTTACACAGCAGCCTCCATGTGACTTCAATGAACTTGGAAAAATCAGGAAGGTAAATGGACGTTATGGGCTGAATGGGTCCCCCCCAACCAAATTCATATGTTGAGGACCTAACCTCCAGGCCCTTAGAATGTGAGTGTGTTTGTAGAGAGGACCCTTCATGAAGTCATTGAAGTAAAATGGGATTATATGGGTGTTTGTGTTTCCTAAGTCAACATGATTGGTGTCTCCACAAAAAGAGGAGGTCAGCACACAGACATCACAGACAGAGAAAAGGCCATGTGAGGACCCAGACAGAAGATGACCCCTACCTGAAAGCCAAGGAGAGAGGCCTCAGAAGAAACCAAACCTGCTGACACCTTGATCTTGGACTTTCAGCCTCCAGAACCGTGAGAAGATAAGTTTTTGTTGGTCAAGCCACTCCATCTTGGTATTTTGTTGTGGCAGCATTAGCAGACTAATAAATGGGATAACTGTGATTTTTGATGATAAGAGTGAGATAAAGTATAAACCTGGTACCATGGGGCACGAGGCAATCATGATCAATTCAGCCTGGGAGATCTAGGGGAGCAATAAATTCTTCAATGAGGCTTTCAGTTTGCTCAGCTGAGATTGAAGGATGACATCATGGACAGAGGAATTCCTTTCTGGCTCCTCAGCCCCTCTCTCCGTGTCAGTCTTCAGGTCCATTGTAAAGGTTTCATTTGCCTCAAAGGCCCCTCAGCCAGTCATTATCAACAGAGAGGACAGAAAGCCTGATCTTCCGTAAGGCTCCGGGCTCTGCTCTGCCTGCCTCTGCTGGCTTCATCCTCAGGCAAGCTGCCTACACATATATGCAAGGTGGCAGCTGATGGCGGCCTCCAGCCCAGTGGCCCCGCCAGCCTGGGCTCCTCCAAACAGGTCTGATCTCATGGGCTAGCCCTGCTTCAAGCACATGCTCACCTCTGTGCACCACCATAGCCAGGAAAGTGGTGTTTCCCGAAGAGCCAGGCTATCCCCGGTGACCGGGCGAACCCTGTGGTCAGTCATCTAAACCACAGGGAGTGGCTTTAACATGGGACGGAGCTGGTTGTTGCACATAGGAGGAATACCATGTAGGCAAAAGCAGTAGCTGCTCCTTGCAGCACTGTTACTCCTCTTTGGAGAAGAGAGCAGATTCAGAGAGGTTAAGTGGTTTGCATGCATTATTTATTCACTTATTACTTTATTACCATAATTTCTGACTATATGCTAAGCACTGTACTAGGAACTTGGACTCAATTAATGAACAAAACAAAGACTCTACCCTAATGAAGCTTGATCTAGTTGACAAGGACATCAATAAGGAATAAACTTATATGAACAACACAAATAAATCAATTGCATACCGTGAAGGTGGTAGTAAAAACCTAAGGGGCATGAAGGGGTGCCTGCCGAAATGGTAGTAATTGTAAATGACGTTCACAGGGCACTTCTCGTTAAGAGGGTAACATTTAGATAAAAACATGGAAGAAGGTGAAGCAGCCGGTCAGGCTGAGGAAAGAATATTCAAAGTGGGAACTGTGTGCAACATTGAGGAACAGCATCCAAGAGGTCAGGGCGCAAGGGGCAGGGATGAGCAAAGGGGTCATATTAGGTAGGGCCTTGGGGACACTTAAGGACTTGGATTTCAGTTAAAGGAAGTGGGGAGCTCTTGCACACTTTTGAGCAGGCTCTGGAGCTCTGAGTAGCTGTGACTCTCTTTCCTCTGATGCTCAGATCCAACTGTACACGGAGCGGCTGGAGCCCATGAATGTGGGGATGCGTATTGACAGTCTACAGTCAGACCCCCTGTACGTAGCAGCGACCATGTCTCAGTGGCCCTCCCCTGCCTCATCTTCTGACCAGGGTGTTAGCTAACCAAGAGCGCATGCCCAGGGGACGTGTGAAAGCTCTCCATCCCAGTCCAGCCCAGCCCCACCTAATTCCTGTGAGAATGAATGGATTTGATGTTTCCTCTAAGAACCCTCTTTGCTTTTTCATGCAGACATTTTTCTTACGTTCCTTTATACCCAAATGATGTCTTACAATGTATTTCATTGAAAAGAATACAAAGATCATTTAGATAAATCACACATTCAAAAGTTCTCCAACGTTCTCCCTGGAAGTTAAGTTCTTTTGTGGGAAAAGAAAGCCTGTATCTGAATGACCATTCTATACGCAAGTTGGCATAATTATTGTCAAAAACTTATCCTTTTCCTCGGGTCCAAGTCTCTACCCTCAGTGAGCTAAATATTCCTGATGACCTGGGCCAGCGCCTGCAGAAGAAGGCCCCGTCTGAGAGGTGGGGAGGCGGCCTGGTGGGAGGTGACTCAAGGAAAGCTGGCCATTAGGGTCACCTCAGATTAGAGGACCTGGGGTTAGGTGTCCTCCTGCCTTCTGATGCCACATCACCTAGGTATTTGGAAGCTGTCCAGTGTGTGGGTAAAAGCAGGGACTCTAGAGCCTGCGGTCATAGCTGCGTGCTGGAGCTGAGTCACATCACCTCTCTAAACTTGTCTCATTGACATGCAAATTGAGTGTAAGTGAGACATAAGCAAAAAACTCAGTGTTAGGCACAGCACACAGCACATAGAATATTAACTCTAGTGATATGCATTTAGACTTAAATTTAATTCTTAATGTTTATTTATTTTGAGAGACAGAGCGTGCACAGGGGAGGGGCATAGAGAGAGGGAGACACAGAATCTGAAGCAGGCTCCAGGCTTTGAGCTGTCTGCACAGTGCCCGACACAGGGCTTGAACTCACAGACCTAGAGATCATGACCTGAGCTGAAGTCAATGCTTAATCGACTGAGCCACCCAGGCGCCCCTAGATTGAGGTTTAAAAGTTAGATTTAAAAGTCCTGAACTCAAGCCCTATTCTGTCCCTTCTCAGTTTTACAAGCTGAGTTATTCTCCTCTCAGTCATCCGTGGCACGGGGTTAGCGATTCCTGACTATCTTCAAGCACTATTTTGGAGGCTGTGTGACCTCACAGATGTGCAAGTACCTTGCACGTTGTAAATGTACTGTATAAATATATGGGATTCCTATTGTTACAAAGCAAATAATCTCATGGGGACCTTGTACTTTCAAATGCTTTTGATCTGGATAAACTGACAAAGGAAAACTATGCTTCATAGACTTGGCTCAGTTAGAGCCGCAGCCAAGAACTGCGCTATTCCTATCCTGAGGCCCCCAAGCTAAAACATATTTTATACGGGGACAGCGTGTTGCGGGACCTCCACCTTCGTTTCACCGTGGAATGGGCTCCATGTGGTACCTAGGACCTCCCTGTCTGCATACGGCACTGCCCAAATTTTAGGGCACACTTACCTCACTGCCTGCAGTCCAGGCAGGAGTACGAGGAAATCTATGCCAGATGGACAGGAGGTAATTAAAGGAGAGAACGTAAACGTCAGTCCATAAGAGGATTCCATGAGGGAGTCAAGACCGACCTAGTGTGTGGAATTCCCTTCTGGACCTAGTGTTACACAAGGGTGGAGGCAAATACAAAGTCACGATAATAATGGAAATGATGAAGGGGCACCTGGGTGGCTCAGTCTGTTGAGAGTCTGATTTTGGCTCAGGTCATGATCTCCTGGTTTGTGGGTTCAAGCCCTGCTTCAGACTCTGTGCTGACAGCTCAGAGCCTGGAGCCTGCTTCTGATTCTGTGTCTCCATCTCTCTCTGCCCCTCCCCTGTTCACACTGTGTTTCTGTCTCTCAGAAATGAGAAATATTAATTTTTTTTAAATAATGGAAATGTTGAAGATTTTCTTAAGTGATTATTAAGTCAAGCATTCTTCTAAAGGTGTAAAGGCATTAATTTTCACAATAGCCCTGAGGTTGGTATTGCTATTTTTTCACTGTACAGACCAATAAACAATGCCAAGAGTTTATGTGATTTGTTCGAGATCACACACACGGGTGAAGGCTGAGCCCACATGCGTCCCCTGTCCACTTCCCAGCTCTGTAGCACTCCACTGTCATGGTCTTTGGGGCTTCGAGCTGATCTCGAGAGATATGAGAAGACAGAATGCAGTTCTGTGCCCCCTGAAGCAGGTGCTGAGAACAGCAGAGGGTGATTTTCAGAGGACAGAGAGGTCTTTATGGCTGAGATCCGTCTGGAAAGCCTTCCTGAAGTAAACCAGAGATGAGCGTTGCTGGAGTGTTGGGAAAAGATAATGAGGCCGCAGAAAGAAACTAAAACCTGAAATGATCACTATATTTGTTCCTTGTGTAGGATAAAGGGGCGGGAACACTCTCGTGCTTTTGATGTAGCCTGTTTGAGGAACTCTCCTTGACATTTCTACTGCAGGGACTGCTCCCACAGGTTAGGGCTCTGGTCCAGAGGACTCGAAGACCTGACTGAAAAATAGACCAGAGATGTGAATAGGCATTTCCAGAAAACAACCCTACAGTGCAATGAACTTAAGAACTTCACTAATAATCAAAGTAAGAAGATACACATCCATTTCCATTTGATGAGCAAGAATTAAATGGTCTCACAGCCAAACATCACCAGGGCTAGCCGTAACGTTTTATACAAACACTCATACACTGCTGAGGAAAATTTAAGTGGCTTGTCTATTTTGGAAAGCAAATTGGCAATACAAAGTAATGAAATTAAAAATGAGCATCCTCCTTGGCTTTGCAACTCCATTTCCAGATGTTTATTCTAAAGGGATTCTCAAAGATGTGCACAAGAAAACATGTGCGAGAATATTCATTGCAGTGGCCTTAACAGGGAAAATTGGAAAACACCCCAACGTCCATCTATAAATAAATAAATACAGTGTGCCATATATGTAAATTCTATTCATCTGTCGAAAAGAATGATCCAGAGCTATATATACAAATCTCAAAAACATATGTTAACCTCCACTTCTGGTCATGCTGCGGTAGCCATAGCAAACCACTGTTCTAGCCGAGAATGAGAAAAGTAGATGAAGTAAAAAAGGCAGCCGAGAGCTACTGAAGCAGCCAAGACTTTTTGGGCTGAGTTGTGTGCATGATATTTTAAACACTGTTTTGATATGGTGCGTTTGCCAATTCTTGGTGCAGGGAGAGGGGTGGGGAAGCCTGGCGGAGGGTAGTTGCTGAGAGGCAACTTCACAGCCTGGGTAGACAAACACAGGAGTCTGGAGCTGCCAAAGCAGCCTGGGCCACTAGGGGGCCACAATTCTGGAGACAGCAGAGATTCAGGGAAAGTACTGTGGGGGCCCCTGACCATAAGGGTACCCATATCACGGTATTGTCATAAAAACTGAATAAGAGGAGTGTGCCTAATACAATGGTTTCTCAGCAGTGATTTCCCCCCCAAGTCAGAGCATGTCAAATGCACTGCGATGTAAGAAAGGCTTGTTATTAGAGAATACATTGCTGAGTAAATCATATATGAAGTTTTAATCCTGATTCTAATCTTTCTTTTCCCCCTCACTCACTTCTCTGAACTTCTTTATTATTTTGTATAGTGTATAATATGGTAGAAAATCAGATGACTCTAAATGTAGTACACAAAATAATAAAAATTCAGAGTAACTCTAATCCCCAAAATTTACAAAAACTGAGAAGTGCATAATGATCAATAGTGCTGACTTAGTTGTAACCTGGGCTCACTATTGCCCACGACAACGCTGTACTTGTTGGCACGCACAAGTCCCTCCCCTGTCCATTCTGTTGTTTACCCAAAAAGGTGGGGGAAGGGAGCTCCTGGGGCCATGTCTTTCTCTACTCTGTATTCTTATCATTTAATTTTTTCCCTGTCTCTTATACCAATGTCATCGAAGGGTACACCAAGCAGCGGGGACAGTGCTTTTGCTGAGAAACATTCCTGAGAATAAAAACCTTAGAAAACAGACGTAGATGTGATAAAATACCACGAAGATAACCAAATATCTGCCAGGATAACTCAAGCAGTCGATTTAAAGACAACAAACGCAGTAGTAAATAAGCATCTCTAAGTTTCCTGCAAGTCTTTATATATTACACTATAGATTTATTTTTTAAAGTAATTCAAAGTAAAAAGAAGTCATTTTTACCATAGTTATAAATTTGTAAGTGTCAATAATGCATCCTTCTTTCCTTATGCCTATGAGAATAATTTTTGCATTATTCAAATTTGTCATTGTGGAAAGTGTCCAGAAATACATCACTAGCATAGAAGGGTGACGCCCAGTATTGACCTTCACATTGGTTCTTCTAACCCAGGCCCTGGCTCTGTGCTGGCCCCTCATCTTCCCACCTGGGGTAGTTTCCCTGTACGAGTAGTTTTCCCAGAGCCAGAGCCCCTCTCCCTGCTCAGTCATCGGAGGGCCATGGAGCGAGCAGGGCTCCCATACCTCCCAGAATCCTCACCCGGGGCCCGGGGGACAAGCCTAAGATTGCAGGGCTTCCGATGAGGCAAATAAAACTGACTGGCTAAACCTTGCGAAGTTCAAGTGTAGGAACTCGATAAGGCGGTGAAAGCTCAGTGCAAGGGACGGCTGTGCTCCAAGTCTTGATAATTTCAATATGTTTCTCAAACTTCACAGATAAGCCCGGCCCCCAGCCAGGATCTCACAATGACCTTGAAGAAAGGCAGCACTACCCTTGGATGTGCCTCTGCTGGGAGAATCAGCCGGCGGAGCCTGTGAAAGAGTTTAGGGCTGGGGGCAGTGGGGCATACATGCTTCGCGGAGTAGGGGGGCTCAGCTCACCCTTACATGTTTAACCGGGTTCTTCTTCTGGCCTCCATTTCCTCATGCACAAGAGAAAAACTGCACGAGATTACTTCTGAAACTCCAACTTTCTTTATGGGCATATGAAAATAAAAAGGTACAATTGGCCACTCCTCAAACCCCCATGAAACGGAACATAAATTTTAAGGCACAACAAACCCACACGGTCCACCTTCTCCCAGCACTGATTCTGCCACCTCGGGTCCGAAACTGCTCAGAGACCTTCCTTGTGCTTTTTGTTTTATGATTTGAACTTGACAGAGTCCAGAGAAAAGGAAGAAAATGTCTCCCTCTTCTCAGAACCCATCCCTCTGTCTGCACGTGCTCAGCTGTTAAAATGAGAATAACAATCATTACCATAAGGAAATACTTATCTCCAAGGGATATGGGGAAAGTTCATGAGATAATGGATCTTGTAGCTGCCAGTGGGGGGGGATGGTGAGGAAGGGGAGCAGCAGCCCCTGCCCCCACCCGGGGGTGTAGTAACTCTTTCAGGATCAGCAGGAACTACTCTGGGTCAGACCAAGGTGGAGCATCAGGAACGTGGCCTCGCAGCTCATGCTTTTTTAAACCTCTCAGAGCTTTGCTTCTCTGTCCTTCCTCCCTCCTGCTGAAAGATGCTGGAGCCAGAGACCCCCGGACTCCTGCCTGGGCAGCCCCTCTCCCAGGACTCCTGTACTTGACATCTGTTTGGGATCGCTGACAATACTCTGGAAGACACAATACATGGACGTTTCCGCCCCCCAGCATAACTGCTTCTGAGTTTGTATTAAAAGAGCCGACTTTTCCAAAATTAGAATTGCATTTCATTGCCCTCCTGTCATTTGCAGGCACCCACGCCAGTGTGGGGAAAGGCCGGTGTTATTTTTAGGTGTGGATACTGCCTTGCCTTTCACCCACAGAGAATCTGGATGCTTCTGGCTGGTGGCCACACAGATGTCCTCAAGACCTCACCATTGCTGTGCTCTATCAGCTCACACCTGAATCATTGCCTTCGCTGCCACCCAGGACCCTCCAGTCCCCGAGGCTGATTCCTCCCTGCACGCTTTCATCAGCAACGTGCAGAATCTCCCCAATCCTGTCATCTGTGCACATCTACCCACGTTTTCCTCTGGGCATGTGCTACTTGGGACTCTTAAGGACATCATTTTCCTTTTTTCCATCATCACATTTTGAGGGAGGTAAGCAATCCTACTATAGCCCCTATCTTAAACACAAAGAAATTGAGGCGCGGACAGTGTTTTGCCCCATCTCAGAGCATTGTGAATGTCAAGATGGGACTCAAATCCAGGATTCACGAATCCAAATCCAGGGCTCTTTATCTGCCTTCTGTCCTTTCTTCCCTTCTCAGTGAATTTCAGCCTTTGTGCAGCATCAGAGCCCTCTGTGGGGGATTAAAAAAATAATGACTGCTTCAAACCATCTTGGGAGATTCCATGGGTCTGGGGACTAGGGATATGTATTTTCACAATGGTGACCCTGTAGCTTATCTGTGGTTGACAACCATTGTCTGGTCAGGCAGAGACCTGGTTGTCCTTTCTGGTTCCCTCCCATCTCATCCCGGTCAACCGGGGGTTGGGATGGGCTGGTAAAGCCACTGCATTCGGAGTGTCCCTGTGGTACCCAGTCACTGCTCCTTTGTCCCTGTGGGACCTTCTGCCTGCAGAGTTCCTCGAAGTGCTCTCTGTCTGCTCAAGAGATCTCCCCCCAGGGCTCGGCGCAACCCTGCCACTTTCATTGAACATCCTTCAAGCGTGGGAGGCCCCAAAACTGAGTCCGAGTGGAACCTTCTGCACACTCAAAAGTACTTATTTTTGGCGTTATTATTTACCGCCTGTGTCACTGTAGACATGTTTTATAGGGGCACCTGGGTGGCTCAGTAGGTTAAGCATCCAACTTCGGCTCTGGTCATGCATGATCTCAGGGGTTCATGAGTTTGAGTCCCACGTCGGGCTCTGTGCTGACAGCTCAGAGCCTGGAGCCTGCTCCAGATTCTGTGTCTGCCTCTCTCTCTCTGCCCCTCTTCCATCGCACTCGCTCTCTCTCTCAAAAATAAGTAAAAATTAAAAAGAAAAGACGTGTTTTATAGATCACTGGGGTTGCTGCAGAAGGACTATGAGGGGCACAGGAGTGAGTGGGGTGAGGCACAAGGGGCACCGTGTTCCAAGTCCCGAGCCTTGGCTCTCAGCTGGCTCCACCAGCTACAGGCCACGTTTCTTTATTGCTATTTTAGACGCCTTTTGTTTCTGTCTTTGAGATTTTGTTATATTTCTTATAAATAGGAGCTCATAATATTGCTCAGTGATCTCAAGCTTGGCTCTCAAAAAGCACATAGCCTCACTACTGGCATCTAATAGGCTCTCAATATTTTATGGGCCTCAATCTGAGACCTCAACTTAGGCCTTCTGTCTAATTTTGTCTTCATTAAACCACCTGATTGAGAGAACTGGATTTTTAGACATAATCACTTAAAATGTGACTTCTCATCACCTCCAAAATTCAGGAGAACACCAGCCCTACAAACACCTGTAAATAGGTGTTGAACATAAGGATAAGCAAATGAAGTAAAACGGAAATTATGTAGGACAGAAGCTAAGAGGAAAAAGAGAGGGGATTACTGCATCTAGTAAGAGAGTCAGAGACCACCCCTTTGAAGATGTGCTATTTGGGTGCTGAGGTCTGAAGATACAATTAATAACTTCTCTCTTCACCGTGGGGATTCAGAACCGATGAAGCATAAGAGATGGAGTCAGACGGAGGTGCTGACCCACCGGCATTCCTCTGCTACCTCTGGATGGGAGAACAGGGCCCACGCCCCCTGCCCTTAGGTCTGCAGCCTGGGAGGCCCCTGCGAGACCAGGCCTGGGTCTGCAGAGCAGATGTGCTGAGGCTGCCTCCTGGGGGGTGACGCTGGAGCAGGCGGGTACTGCCGCAGTGGAAGGCCGTGCACAGAGACCGGGTGTAGTGACAGCTTCTAGGAGGCAGCTGGTAGGGACCAGACCAGAAGGCATTGATCTGCAGGCAGAGGGGACCCTCCAAAGAGGGATGGAGAGAGGGCTGAGCCACTGTGCTTAGGTCTTGGTCCCCCGTCATCCCTTCCCTGTGAAAGGTGGAGAGAAGGGCAGAAACGTCTCTCTCCTTTTCCTCTCCTGGAGAAGGTGTTGAGACTGTCCACCTTGCCTCTCCTGCTCTGTGGAAACAGGAGGGGTGTGTACGCATTTCTCTCTAAAAATGCTCATGAATGTAGTGGGCAGACAGTCCAGAAAATTTCAGGCAGAAGAAATGGTCCGTATAAAGGGTCAAGGCGAGGAATCGTGGAATGCGTAGGTGGGAGGGGGTGCTCCGCGGTGCCTGCAGCCTGGGGTGCTTACGAGATGGGGGAGGATAAGGCAAGGAAGATACTGCCAGATTTGGAGAGCCTCGAATTCCAGGCTTAGGACTTTGACTTTGATCATTAGGCAGTGCAAATCCATGCCTCTTATTGGAAACATAACTCCAAGCATCGCCTCCAGCAGAGCAGGGCGCGTGCCGGGTTCTGGCAGAAGGCGCTGGTTTCAACCGCCGCCTCCACTTTACCTGCCGATGAGCAAGGCTAGGTGCGCTCCCCCAGGCCCCCGGATGAAATCGCGTTGCACTCTTACCTCGAATATCGTAGAGGAAATCTGCAGCCCCCAGTCCTTGAGGTAAGGACAGAAACAGCAGCAATGCCGTGAGCAGATGACTGAAAAGGGAACCCGCTGCCAGAGGGCGGGAGGAGACAGGGCAGCCCGGTGCCTGGTGTCTGGTACCACGACTCCACGCACTACATCCCCTCTGAGGAAAGGGTAGGGCTGTGGGTGAGCACTGAGTGAGGGTCACAGCTAACATGCCAATGTGAACGTGGGGCTCCTTAGTTCAAGTAAAAAATAACGTTAGGGAGAAACAAAGGTTGACCCCTAAATGGAGGCATTATCTTCAGCTTTGGAGGGAATCATGCCAATCATCTAACTTAAGGGAGGTAATAAACCAGTATATGACTATTCCCCCGATTCCCTCCCCCAAATTGATAGAGTTGACTCTTTATTCACTCAGCACATTGCAGCTGATGAAGCCCTTTCACGTGACATCATCTCATGGGTCCACACAAACAGCCCTGTGACCTGAGGGCAGCCCAGTCCCATGAGCAGGTCTAAAATCAGGTCAGCTGCACCTCTGGCTCTGTCATAACCTTGTGGTTTTGCTGATGGGGGCTTTCTTTGAGGAAGATGGGGAAGGAACTGGTCTTCAGTTCATCAGAGGTCTGCAATCGACAATGTTTCTGTGATCCTTCATTCTATGTGATACCATATATACATATGATTTCCAAAGTGACTGTGCTAACCAGAATCCAAAGCGTGTAAATAGAATGGCAAATAAAACTATTTGTGAGCAAGGGTAGGATATTAAAATCAGGCTCAACTGGGCAGATTTGGGGCTTTCTAGACCACCAAATTAACTTTCCTCCTTTCTTGGTCTTCTAAGTAGGCATAAAACATTTAAAAGGAGGCATAAAGATACAAATCAGTAGACTTTGGCTCAGGAGATATTGAAAGTGGTGTTTTCAAGAACTGTAACTTGAACACCGAAGACAGTGTGTGTAACCTCCAGTTTAGCATGGCCCCCACCCTTTGCTAATGCCACATACTGGACCCAGGCTTATTCAGCCATTTGTTCAACACGTGTTTACTGCCACCTGCTCTGTGCCACAAATGCCCTCATAATTATGTTTGCATTACTTGCCTGGACCCTGCAGAATTTGAAAAAGTGACTGCCATCCTGCAGAAGACAGATGTGGATTAATGTTGACTAACGTGCCTTCGTTCACCTTAGTGTAACCACTGTAGCTGATGTTTGAGTCATTTTGAGCCCAGGGTATTGTAACCAGTGACCCACCACAACCTCCAGACTGGATTTTCTGAAGACTTGCTGTTTTCGTTTCCATATACCCATGACTGGTGGCAATGGTAGGCGTTCCTGTCCCCAGAGTCCAACCAGATGACCAAAGCCAGGAAACTTTCAAGGGCTTGCCCAAGCCCCGAAAGGCAGCAGTGAGGCCAGCCTGGACAACTGGTCCCCTTGATTCCAAGCTGGGGGCTAGATATCCTGTCCTTGAGGGGCTCTGGGTTTCAGAGCCTGCCTGGGAGAATGAACAAAAGAGATTTCAGTTGTCATATCTACACAGCCAGAGCCGCTCTCTTTTCTGACTTGGCTGGCTTTCCCTGTGTGCTGTTTCACATCACATACCTTCTCCCCCCTCCCCTCCGATGATTGGTTGAAATTAAATATCCTGAAATTACTTTGAAAGGGGAAGAAAAGCTAATACAAAATTTTAATCAAAACACAAGCTTAACAGTTCCCAGGCTTTGAAATGTGAAGCAGAGACTGGCTCCGTGGAGACGTCCCAACCTGTTTTCAGGTGTGAAGTTCCTTCAAGGAAGGGGCAGTCTCCCAACTAAAAGAATTACAAGGAAGCCAGCATGTAACAAAACTGGCAATTTCCAGAAACAGCTGGACCTTCCTTCTCTTTCCACAGTGTGCATGGGCAGGCCAACTCAGAACAAAATCCTGGCTGTGGACAATGGAGGAGAGGTCCACCTTTGATCCCTGCGTCTGCATCCAGGGTCTGAAGGTTACCGAAGTAAAGGACCGGACCAGGCTTCTAGGGAAGCTGAAATCCCCAGAAAACCAAGAGCGGCCCTGATTGCAAGGAGCGGGCATGGTGCGCCCTCTGGTGGAAGAGGTCCCACAAGACAACCTGAAGGATTTCTCCCTGGATTAACTCTATAAATAGACAGATGATTTATTAAACAGATTTGAAGCTCATTTGAGGCGCTGGGCCATGATTGCTTCAGGGCTCAAATAAGGGAGTGCTTAGGACCCTGCCTCTTATGCAAGCACCTGGACTCACTTAGCGAGTCACTAGCATGATCTACATTACAAGTGCATCGGACTGTTGGCTCAGCCGCTCCCAGCCGGGAGATGCCAAATTCCTCATATATAAAAGGAGCTTTAGTAACTCAAGCAAAATAAGCACACTTTTCCCCCCACCCCCTTCCCAGAGACTGAGGCGGCAGGGTTTCTGGGAGGATACACAATACCTTGTTACAAACCATGTAATGTTTTAAAAAGTATCTATCTGACAGCCTTGGCTAAAGCCAGATCTTCTATCTCGATTACTTCAATATGTCACATCCATATCACACCACGGCGTCCAGGCTTTCGGAGCCAAAGCCTCTCTGTCCTGTCCAACCTTCCCATCTGGAAGCAATGAGCTTAATATTCTGGCTCTCCCCCCATAAAAGCTATGTCACAAAAAAGTAGCAGCCTGTGAACTGCTTTATCCTCCAAAGACACACCGGGGCTCACTCTATTCAGTTACATGTAAAGACCGTCCCCAACGCCCCGCCCCCTGCTGCCCTTCAGCCCCAAATGGCCTGTAATGCTCAATACAGTACCAGGGGGACGGGAGTGAATTGACCATCATTTACACTGTAATCCCACTTTTGACATTTTGAGGGATGCAGCTTACGATATGGTGGAGGCTGAGGGACTCCCTCTGGACAAATGTGTTTGCGAAAGAAGTATCTCTTTGTAGGCAGCCTACTGTTTCTGGTGACACACCAGGGACTCAGCTTTGGAACCTGTCTTGTGCCCCTCTCCCACTGACCTGAGCTTCTCCAGCAGTATCTGAAGGGTTCCAGGTGGCCTCCGTGTTTGTAATTGACAGTGATAATGCCCTCCCCTCTTAGCTGTGCCTTATTCATTCTTTGATGTACCTCCTCATTGAGTTTGGATTGAACGACCCTTTGGCTATGCTCTCTGTTAATTACAGTGTCAGAGGGGTCTCTGGTCTTTGGGAGACTAAGTATGTGAAGGGGACAGACCCCAAATTCAGAACAGTTGGAAAGGGGCTCAAAAACAAGGAATCCTTGGGGGGCATGCGAGGCATGCCTATTTCCTGGCCCCTGCCCAGAATCATGGGAAGTAAGGCCCGGGAATGCACATAGTGGAAAAAATTCCCAGGTAACTTCCACACACAGAGGACACACTGAGTTAGGTCAGATGAGGCAGCAGATGATGAAGTGTAAAATTTGGGGAGAAATCATGTGATCCGAAATGAGAACTTAGGTCTTTGCCTGGAAATGATATAATCCTGATGCTCTAGCTCCAGTCCCAGGGTTCTGACAGATTAGTGTGAAAGGAAACCACCCCACGGCTGAGCGCCGAGGACTTTGGCGACTTGACTGCTCTCCTTTAGTTGGAAGCTTCTGGAGGCAGAGGCCAGCCTTCCTGTGCTGAGTCTTTGGGGAAGGGCCTCCATGTGCTGGAAAAGATTTGAAAGAGCAGCTTATGCAAGCTTCTTGTTTTAAAGGGAAGACACCCAGCCTGGGAAGGGAAGATGGCTGCCCAATGTCACCTAGCTTTCCAAAACACAATTACTTGGGCTAATTCTTTGATTCGGAGACATCATCAACATTTGAGAATAAACCAAGCCCATGTTTGTGAAGGCTCATATTCTCCAACTTCTGAAAGCATTGCCCACTCACTAATGTATGCTAAAGAGTTTTCAAAAGGGCTCATGTATGAGCCTTTCCACTGGCGGGTCCTTTCAGTGGCCCAGCATCTAGTGGCCACGTGCACAAAACCTGTCCCCCGGAATGCCGCCTTGCTGCACTGAAGTTAACCTCCTCTCGGCAAATTAGTTCATGACCCAGTGACAGTTAAATGAAACTGAAGGCACATCAAGAGGGGGTTATTTGTGTTCTGTCTTTTTTTAGACCAAGCCTCTGATGTGTTTATTTGGAAGCTTGGCTCCTGCTCACTATCCCCCGACTTAGAGTTAATCCTGTGTTTTCTTTGAGCCACCTTGAAATCTCTGTCAAAGGAAAAATACTGCCTGATTTTGAAGTACACTGCATTATAAAAGGAATCCCAAGGTTTATGATCTCAAATTTATTGTCAAATGTATTTACTTCTCATTTGTCTTTTTTTTCCCCCAAGTTCAATCCAGCCTAGACGGTTTTAGTGTGAGTGGTGAAAGAGCACGGTTGGAAGATGCGAGGTAGTGTGTCCTGGGAGACTATTTGTCCTAAAGAAGAGACTCACGCAGTGCTCCCCAGTGACAACCTCGTGAGGGACGAGGCGGCTTCAAGGGGCAGCCACCCTGCCTGAGTCACTCATTCCTCAGGACCTGACACATGGTTGGCGCACAGGGGCAGCCAGCAAGCGTTGGCTGGATTAATGGTCACTGAAATGGGCGTGAGGCTAGTGCCTCCATTCTTACTGGCTTTGCTTCTATCGCAATGGGATCTTAGGGAGCTGAAATATCTTTGTTATTTTCTTTTTTTATTATTTTTTAAACTTTTTAAAAATGTTTTTTATTTATTTTTGAGAGACAAAGAGAGTGCAAGCAGGGGAGGATCAGAGAGAGAGGGAGACACAGAATCTGAAGCAGCTCCAGGCTCTGAGCTAGCTGTTGGCACAGAGCCCTATGCGGGACTCGAACCCACAAACTGTGAGATCATGACCTGAGCCGAAGTCAGATGCTTAACCGACTGAGCCACCCAGGCACCCCTCTTTATTATTTTCTTATATATCCGTGAGACAAAGCAACTCACAGGGAAAAAATAATGTTCATCTTTTTAAAGGAGTTCTATATTTAGTGAAATATTTTGGGATTGCCTAAAATTGTATACATAGACACATGTATCTGATGTTTTCAACTAGTAAATACAGGGTAATACCCAGGAAAAATTTAGGTTGCTGTTTATAACAATATTTTTAAATGTATAACAAACTTTTTTTTTTCAAATCACAACTCTTGGGATGCCTGGGTGGCTCAGTTGGTTGTGTGTCTGGCTTTGGCTCAGGTCATGATTTCACGGTTCGTGGGTTCGAGCCCCACGTTGGGCTCTGTGCTGACAGCTAGCTCGGACGCTGGAGGCTGCTTCAGATTCTGTGTCTCCCTCTCTCTCTGATCCTCCCCTGCTTGTGCTGTCTCTCTGTCTCTCAAAAATATATAAACATTGTTTAAAATTTTTAAATCACAACTCTTCTTTTCTACCAGTTGTAGGACTCTGGACTGGCTGGCGTTCAGACTCTGGAGTGTCCTCAGTGGGACAGAGAAGGTCTGCGGTGTGCTCCCCAAGACTCGAGGATACATGATTTCTTGAGGCTTTCAGGTGAATCAGGTAGCCGAGACTCAGAGCGGTCCCTCTTTTCTCAGCTCTGTCGCCCTTCAAGGACCATGAGTGAGATGTACAGAGAGGAGGAAAGGCAGAAGGTGGGACATGAGCTTGCAGATACACGGGGGAGAGGGAGCAGGGAAGCCACTGCAACTCGCCTTTTCTTTTTCCAGTCACTCCTCGGACCACACACTTCAGCTCGAGATGACCTGTAAAGAGACACCGGATGCTTTTCTGGTTGGCTCATCTCAGATTCAACCCTTGAAGCTGCCGATGCGCATGGACAGATCTTACTGGGTCCTCCAACGTCTACCCCTAGACATTAGGTTTCATTGTTCCATTTGGTTCTGTATTTGTTTCCTTGAGTTGGCCTCACCTCCCAATCAGATCCCAGAACCTAAGTCTGTGCCCCTCCCATCCACTGCTGAGTGACAGGCATAGTAGGGATGTTCACTAAATGTTCACTAAATCCAAGAGGCTACTCCTTAGCTTAGTCACGCCCATCACTTCCTGTGAGCATTCTCTCCAGATTTTTCCAGGCAGGAGATGACCCAGGTACCTTTGGCACATTTAAACAGGCATTAAGAATCTGCAGAGCCCTGTAGTTAGTTGACCTCTGCACTGACTATAGATTTTGAAATAACGGTTAAAACCCACATACCTTCCTAGAAATGCGGCTAGGCTGCATTAGATTGTGAATTGGGAGGTAAATATTTTGCATGCTTCATTCTATTTACCAAGACCCTGCTTTCTGGAGCGGTGGTATTTAAGATGATTGGACTCCTGCAGGGTTAAATCGGCTCCATTTGGGTTCACTCTCAACAAGTTCACATTCCAGCCTCGCAGCCCCCGACTAGCACGTGCAGAGCCCTCGGCATGTCCCAGGCACCTTTCACATCTGAACCGTCCATCAGACATTAATGTGACAGAGCCATCACCAGACAAGTTCATCTTGCCATTAATATCCTGGAATAAGAACACCCAATATACACATCCTGAGATTTAATCTGTAAACAGAGCCCCAAGCATCTGGGGAAAGGAGGCGTGTTTATCCTTCAGCAGTGCTACTTACACACAGCTCAGTGAGACTATGTTTGGCACTAATCAGAGACATTTTCTGAATGGCTGGAGGGCACGGTCTGAGAGGATGTTGTGACCTGCTGTCCCGATGGCCAGTCAGGAGCTCCAATGCCATCCACACACCTCGGGGAGTCCCCAGAGGCTCCTGCCGGCGCAGGTGGTAGTCTTTATCTTCAGTCACCTCTGTAGGGGAGTCACGGGGATGCTTCTCTCCCTTTCTTCCAGGAAACGATGAGTCCAGTGGCAGAACGGCCCTCTGCGGTCCCAGGACTGCAAACACCGCTGTCAGCAGCTCTCGATTCAGAGAGGAAGGTCCAAAAGCAAATTTGAAAAGAGTTTGGTTATCATTTCTGAAGTACAGAAGTATGTGAGAGACTTTGACACTTAGAATCATCCAGAACAAATACTCTCCAGCTTTATCCTTTCTGCCCTATGCCAACAAATAGTCTATCCCACCTTCTGGAAGAGTACAGCTTCTGTCTCTTCTACCCAGTTCGGTGTAGGCTTTCTGGGTCAGTGGTGATGAATTTAGGATTAGGAGACATGAGAAAGGAAGAAAAATGTGTTTTCTCAAAAGGAGAAGAAGAGGAGGAGGAGGGGAAGAAGGGGGACTAGGAAGGTGGGGGGAGGGGAAGAGGAGAAAAGAGAGAGAAAGAAAGAAAACAAAATGACCACTGAAGTACGGGTGAATGAAGCCTCGCCTGACTTTGAACAGTCTTCCCTTCGGAAGAGAAGGCTCAAGCTGGCAGTCACACATCACACCCCCTCTCAGGAGTATTTTGTTTGGCCCCATCAGGGTTGGCCTGAGGAGTCCCTTTGAAACAGCGGGAAACGTTTGGCTCTGAGAAACTTACTTCCACAAATTTGCCCTCCAACACCCAGAGAGAGACACAGGTAGGCCCGTGCAGGATATTCACTCTTGGTGGCTCCGTGGTGGCACCATGTAGAGAGACGCAGCTCCTGGAGGGGTGTCATGTAGAGTCACGTGGGTGCGTGATAATTCATCACTGCTGCTTCCGTTCTTGTCTCCATTCGACGTTGATCGCCCACGCTCTTCCCTACGGCCAGGCACCCCCACCGCGCATGCGCATGCCAGCGTGTATGCGCACTTACCCACTACCCAGGGCAGCACGGGGCTGGTCTCCTTTGGACAATATTTGCTCTTCTGCTTACCAGACTCACACATGTTTATCTCTCTGGCCTTGTAGACATTGAACTTTGTAAGCAGCTCTGACACCTGCTTTGTTTTATAGTTTCCAGACTCATTTTTTTCCTCTTTACCTCTGAGATGACCTTGGGAGTCACAGTATAGCCCACCAAAAACAAGAGATCCGGTGTCAGGTCCAAGGCTGGGGCAGCCAGTGACCCGCCTGCAAGCCCACTCAGTTACTTCCAGTCTGTTCTCCCTGATCAAGGCTCCTTGTTCCCTGCAAGGGGCGATGCACAGAGCCTCTCTCGCTGGTGGACGGACACTCCATGGTTAATATCCTTTTCTGCTCTTTTAGGATCAAAAGAAAGTCTGTTTCCTCAGAGATGCTGGAAGTTCCCCATAGAGAAAAAAAATATTATCGTTTGTCTCTCATGTTCTTGCTCTCATGTGCTAACAGAGCTTCTCAAACCTCCAGGGCTCTGCTCACAATCACCAAACCAAGGGAAAAGTAGCCGGGAATCCAGCCCAGAAACGTGTTCCCAGAAGTTTAGACTGGCTCCGTCCACGGCACCTCACACATGCACAGCCTGCCTGTGTTTACTCAGAGCACATCCTCGGCCAGCTCGAGTCTGATTGTCACCACAGCCCCGGCAGTACCAGGAAAAATATTATTATCCTCCCACAGGACAGATGGTGGGATGGGACTGCTTGTCCGGAATCATCCGGTGGGTTGTGCTGGAGCTGGGACCAAAAACTCAGGTCATCTGGCCTCTTCCACGGTTTCTTGCAATTGGCAACCCAGTCTTCTGTGTGTTAAGAATCTTAAACAATCAAATAATACTACTTAATTTTAAGCTATAGATAGGGCTCTGAGCTGTAGATAGGAAGAACAGCTGTCAAATTCGTGATTTAAAAAAAAAATCGTGCTAATGGTGTAAACGATTGGTGAGGGTGAAGGATGGATGACTGGTAGGGAGGGCCAGGAGGGTAAAGGGGGAAGCAGGAAAAGAAGCCGGTTAGGCTTTTGGAAGTCTCATCACTTGGGCTCCCATTCGTCTCTGGTTGGAGGGCAAGCTGGTAACCTCATTTGGGAAAATAGTTTGGTGTAGTCTCCTAAATTTGAAGATGCACGCTGTGTGTGATCTGGTCTTTCCTCTCCTGACCGTGTGTCCCGGAGAAAGTCTCATGCATGCACACCAGGACATGTATACGCACATCCAGAGTAACACGGACTGGAAACCCCTCGTAGTACACCCACGGTAGAACAGCTAAATGCATTGGGGCACATTTCTACCAGTGGATTCTAAACCGAAAATAAAATAAATAAGCATAAGCTACATGCAAGAACACAGGTAAATCTTCAAACATAATGGTGAAAACGAACAGGTCATTAAAGTCCTGGAGGCATCCCGGGAAAACAAACTCAAGATTACGACAGTAGTGAGCATCCTGGTCACCCCTGGCACATAGGAGGGTTGACTAGCCGTAGACTCAGGGCGTCTGGGATTCTGTCAATGCTCTGTTGCTTGACTGGGTGCTGTTTTCACAAAATTTTCCCTATGTAATCATTGTGTGGGTGTGTGTATGTGTATGTGTATGTGTGTGTGTGTGTGTACGATTCACCTTTTTAAAAATTTTTAAATGCTTATTTATTGTTGAGAGAGACAGAGACAGAGCAAGGGAAGGGCAGAGAGAGAGGGAGACACAGAATCTGAAGCAGGCTGTAGGCTCTGAGCTGTCAGCACAGAGCCTGACGTGGAGCTTGAACCCATTAACCATGAGATCATGACCCGAGCTGAAGTTGGCTGCTTAATCATCTGAGCCACCCAGGGGTCCCAATTCACCTTTAAATATATGTTTTACAACATGGAAATGGAAATACTGTGAAAGAGGAAGAAGAGAGAAGGAGAAGGAGGAGAGAGCAAGGGGCAAAGGACAGGAGGAAGGAAGCTGGATGGACTTCCTGGAAGTGAATGTCCAATCCCACACTCCCCTACAGTTGTTATCTGAACTTTGGGGACTTGCTTATTGTTTGGATGACTGGACGTGTCATAATCATCCCAGATACGTTCTTCTGGAATGTTGAAGGAACCATCACTCCAAGTTGCCAGTGCAATGAAATTTTTAAATGCCAGATCCCATACAGACCCTAACCTTGCACCTCTGAGGTCGATAACTCCAAGCCAGCATTGCCTTGGACTGCAAGAACCTGAGGCCACCCTGGTCTTCTGGGAGGGAACGCCAATGTTTTGCCCTCAGGCAGAAAGGAAACCTGACTTTTTTCCCCTGACCACACCCCCAAATGTCCAGTTCCAGCAGTTAAGATCTCTCCCCTGCTGCAGTTGCTAATTAAGACCATATTCAGTCATCTCTCTGTCTTTGCCTCTGTTTCTGTCTCTCAGCCTTTCCTTCTCTCCCTTCTTTTTATAGTGATTCATTTCTGGTTGTCCTGCTCTGTGATACTGTTCAATAAGGCTGACACTTGTTTCAGATATGAAATGTCACAACCTTTTTAGTGCCTCAATCACTTCTTTATTGTGAAGATAAGGAGAGAAATATTATCTTCCAGAATTTCAAGTTGTCTGGGGATGTTTTTAGTGGCTCTCTGAGAACTGAAATAGTTTGATACCTACTTTAACATAATTTTAGCAGCAGCCCCTTCCTCACTAGCATAATTTAGAAATGAACAGACATCAGGTGAATGTGAGGAATGTGGGTATAATTCTTTGTTTCTCTGGAGTTTCTAGCATTGGGAGGTAACGGTTTGTGGACCAACTACTTACAGTCAACTCTCAACAGACCATATAATTTTAAGTAACCTCTGCACCCAGCATGGGGCTTGAACTCATGACCCCAAGATCAAGTGTGGCATGCTCTACCAAAATGGAGCCAGTCAGGCATCTCTCAACAGACCATATTAATGGAGTGAGTGAGTGTCCATGTTTCTGCCACAGAAGTAATATAAAAATAATTTCAGAACATTCTGATTTATCCACAGATATATTTTATTAGGATTTGCTCCAGCAAAAATGAAAATAATGATAATAGTTCAATTAATTATTAAGCCCCTACTATAGGTCAGGCATTGAACCAGTTGCTTAATATATACTATTAAACTTAACCATCCGTCGTTCTGAGGGATGTATGGTCTCTTCACAGCTGAGGAAACTGGGCTCAAAGAGCTGGAGTGAACTGAGCTTATGGTGAAGTTGCTGTTGCACCTTCAAAACCCAGCCCAGGTTTCTCCCTCCCCTCAGTTCCAGGAGATTCTGACTGTGCTGGCCGCAGGGCCCTCTGCTCTCTGAAAAGGAAGTTCTCATTGTCCACACCAATGCTTCCTCTGACTTCTCAGCACTCTTGCCTCATAGGGCTTCTTACTGTTTTATAACCATTCACCTCTTCATGAACACTCACCAGATCTCCCTGCCTGACTGGACAAGAGACCGTATAGCCACAGTTCCAGCTTTTATATCTTCCCATTGTTTGATTCTGAGATGGTTACAAAATGGGGAAGCAGTAGATATGATACCAAAATGGAATGTGTGTATGGAAAGATGTGACTGAAAGCACCAGTTAATTTCCGATGCGTCCATCGGAGGATAGGAAGGAAGACAGGGAACATGGGGAGCGTCTCCATGCGTCCCTTCTGCACCTAGTTCACACTTGGCCCCTTAGCAGCCATCACCAGGCCATGCTGAACTGTCCTCCATGGGATGAGCATTAGCATGTTCTTTCCTCTCAAGTGGGGAATTTTAAAATTGCATCTTGGAGGTTTAACTGTGTCAGAAATATTATTTTGAACAAAAATCAAAACATAAACTAGTGACATGGGGTGCCCGGGTGGCTCAGTCAGTGAAGCGTGTGACTTCAGCTCAGGTCATGATCTCGAGGTCTGTGCGTTCAAGCCCTGCATCGGGCTCTGTGCTGACAGCTCGGAGCCTGGAGCCTGCTTCAGATTCTGTGTCTTCCTCTCTCTACCTCTCCCCCACTCATGCTCTGCCTCTCTCTCAAAAAATAAATAAACATTAAAAGAAAAAAACCATAAACTAGTATTAGAGTTGTATAAGCCATATGGGTGCTGAAGAGGATGGGGGTAGTGGAGGTGGAAAGCTTGGAAATAAAATCCCTGGAATCACCGCGTGTTACCCTAGGAAACTACCAGTGGTAACTTCCAGTTCTAGTACCTTCCTTCACTTGTCAACTTAAATATGGAGGTGAGCATATCACTTAAAGTCCATGTTGGTGAGGATGCGTGCCGATGGTGTTTCTCATTTGCTTTAAAATTCTGTCATTTTTTCCAAAATCCCTTCAGAGAATCTCCCAAACCAGAAATTAAACTCAAGGAAAGTTTCCTTTTTGCAATTTAGCAGTTTGGAGTTTTTCGTGCATGGGCACCGCCCCGCCCCATCCCACTTGATCCTAAATTGAGTTTGAGGCTTTTTTGTTTTCACTCTTGCATAACATGAAAACGAGTGAACACATTTTACTCAAAATTTCCATCTCCAAATCTCCTAAGTGGTGTGAAAAATCCTGGAAAATCTCAGAGCAAAAGAGGACGCTAGGAAAATTCGAAGCAAGTGGAAACAGCAGTGAAGGATGTAACCTAATGTCTCTATCAACACAACTAACATTTCCCCAAAGATGTCTTCCTTCCAGGGAGGCTGGGCCACTAACACAAAACCACGAGCTCACCACACTTAACAGTGTTGGTCATGACTCAGTCCCCACCCCAGCCAGCACCTGACACACATCTGCTTTATCCCTTAAGGTGCTCTAGACCCAGTGACTTCAGCCTATAATATGGTCAAGATCCCATGAAAGTGATCTCTCTTTTTTTTATGTTTTGTTTTTGTTTTTATTTTTGAGAGAGAGAGAGAGAGAGAGAGAGAGAGATACAGAGCATGAGTGGGGGAGGAGCAAGAGAGAGAGACACACACACACACACACACACACAGAATCTGAAACAGGCTCCAAGCTCTGAGCTGTCAGCACAGAGCTTGATGCAGGGCTTGAGCCCACAAACCGTGAGATCATGACCTGAGCTGAAGTCTGATGCTTAACCGACTGAGCCACCCAGGTGCCCCAAAAGTGATGTCTCAGAAGAAGTGTTGGTTCTAAAATAAAAAAAGAAACCTGTAAAATGGAAATAAATATGGCCAATTAAATATCTATGAAACAAAACATTATATGAACTGGTGATATAGAACCATTTTATGTATACACATATACAAATATTTAGATATGTATCTATGCATATGCATATGTATGTATATATGTGGGGTTTTCCAAATATAAATATGTACAATATACAATATCTAATTGAGATATGAGTACATTTTAATACATTTGTTCTAATGTGGCTCAGGCCTTAAAGTATGCTCTTTTTTTTTTTTACATTTTGTTTTTAACGTTTATTTTTGAGAGAGAGAGAGACACAGAGTGTGAGCGGGGGTGGGAGGAGGGGGCAGCGAGGGAGACACAGAATCAGAAGCAGGTTCTAGGCTCTGAGCTGTCAGCACAGATCCTGATGTGGGGCTCAAACCCACAAACCATGAGATCATGACCGGAGCTACAGTTAGCCACTTCACCGGCTGAGTCACCCAGGTGCCCCTTAAAGTATGCTCTTTTCTTTTTAATAATTTTTTTTAATGTTTTATTCATTTGTGAGACAGAGCATGAGCGGGGGAGGAGCAGGGAGAAAGCGAGACACAGAATCGGAAGCAAGCTCCAGGCTCTGAGCTGTCAGCACAGAGCCCGATGTGGGGCTTGAGCCCACAAACCGTGAGATCATGACCTGAGCTACAGTCGGCAGCTTCACCGACTGAGTCATCCAGGTGCCCCCTAAAGTATGCTCTTTTTAAAAAAAATCTTTATTTATTTTCAGAAAGAAACATAGAGAGAGAGTGAGAAGGAGAGAGAGAACCCCAAGTAGGTTCCATGCTGTCAGCACAGAGGCCGACCATGACCTGAGCTGAAACCAAGGGTGGGGCATGTAGCTGACTGAACCACCCACCTACCTTGTCCAGAATGTGCTTCATTATCTTTCATTCAGATGAATAAATGTGCTAAGTGTGTGTCACACAAAGGAAGGCAAGTAGATTTCCCTTTATGCACAACTCTAAAAGACACATCCTTGACTTCAAAGAACTAAAAAAATACATTAGATGTAGCCAGTTATTTCAGAACAAGATAGATTATGGTGTAATTTAAAAAGATAATTGTCAAAAGAGCGATACCAACAGTTAGGAGAGAGAGGGTGTGATTCTCAGACTTCTGCAGGAAAGGTTTCAAGAAAAAGTGGGCTTTGGGTTAGGTCTCCCAGTAAGGTTGAACAGACAGGTAAAGGAGGTGGGGATTTGTGTGAGAACTGAAAGAAGAAAGTTGGAGGCAGAGGTCGAGGCTTGAGGTCAGGGGCCATGGCCTCAATATCTGCAGTGAACTTGAATGTGTGTCTTCATGGCTAAAGCTATAAAGGAGCCTGTGCTGCTTGTGTGCCTTCCAGAAAAAGCATTCAGAAACGGACCTCCAACAAAAGAGCTGCTAGTGTTTGGGATTTCTCTCATCCCACAACTAAAATGGTAATGCATTCAAGGTCCAAGTAACTACTTCTTTATTCCATTCTGGGAAGTTTTCAGATATCTCTTCTAAAATGATTTCCAATGCATGGCATCATTTCAGGCAACACGATATCAAGATGACCTTCTGTTGGTTAAGTCTTCCCCATGTTATCCTTTTCTGTCAGTGATTTTCCTATCTGCAAAAGTAAGGAAAGGAATCAATTCTTCTAAGCCCTCACTCCATCTTCTCCATATTACTATATAATGAATACTCAGTCCTCATGTTAGACGTATTTCAGCACATTTGAATCCTCACTGGACTGTGAATACTGTGTGTGAGGTGGTGGTAATGAAGGCATCTTAGGCGTCTTAGTATCCCCAGCACCAAACACAGTGTCTGGCCATTAGCAGGTGCTCTGTGAGAATAAAAGGTAAAAACCACTTGGGTAAGTGAAGAGACTAAAAATACACACTTATACAAATGGTGCCATGTATACATACACACATGAAGAGAAAGACAAAGAGAAAGAGAGAGTGCACACTTCAGGTTGATATGATTTCCAGAAGTCAGAGATACAATGTCCTTTACATTATTCTTACAGAAAGTAATAATTCTGGAAGCTTTACATGGCAGAAGTTGTCACTGAGAAACACTGTTCACAAATATTCACCTGGAGTGTAATAATGAAACTTTGGTTCCAATAACGGAAGTGAACTTACATATCTTGATCTCTGATTACAGAAATCATGAGTTTAGTGTCATGCAGGAGAATTGGATTTGAGGACATAACTGGGTCCAAATCTAGCACCCCAAGCAGTCCATTCTGTAATTTCAAGAAGTCACTTATTCTCTTGGAGGATTAATTTTTCCTCTGTGGAGTTAGGACACAAATGCTATACTATTCATTGTAGTTGCTGTGAAGATGACATACCTATGAATTGCTAAAATATATGAGAAAAATATTATCTTTGTTTCAGATTCAGAATTCTTTGCTCCTATAACCTTCTCCAAAGCATTATATGGACAGGAAAGAAACTCTTTCTGCACATTGAGTCCCATAGAAAACTCAGTGCCCCAGGAGTTACCTCTCCCCTCCAGATTGTTTCATTGCAAAATGACCGCACGTCTGAGTGAATTCAGTGGATTTTAGAAATAAAAGATATCACCTAGTCTAGCCTCTGACTGTTCCTGAAGAGGAAAAAGGAGAGTCGCTTGTTCAAGTTCAGATAGTAAACAAGCCCCCCGTCCCCTAACACAGCCTTTTGTCCTGGGTCACTAGAAAAGCATGTCACCAGAAACTGTCCTCATGAGAAAACAGTGTCACGCTCCTGCATCTGAGGTGGTTCGCCCATGGTCACGCACCTTCTCACGTCACCAAGAAGTGTGTTGAGGGTTTGTGGGAAGGAACCTGAGGTGACATAATTCTTTGCTAGTTTCATTGCGCACCATGAAATTAGCATAACAGAGGTGGAGATGGTGCGGAGTATAACAGATGGACCATGCATGAGTTTTGGGATCAGGCCCGGGTTTGAGTGCTGCCTCTAAGTCCTGTCCCATGCATAGTACATACAACTTACTGGCTTTAGAATCATGGGAAAGCTATTTAAATTTCTAATTTTTAGGTTATTTTGTAAAATAGAGAGGATTGATACTGATGTGGTGAGGACCATTGACTGAGTTCACATCTGCAAAGCAATTACAGAGTTTCTGGTATGTAGTGAGCGGCTCAATCAGTGGATGTTTTTGTTTTATTAAAATATTAAAGGGTTTCATGCTATAGTTAATCCACGATGCTCTGCTTTGTCTAGTGATGGGATAGCTAATTCTTGGAATAGATAGAAAAACAGAAGAAGACAGTTAGATATCTTCTAAGTAATTTGGTCTACTTTGGTTAGTTCCTGAGATATCTGAGCTTTTTTTAAGGCTGACCACTGAATGGTATTATGAGTATGCAAAAGCATGGAAAGAATATTTTCAGGGGCACCTGGGGGGCTCAGTTGGGTACATGTCTGACTCTTGATTTCAGCTCAAGTCATGATCTCATGGATTGTGAGTTCAAGCCCCAAATTGGACCCTGTGCTGACAGTGTGGAGCCTGCTTGGGATTCTCTCTTCCCTCTCTCTCTGCCCCTCCCCTGCTTGCACATACACTCTGTCTCATTCTCTCAACAATAAATGTCTCTTAAAAAAGAATATTTTCAATTAATAAATACTTGTTAATAATCTAGAAATTAAAAAAACAGTATATTCATGATACAAATATAACTATGATGATACTTTTCCACAAAACCGTGAGAAAAAAATTCAAAATCTGAATATATGAAAACAAACTGAGGGGTATTAGAGGGTTGTTGGGGGGGTGGGTTAAATGGGTGAAGGGGATTAAGGAGGGCACTTTGATGAGCCCTGGGTGTGGTGGTATGTGATGAATCACTAAATTCTACACCTGAAACTAATTTTATACTGTATTTTAACTAACTGGAATTTAAGCAAAAATTTGGAGAAAGTAAAAAAAAAAGAAACTACATTGGAACAAATAAAAAAATTAATACGTGAAATAGTATTCTACTCACATACAGTACAAGGCATGTATTAGGCACATATTCATGATGAGCAACTTTGGGCAAACTACCCAGAGATGAGGAAGGAAAGTTCTTTAAGCACCTAAACAGTTGTTCTCAGAAAGCACAGGGAACCACAATTCTCCACAGGGTCCACAACGCCACGGTGTTAACATGAAACACTGCTGAACACTCATTATTATGTCTTCCAAGTGGCATGTCGCTCTTGGCCGGGCGGGAGGACTTTCCATCTGCCCCTTACATAAGTAAGCAACAGATTCAGTGATGTCCCTAGCACTTCTGTGTGGTAGAACAGTTGCTCAGAGATGAGGAACATATATGAATAAGAGAAAAAAATATGAATGACCCACACAGGCTCAGGTATAAGCTTAGGTTTGTAGTATCTGCATTGAAGAAGAAAAGCATTTCTTTCTAGCATCCTTGCTTGAGATATTTTTCAATTAAGATTTTATTTCTTATAACAGTTCTAGATTCACAGCCAAACTGAAGGGAAGGTCCTGGGATTTCCCATATATCTCCTGCTCGTCACAGGCATAGCCTCCCCTAATATCAACATCTGCCACCGGAGTGAAATATTGGTTGTAATTGATGAACCTACATTGATATATCACAATCACCCAAAGTCCATGGCTTACACTAGTGTTCACTACTGGTTTGCATTCTGTGGTTTGGAGATACGCTTCATGAATGATGTATCCATCGTGATGGGACCACACATAGCAGTGTCACTGCCTTAAAAATCCTGTGTTCTACTTATTTATCCCTCCCCTCTCCCCACACACCCTGGCCACCACCAATCTTCTTACTGGCTTTACAGTTTTGCTTTATCCACAGTGCAACAGAGTTGGAATTGTACAGTAGTGTAGCCTTTTCAGATCAGCACCTTTCACTTAGCAAAGTGCATTTAAGGGGCCTCCGTGTCTTTTTGTGGCTTTCTACCTCATTTCTTTTGAGTGCTAAGGGGTATTCTCTTGTCTGGATGAACCAGTTTGTTTATCCATTCAACTGCTGGAGAACATGTTGGTTTCTTCCAGGGTTTAGCAATTATGAATAAAGCTATATAAACATAGTGAAGGTTTTTTTGTGTAGATATAAATCTTTCAATTCCTCTGGGTAAACCTTCCTTGAAATTTAAAAGAGTGCATATAATAATGGTTCCCTTTCCTTAAATTATATCACCATCTCACAATGGCACACCAAGAAGACATTTGGTTGCATATAACAACCATAACAATGCCTTCTAGAAGCTTTAGCAAGGCATACACTTTTTGTTTGCTTATCTGTCACACTATTTACAAAAGTAAGTAGTTGGGGGTCAGTTATGATAGCTCTGAGGTCATCAGACACTAGTCTAATTTTATTCTCTATTTTCCACTTTCCTTCGCAGACAACGGTCACACTCAAGTCTATATCATGGTTGTAGGAAGTCGTCTGCAGTGCTCACACTCCTATCCACGTTCTAGGCTGAAGGAAGAAAGGAAAATGCATGTAGTGCCACACCTCTTCTCTGAATGGGCCCGGAGTCTTCCAGAAGGATCTGCCCATCCCTTCAATGCCTTGATTTGCCTTGATTTATATCTCATTGGCCACTTACAGCCACAAAGTAGGCTGAGAAATGTAATCTTCTAGCTGTGTGTACCGCTGCACTGAACAAAGGCAGATATATGTTAGGAAAACTGAAAAGAGAAAGAATATGTCATAGACAGCCATGTCTCCACTACAGCTCACATAACCAGTGGACATGATGTCCTCAAATCAGAAATACAATGTATTTTTTTAAGTTTGACAAAATCATAATCTTTCTGGTCAACAATTGTACATTGATTTATGGTTTACCAAAAATATCATCTTCACATGATTTTGTGAAATCAACTTTACAAAATGCATCATATATATTATCTATTTGATTCTCACAGTGATCCTGAGAAGTAAATATTTTGTGCACATTACCAAAGAACAAAATCAGCTTAAAAAATCTTAGTGTTTTGCCCAGGTCTAGCTAACAAGTTAGTAAGAGGACGTGACAACAATTTAACCAGATCTGACCAGCTCCAAAGACCATGTCTTTTTATATGAAAATTGATTTTTTAACTAACAAGTTATAATTTTCCACTTATTCCATCCCTTAGTAGTGGCTCATCACTTCTTTTCAAAGGGATTAAAACACACCCATTATTTAAACCCAGGGTAGAGAAAGGAATGAAAGGAAAGGCAACTAACTTGCAAACATTATCTACAAAGCTCTTTTTAAATGCATGACCCACTTTGGGGTGGCTGGGTGGCTGTCAGTTAAGCATCCAACTCTTGGCTTTGGCTCTGGTGGTGATCTCATGGTTTGTGAGTTCAAGACCCAAGTTAGGCTCTGTGGTGACAGAGAAGAGCCTGCTTGGGATTCTCTCTCTCTCTCTCTGTCTCTGTCTCTGTCTCTCTCCCTGCCTTTCCCACTCTTTCTCTCTTTCAACATAAATAAATAAACTTAAAAAAAAATGCAAGGGCTCCTGGGTGTCTCAATCAGTTAAGCAGTTGACTTTGACTCACGTCATGTTCTTGAGGTTCACAGCTTTGAGCCCCATGCCGGGCTCTGTGCTGACAACTTGGAACCTGGACCCTGCTTCAGATTCTGTGTCTCCCTCTCTCTCTGCCCCTCCCCTGCCTGTGCTTTGTCTCTCTCCTTCTCGCTCTCCCTCTCTCTCTCTCAAAAATAAGTAAACAAAACATTTTTTAATAAAAAATAAACTAAATGCATGACCCATTCTACCTTCACAGCAGCCCTGGGGGTGGGGGAGTACTACTATTCTGTAGCGAGGGAAAGAGAGGTTATGACACTCTTGTAAGCTCATCCCAAGAGGAGGTGACAGAGGGGATCTGAAGGCAGCTCTTCCTCATTCCCTACGTGAACTTTGACTTTATTCATATCTCAAAATATTTGGAAGGTTGTTTCCTGGTTATTTATCTGTATAACCCCCAAGGTGTAAGCCATAACCAAGGGACACCATAACGTGGACCCTGTGTCACGTGACTAGCAGAAATTGTGAATAATGAAGGGAAGATAAACAAAGAATAAGAAGCTGTGAAAGATTTGACGTGTTTGTCACTGGTTCTTTGGGGAGGATTCCAAATGTCTCTTTGTCTTGCTTAGCTCAAACATCCATTTGTTTTAAAGACAGGAGCTGCACATGGCTTTCTCACCTAAGTCTCCCTAGTGCTAAACTCACAGTCATAATAGCTACCCCTGAACACTTCTACTATCTGCCTAAGGTTACTAAATACTGCATGAGACGTACACTAAAAAATGTGTTCCAAATTCTAAATGAAAAACTTTCTAATTCATCTTAAGTTTATTGAAAATGATCTTAAATTCGAATTTAACTGATGGTTCTGTATTTTTGTTTACTAAATCTGGCAACACTAGATGTGACAGACCTATGTATTGCTTGATTTAATTCTGGCAACAACTCTTCAGAAGATTAGATAAGGCAAGGCACATCCAGAGAGATTACCTTCAAGATCATACAACTTAAAAATGGTGGTCTCTGGACTCACCCTCATACATGGCCACTCCAACAGTCTTTAGTCAGAGCATGTTTTTTTCAAGCTCTGCAAAGAAAAACAACTTTGAAATCCTCTAACAATTAAAGAATTTAACTATTGATCGATTATCCTAACAGAAAAGAAGAATCACATGAAAACTATAAAGAACCCAAAATGTGTCTCCTGAACAATGGTTAAAGCATGTGATATTTTTAATGTCTTCCAGATCATTAAGAGAAACAAAAAAGCAAAGAAGTGTCCTCTCAGTGGTTTTCAGCAGGGAGTGATTTTTTACCCAGGGGGACTTTGATAATGTCTGGAGACATTTTTAGTCATCACAACTGGGGGGAGCTACTGGAATTTAGTGGGGAGAAGCCAGGGATCTAATTATCCTCCATTGCACAGGACAGCCCCCACAATAAAGAATGACCCACTCCCACATGTCAATAGTCCTGAGGTTGAGAAACCCCAAATTAAAAGAATCTGTTGGGGTTTTAATGTTTTAATTTTAAGCTGCTATACTGAACACAGAGAGCGGGGACATGGACGTTTGGAGGCTTCCATGAAGGGTGAGTTCTATATTCCAAATGGTCACAAGACCCAATCCCCTCCCAGCATTCTCTGGAGCAGGCAGAAGTGCAGGAAGGATGGGGATAGTGTCACTTTTGGAAACGGGCACCTTCTGCCAGCTGTAGCACATCTTTAGAAATCAAAGCTGGGTTTTTTGGAGTTTTTTTTGGTGGGGGTTGGATTGTCCTTTCTGTATTTCCAAAGGGCTGTTTTTTTCTTCTTTGTGGTGACCCTTGCAATGGTTTTCTGTGTAAACTATTCTAATCCAGGAGTGGCTCACTTTTGGACAACTCAGTCCCAAAAGCCGCATGTGCAAGGACGTGGAGTTAGTCTGAGCTCTCCGTCTCCCTGATCTGCATCTGTCCATCTGCTTGCAGTTCCACCCTCCTCTGGAAGACCCTGGCTGTTTAAATCTGGGGCAAATGGAGAGTGTAGCTAAAGGAGACTGAATCAGTAGAAAATGCATGAAGTTTGGAGTCAGGCTAACCCAACTGCAATTTCATCCCTTCTATCTTCTGTCTATGTAACCTTGGACAGTCTTTAAACTCTTCTGGACACGGTAGTTATCGTTTGTAAAATGCAAGTGTTTTTCCCACCCCAGTGAGTTGTGATAATAATTAAATGAGATGTGTCTTAAAAAGTGTTTTATACAGTGTGGAGATTCCTCCAAAAATTAACAATAGTACTCCTCCTATGACCCAGCAATAGCACTGCTAGAAATTTTATCCAAGGGATACAGAAGTGCTGATGCATAAGGACACATGTACCCCAATGTTCTTAGCAGCACTTTCAACAATAGCCAAATCATGGAAAGAGCCTAAATTTCCATCAACTGATAAATAGATCAAGAAGATGTGGTTTATCTATACAATGGAATACTACATGGCCATGAGAAAGAATGAAATCTGGCCATTCGTAGCAATGTGGTTGGAACTCGAGGGTATTATGCTAAGTGAAATAAGTCAGGCAGAGCAGGGCAGATACCATACGTTTTCACTCATATGTGGAACAGGAGAAACTTAACAGAGGACCATGGGGGAAGGGAAGGGGAAAAATAGTTATGGAGAGGGAGGGAGGCAAACCATAGGAGACTCTTAAATACTGAAAACAAACTGAGGGTTGATGGGGGTGGGAGAGAGGGGAAAAGGGGTAATGGGCATGGAAGAGGGCACTTGTTGGGATGGGCACTGGGTGTTATATGAAAACCAACTCAACAATAAACTATAAATAAATAAATAAATAAATAAATAAATAAATAATAAATAAATAAATGCTGGAAGCCATTTCTGAAGTAAGGCATGTTTGCAAGGGGGTGGGTGATCCTGCTGTCAGATGGCGACCAATTTTTGGTTGAGCACAGATTCCCCAAGACGCCTGGCTAACTGGTATCAGACATTGTGAAGGAACTTACAGGAATTGCTTCTTTTGTGATTATGGGAGGAAATATTACATTTCCTGAGAAACCTGTTTTCCTTCCCATCAAGAAAACAGACCATTGACCCCTACTCACAAAAGAACTAAATCTTGCCTTTGCTATGCTAAAAACATTGCCTTGTGTTTGAATGCTAAAGATAACTTCCTTTCCCCATGTGATAAGCATCTAATTCACCTACATCAATCTCTATTGATAAAGGTTATGCAGGAGTCTTCTACGGATCTATATTCTGGGAATCTTTTACATACCAAAGAATTTGTCATCAGAAATCATTGTCTAAGGCAATTGTCACTTCTGTTTTGTACCCCATACATTTTTTCAATAAATAAAGCTGACTCTTAGGTCAGGGCAGAGATGCCTGCCTAGTGATCAGAAAGAAGCAGAGGCTCTCTCACTCCCTTTTGCTGACACCTTCCATCCTTTAGGGAGCCCTGGTCTTGCTGGAGGCTGGACTCCGGCAAATAAACATAAGATAAATAAATAAGTAAAATTTTTTTTCCTGGAAAAAGAACTGTTTTGTAGTTTACAAAGCATCATTAAAACAGGTTAAGGTCCCTGGTTCGTGGGTGGCTCAGTTGGATAAGCATCTGACTTTGGCTCAGGCCACGATCTCGTGGTTTGTGAGTTTGAACCCTGTGCTGGGCTCTGTGCTGACAGCTCAGAGTCTGGAGCTTGTTTCAGATTCTAGGTCTCCCTCTCTCTGCCCTTGCCCCACACATGCTCTGTTTCTCTCTCTCTCTTAAAAATAAATAAACATTTTTTAGAAATTTTTAAAAGCAACTTAACGTCCTCACAGACTATTTGCAAAAGGGTGTTAAAGCATACGTGTTAGGTTAAAGCGGCCATTCGTGTTTACAGTTTCTTTCTTATTAACCAAGTCATTTTTATATATCATTGTATTGAGAGCTTGCCCTCCCTCAACTGAAGGAAGAGAACTATTTCGTGAAATCTGTTTGTTTAAACACTTTCTCCTCTTTTGCAGGGCGGGTGGTTAGAGAGAGAAAAATAACTTTTTCCTCAAACAAACAAATGCAAGAAATACTCGATTCTGGTGGACAGAACTTGGTAAACAATGGCTGGTTTTTAAATGCGGATGGCCTTGGGGTACATTTGATTGTGAGTGGCGCCTTTAGCATCTCTTGACAGATGAGAATTTATAAAGTGAGAAACACCAGACTGAACTTGGTTCTGTGTTACCAAACTCAAATAGGACGTCGCTCAGAGTGGGAGAGCAGTCCTCTTCCAGGGGGCTGAGCCGGGCTTCCAGGCCGAACACTTGGGGGGCTGGATTGTTTTAATGTTTTCTTAGAGCAGAGGTTTCCAAAAAGGTCTGATTTATTTCAAGATTCTTTTGTTCCTGGTCCATGTCAGAGTTACAGAACCCCCAGAGCCAGAAGGCGCCGGATTTCTGAAATGGAGAGACGTGTGTCAAGAATCTAGAAAGAGCAGCTCAAAGTCAGATTTAGAGGTCTGTTCTCTTTGCTTCCTTGGCACTCTGCTCCTTGCCACTTTCCACGCTGTGTTATTATCTATTTTCTCCCCCACTCTTCCCCAGGAAACTGTGAGCCCCCTTGGGGGAGGGTGTCTTATTTATTCTTTTAACTACAGTGCTGTGCACGTAGTATTTACTATGTAGAATGTGCCCAATAAATAAAAGAGGAAGAAAGAAGAAAAGAGGGAGGGAGGGAGAGAAAATGAGAGAAAAGAAGGCAGGAAGGAGAGACAGAATGAAGAGAGGGAGGGAAAGAGAAACAGAGAGATCACTTGCCCAAGTTTGATCTTGGACTAACAGCAACAAAATAATATTCTTCAAGCCAATGAAGTTTATGAGGTAAATGGTTATTACCTTAAAATCATTGTCAGGGCACCTGGCTGGCTCAGTCGGTTGAATGTCCGACTTCGACTCAGGCCATGATCTCATAGTTTGTGGGTTTGAGCCCTGCGTCAGGCTCTGGGCTGATAGCTAGCTCAGAGCCTGGAGCCTGTCTTCAGATTCTGTATCTCCTTCTCTCTCTGACCCTCCCCTGCTTGCACTGTCTCTCTCTATCCATCAAAAAGAAATTTAAAAAACATTAAAAATTTTTAAATTAAAAAATAAAAAATAAAAACATTAAAAAAATTATTGTCTCTTTGTGAAAAAGCATAAAACACACTCTTCTTCTGCACCAATTGCTTGGCTCTGTGTCATTGGAAGACTCCTCTTTCTTGGCTCACCATCCCACCTTGCTCTCCTGATCTTCACTAACCAGCAACCCTCAGTTCCCTGCTTATTTGGCAATGAGTGTTGGCACCCCATGTCATTGACCCCACTGGAAGGTAGTGATCCAGTTCTGGATGGCGTATCTGCAATATGACAAGACAGGAAACCCTGAAGGACACTGCTCCTGGTAATAATCCAGATGCTCACTTATCTCTCTGGGCCTCAGGGTTTCACACTGGCATCAAGGTCAGGTTCCCAGATACTAGAACCATGAATCCAGCCTCTTGGAAAGGGAATCAGAAAGTAATGTTTTCAAACAAGGCCCGTCAACAGGCAAGGCCTACCAAATCTAGCATTTCCTTCCTCCATCAAGCCACATCGAAAGCCATCACATACAGGTGGAAAAATATCCAATTTCCAGCCAATTCACCTGTGAATGGTGAATTGAAGGCTGCCATGACCGAATCACAGAGAAGCTATTGCTACACAACTGATATTTCATTTGTGGTTGTGCTTTGATGAACACAAACCTTCAAGCCCAGAGCTTCCTTTTTATTGATTATCAGAGTCCCATCACTGTACAGCTACTTTCATTTTATCTTGAAAGCTTTTAGGCAACACAGTACAAAATCCAAACTCATCTGAAGGGAGCATTAAAGCATTTCTTGTGTAGACTAGGCTGAAGTAACAACAACAACAAAAAAAAACCATGAATGTATCATTCAACATAATAGCACTGTATTTATTTCTATTTTACTGTTTATTTTATTTTTGAGAGAGAAAGCATAAGCTAAGTAGGGACACAGAGAGAGAGAGAGAGAGAGAGACAGAATGAAAGACAGAGGCAGAAGATCCAAAGTAGGCTATGCAGATAGCAGAGAGTCTGATGCTAGATTTGAATTCATGAACAGTGAGATCACAGCCTGAGCCAACATCAGATGCTTAACCTACTGAGCCACCTAGGCACCCCAATAGCAATTTATTTCTAATCACTTAACATCCCAGAATGGCTCCAAGTCTGTGAATGGAAAGGGAGCTCTGCTCCATGTGGCCATTCTAGAAACTTCAGAATGACCACTGCTCTCCAACTGTGAACATGGTACTTTTAAAGTTGAGGGGAGAAAAGATCTTGACTGCAGCCAGTCTTAAAGGTAAAAAAGCATGAAAAAGCAAAAATGAGGAATGTAATGGGCCAAACCCAGAAGGGGCACTCATGATTTCATTGGCTACAGCTCAACCACCTGGTCATAACAGAAAGGAATCTGGGAAATGTAGTCTAGCTCTGTGCTCTGGAAAAATGGGAGGCTAAATGATGGCATACCGTGAGTGGATCCACCACAATAAGCAAATTTTCTATTTTTTTTACATTCTTTTTTTTTTATAATAGTTTATTGTCAAATTAGATCAAGGGAGACTACTGAATACTGGAGACGAACCATGGACTGAAAGGGGAGGGGGAGGGGGGTGATGGTCATGGTGGGGGGCACTTGTGGGGAGAAGCACTGGGTGTTATACGGAAACAAATTTCTATTAAAAGTAAAAGAGAATTAATTAATTTCTGTGTAAGTACTTGTTTCCCCAGGAAAATAGGAAACGGGAAACTGTCTGGGATTTACAGCGAGTGTAGTAGGTAGGAGTAGGAGGCTGAAGGAGAAAGTGAGATCATGGAAAAGACCAGCTTTGGCATCCTTTTCATACATCTGATCATCAGCTGGGAAGTAAGCACAGATTCTAGGATTCTTTTACTGTCGCAAAGCTGTGAAGGCAACTGGTTGTTTTTTTTTTTTTCCTCTATGAGGGTCATGCATTGTGATATTTTCCCTGCAATAAGATAAGAAAACAGAATTACTTCTGCCATCTAGTCAACCTCAGCCATGGGACCCATGAGAGAGGCCATCCAGAGCAGGTGTCCCATGTTTCCCGAGGTGGCAGTAGTTTATAATTTAGCATAAGAGACTGTACAAATTGCTCTTTGAAAATAATAAGGCACAGCACTCTGAAAAATAAGATTTCTACTTTGCAGCCCCTTTGCAAATGTTGAAGAGGTCAAAAGGAAAAATTTGATCTAGTGACTAAAAAACAGTCGAGTGAAAAGTGGTAATCACCATGATTACACAAATGCTTAATGTGTCCAAGAGCAGTGAGCTTAAAAAAATCTGCATGCAATTGCACTTTTTTTTCTCTTTCTCTACTATTTATTCTAAACCCAAGACGTAGGTGGAAATTTTTATTACCATCTGGGTAAGGCCCCCTGCCAGTCTAGAAAACCTTCATTAATCATTGAGACGCTCACCCCCATATTTAAAAGAACAATGACTCACCGGGACTTACATAGCAATCAGGGCAAAGGTAACTGAATGTTGAATTTTCAAACTTTCCTTTCTTAAGAGTGTCTTCACTTCTGGAATGTAAGACTGCTCTAAGTGACTATGCATGTGTTTATGAGAGAGGAGTAGGGACAGGAAAATGAATGGTAATTGAGAAGTGATATTTATGTTAGGATTTCCTCTCCTTTTCAGTTTTAGGTTTAGTCTTAAGCACCTGTGCTCCAAGGGAAGAAGGAACTCCAGAGAGCTGCCGCAGACCCGTCTGATCGCTTGTACGCCACCGCTTAGCTGGAAGTACACTGGGTCACACACTCTCCCATACCCTTCCTCCAGTGAGAAAAGGAGGCAGATGAAGTCCTTGGGGACCAAGGAGAGAGATGACGTGACCATCATCATCTGGAATGTAGAAGATACATTCCAGTTGAACTCTTTGTCACATCACATGTACAACAAATGTAGTTTTAATTCATCTCATCTGGTGTTGAAGTTACTCTTTGAAGGAAAGACCAGTCAACAAAATACCTGGAAAGGAAGAGATGTTAGAAAACTCTTCAATTTCTGCTTAAAAGCTTTGAAAGAACTGTGAAACACATTGATAAATAGGAAAAAAATGGCAATAAATAAAGAGCTTAGATTGTCTTCCTTTTAGCTTTACTGGCCTTTTTTTTTTTTTTTTAACTAGAGGTTATGCTTTCTTCTGTATGTCATCGGCTCTTCCATGGAAATTCACAGACTGATTGGCTTCTCAGTAAATGGACTTTCTTCTCCATACTTGTATAGATGTGGAGAATTGTGCAGCCTAATCTTTGTATGTGTGAGAAGACAGCTCATCTGTTTTCATCAGGTGGCCCAGCGGAAGAAGGCGTTTTGGTCTCTTTTGCTCAGGTGACTGGGGGAGTTAATTCACTTAACCTCCAGGGCTCAGGCTGCTTCCCCTCCTGTGATGAGGTGCACAGTCTGGCCCTGTCTCTCCGGTCAGCAGCTGCAGGAAGGAGAAATGGAAACTCTTCATTGTCATCGAGCCCCGTTCTCTGCCAAAGAACAATTGATCCCTGAAACTGCTAGCAGAGGGGAGAGGCTTTCCAAGGACAGCAGAAGAAAGAGACAAACGAAGTCAAATGATCAGCCTCCCTTGGGACAGGGAGTAGTCTACCAGCAAGCAGTAACAGGAGAGTGTGGAGGGCGGCGGAGATGGCCAGGGAAGCAGAATGTCCTGTTCCAGCCCTTTCCGGGGGCACGGATGCAGGAGAGATCTGGGAATCCGACTGGGACACCTCAGCACTTAGTAGGAGTCTTTCTGTAACATAATGTGGTTTTACTCCTTTTTAAACGTGTTGCGTAAAATGTTACTAGGATCAAAGGAGATCTAATTCCAACCAAGTCATAAATCCTTAAGACAATGCCGAGAGAAATAGCCTGGGGGATAGTTAATCATCACTGGTCTTCAGTGAGTAGTATTTCAACTTTGACACCGATACAAGCGCAGTTGTGGAAAATGGGTGTGCTGGAGGTCAAGTGCGTGTGCTGATCTCACCCACATGAAAGTGGGAATGAATTAAATAGTTTAAAAGGAACCCCTGAAATAGGAAAAAATTTGCTACTCACAGATTCTGTCTGAAAGAAATACTAAATCATGTGATTAAAACAAAAAGAAAAATAAACCTAGAAGGAAAGAATGGGGCAGAACAAGATGTAATAAGAGACAAACTTATGGTAAAAATATGGCGGTAGGTCAAAATTTTATCAACCACAAATAATCAGTAATATTTGGGGAAGTCAACATCAGAATGTGATGTAGTTACAAGAAAGTAAAAACAGAATAAGAGAAAGAAATAGAGAGAGAAATTAGAGCTCTGTATGGCTCTTGCCTTGTTTAGGAGAATGAGATATTAATTTTAGGGTTGTTAGAAGTATGTAGATTTTTTTCATATTACTTACCAATATTATTCTTTTACCAAAAATTTAAAAACACAAATATTTAAAAAATTAAAAACTCCAAAGCAAATATTAACACTGATTAATTCAGGGGCTGCAATACATGGGTGATTGTCTATTATTCTCTGCCCCTTAGAATGGTTTACCAATTTTTAAATTTTTTTAATGTTTATTTATTTTTAATGGGGAAAGCAGAGCGTGAGCAGAGGAGGGGCAGAGAGAGGGAGACACAGAATCCAAAGCAGGCTCCAGACTCTGAGCTGTCAGCACAGATCCTGATGCGGGGCTTGAATCCAGAAACAGTGAGGTCATGACCTGAGCTGAAGTTGGATATTTAACCAACTGAGCCACCCAGATGCCCCAACTGTTTACTGAATTTGAAAGGGAGAGAGAATGTGAGGAATAGGAGGGATGTGAGAAGGGTTAAAGATAGAAATGGAACCCAGAGTGAAGTGGTTAGATTTGAAAGAAAGTTACAGAACTAAATACTAAAAAAAGTGGGGAGTGGCCTCATGTAGAGCTGTTTGAAGGGGTCGACTCTCTGTGGAAATCAGTCAATAAAGACAGTTCTTGGGGTTGGGGGAAATGAGTGAAAAATTAAGATAGGCTGCAAACAGAAACAAGGAAGTAATAAAGGAACATCACAGAGAGCAGAGCATTTAGGACAAGTAAGATGGATCTGAGCCGACAAGTTCGAGTTTCTCACCTGACGCTTTAGTCCAAATGTGATGTGTCGCTCCAGCTTGTGAGTTAAGTCCAGTGTCGTTTATTACGGCGAGAACTTGACTCTTCACAATGCTTTTGTCATCTCCACTGTGCCCCAAGTTAAAAAGCCTTTCTGGTGTTCTTTTAGCATCTAGATAGATGGGAGACCGGGAGTTCATGGAGGCTAAAGGTGAGTCACATTTTAGCCATCCTCACATGGGGAAGGCCTCTGGGTCTTGGCCTACTAAGCACCACAATCCATCACACAGACATTAGGTTGGAATCTCCACTCAAGCTGGCTACACAGTAGGCAAGTTCTAGAGAGACACTGCTTGACCAGTGGGCTCCCTTCCACTGTCCCTGTGTTCCCTGGGGGAACCCAGCTGGCTGATGTCGTTCTTCCAAATGGAGTCTTGGAATGAATGAGCTCAAATGCAGATCTGGGTAAAGTGAGGAATTGAGAAGATGGGCATGGGAATTGCAGCTGGACATCACCACACTGAGGGAAATGCCTGGCAGATGTGGTCTGTACTACACTGGTTTGACCACCCTTTGAATGAAACAAAAGTGTGTGTGTGTGTGTGTGTGATTAGTGCCTTCTTCCTCATTATTTCATTCATTTCTCACAACTCCAGGAAGTAGCCACTGCCAGCTCACTTAAAAAATTTTTTTTTAATTTATTTTTGAGAAACAGAGAGAGACAGCATGAGCAGGGGAGGGTCCAAGAGAGAGGGAGACACAGAATCTGAGGCAGGCTCCAGGCTCTGAGCTAGCTGTCAGCACAGAGCCTGACGTGGGGCTCAAACCCACGAAAATAAGATCATGACCTGAGCAGAAGCCGGATGCTTAACCAACTGAGCCACCCAGGCACCCCTGCCAGCTCACTTTAGACAAAAGGAAACTGGACCTAGGAAGGCTAAGTGTCTTATTGAAAAGCACACAACTTGTGAATCACTCAACTATCAATAGAAACCAGGTCTGTCTAAATTTGAAGCTCACATGGAGCCAACTCACTTGGAGCTGAATTAGAGGCAAGCTAGACTAATGGTTGGAGCCGTGATGAGGACAGACCTGGCATCCCTGTTGAGAGAACGGCGTTCTTCTGAACATAATGTTTTAGGTTTTGTGGGACCTACATGGAGCTGGAAGAGATGGAAAAATTGAATATTCAGGGTGAGACATCCAGGAAAATGGCTCAAATAGTTACTTTATAGTCACAACAAAGGTAATTTGTACTGGTATTCATTTCCCTGCTTAATAGCACACGTTTAGCCAGATTGTTAAACATTAGCCTATTAGAGCCAACGAGTCACCCTGTAAGAATGAAATTTTGTACCTTTTGTTGTTCCCATAAGTTATGAGGAAGTTTAAAACTTGTCCATTACTCATTGTAAATTGCAAAAGGAAAGGCATGGAGCAGCTTTTCATTTGGAAATCAGCTTGTAACTGAACTGAATAAACAATGAGATACACTTACTCTAGATGAACTTTGGGACGTGGGAGCTAGAACACAGCTGGGAGGTCACTGGGCACACCCCTTGCCTCTGGAAAGAGCACCCATTAAACAGACACAGGTCTCCCTTCCTGCAGGGGTTCTCAGCCAGGGGTGAATTCGCCCTGGGTCCCAACCTCCAGAGAATATTTAGGTCTGGAAACATTTTTAGTTGTCACAACTGAAGTGTGCTACTGTGATCTGGTGGGTAGAGGTCAGAGATAACTCTAAGTATTTGACACTACATAGGATGGTCTCCACAACAAGGAATTATTTGGTTCAAAATATCAAGTGTTGAAGCTGAGAAGGCCTGCCTCATTGAAAGACAAAAGAGGAGGCCTCCCTTGGAGGAGATGAGTAGGATGTGGACACCCAGTGTGACCCCAGTTCTAGCCTCTATTGCTTTCAGATTTAATAGAGTCAGCTGCAGAGGTGACCAAGCTAATTCTTGACCTAAAATGCTATGTGTATGCTACTCTGCGTGCCCCAGCCTGACGTCTGATCAATTTCCATGTGTTTCTCTGCAGCACAGTAAAATCTAACTCCACTAAATAACTCCCCTCCAACACAGCCCACAGTTAAGCACTATCACTTACAATGCATTCGAGTTTCTACGCAATATTTCTATGCATTATGCACATCTTAAAAAATAATGACATTCTGGCCAGTGAGTTCCCGATCACAGCTCACTGCAGGAAATTAATAATTTCTCTGAGCAGCTGTTCTAACCACTGACTTCAAGAAATGATATTGTAATATTAAATTGCAGATTACCATCTTTTGGGGGAAATAATCTCTTTAAAATGATCCATTCTCTGGTTTTAATGAGAAAATCGGTTATTTGGAGGTTGATGCCAAAAAAAATTCATTCATTACCTTTAGGAGGCTCCATTTGGGGTTAGAAGGGTGTTTCAGGATTTACAATACAGCTAACTCAATTCTGCACTCACTTTAGAGATTTAGGGAAACTGAGGCACAGTCACTCATGAGCAGCAGAACAAAGGGTTAACGTAGAAGGCTGCCAGACAGGCCTTTGGACCATTCTCAGCCCTGTCCTTTGAGACATTCCTTGCTGCCTCACCTGCTGCTTCAAGATGGCCTAAGGGAGAAAGCTGGGGAGGCTCTCCTCCGATTCCGGCTCTGCCTAGCATCCTTCTACCCAGGGACTTAAAGAACATTAAGGCATTCCACATGGCTTTCAACAGAAACCTGAGCAAACCTGAATGAAATGTTCTCCCAGTGCCAGTGAGCAAGATCACTGATTGGCAACAGAAACTGAAAACTCTCCTCCCTAGAGTTTGTCCCGCTAAGTGAGGGTACTCTGCTCCATGTTCTCACTTCCTCTGGGTGACAAAGGCTTCAAGGGTGGGGGACAGAGCCCCATGCTGGGGTCTGCATCCAGCACCTCCAGGCTTTCTTCTGACCTCTGCCACTGATGTGGACACCTTTCTTGCTTGCCTACTGTTTCCTTGTGGTTCGGTGAGCCCGCTATTGTTGGAGGCTCTTGAATGGTCCAGCCTGCACACTCAGAGAGTCCATGAGGCAGCATGGGGACATGGGTCTGCAGCCCTGGCCTGTGTCTCCCTCCTGTCTTCCTGGTCTGAGCCTACTGAGGCTATCCATGGGACTCTGGCGCTCCTGTGTAAGTTGGTCCTGGAGGGTGAGTGGTGTTGTACAAACAAGAGGTGGTAGGGATGGGATGGAGCTATGGTGAATGCACAAGCACAAAGAGAAGCACCAGCAAAGGCCTGGTTTACTTGAGGAATGGTGAACAGTTCAGACAAGTGCAGCACTTTGGGGGTGGTGGCGAGAAGGGAGTGGATGGGTTAAAAGAGTGGGCTGAAGTCAGATTGTAGAAACTGTTGACTGCCCAGCGAAGGAGTTTGGACTTCACATTGACCTGCCAAGACTTCTCCTTCATGTCTCTTGGTACCACCTCCATCTCTTTAGCAAATGAGATCCTCAAGTCAGAGATGCTCCTTCTCATCCTCTCCCCAGGCTTCAGGTGTGGCCAAGGTGGACATGGGATGGAGAATCCAGTCTGTTACTTCTAGACAACTTGCTCTAGCAGAGATCACTCTTCTGGGCTGTCCAGCATCCACAGTGTCACTGCCTCCATGTTTCTGTGTGGAGTAAGAATTGCCATTAAGCTAAGTACCTGGGTCAAGAAGCAGGTGAGATAACCATGAGGTGTCCTGCCTTCATTTTAGTTCTGTGGCTCTGAGTCTGCTTCTCTGATGCTTATCTGAGAAACAATTCCAAATGTGAAACCAGGGATAGTTAGACTATTGGACTAGCCCACACTCCAATTAGGCTCATTTTTTTTCTGAGTCTTAGAGTAGCAGTGCCCAGAGTTATAAGGAGCTAGACAGAATGGGGGCCCTAATGTCCTTCTCAAGACAGAATCACTGGTCAGTCTTGTTAATCTACAGAGAGGGAGCCAGGGTGGACAAGCGCAACTGACCTGAAGACACCAGGCCAGTGAGATGTGAAGCCACTTCTGTGTGACCAAAAGCAGGTTGCTCTACTTCTCTGGGCCACCTGTTTCTCAACTTTCAGAAAGGACTCTAAGGCTATTTTGCAAGAATGTTCTAAGAATTAAATGAGATCATATATACAGACCACTCAGCCTGGAGCGTGCTGTGCCAGACACTACAGGGATGCCATGATGATAAGGCGTCCGTGAGCCTTCATTCAGTCCATTCAGTTCAGCACTTAGTAACCAAATAGAATATTGAGCCAAATCTGACTCTGGGCCTCTAAATTCTCACTGGTTTTATAGTAAGTCAAGTGCAAGGCCATCCTCCTATTAACTTGGGGGCTCCTCAAGGACTATGTGTCTCTGAGTCCTTGGCTTCCAGCAAAGTGCCTCTCGGCAGGAGATTATGAAATTCCACAGGAATTTATACAGGAAGAAGCTTGACAAAGAACCACAGAAACAATGCAGATGGCTGGCGAAAGGATGTAGAAAGACTTCATGAGTCTTGAGAAGGATAATAGGAAAGCTGAGGAAGGACTTTTGTGCCCAAAGGAGCAGCATGGACCACAACACAATTTTATTGCTGGCACAATAATAGCATAAGGAGGCCTGACTGCATCATAGCTGAATGGGGCATATGCAGATGGAGGAGTTCCCGTCAGCAAGGCAGGTAAAAGTCAACAAATAGAATCATTACATTTCAGTCCTATTAGGGAGTTCTACCATCAACACCATAGGGAATACTTCTCTTGATTTCTCTTATAATATAAAATATATTAATATATATGTATATGTAATATACATATAACATTAATACATATATTTATTACTAAGTATATTTTATTATTATATTAACTGCATTATATTTGTAAAAACAAAACCCTGCTTTATTTACACCATATATTCTATGTTGGAAACCTTTATTTTCCAATTTTTTCCTCTTTTCCCCATTTTAATAAGCTTTCAGTAAATCTAACATCCAGACCACGTTCAAATTTTCTAATTTTCCAACTCACCAAAAAATTTATCATTTACAGGTCATTGGAGCAAACTAGTTTCTCATACAGGACCTTAACTGACTTTGAATAGTTATTTTGAAATGGCTAAAGTTTGCTTTAACCTTTCTCAACAGGAGATCACAGCTTGTTTCCTTTTTGAGAAATCCTTTCTTAAAATAAATGCTATTATAAAACAAGGGTGCAGTTTATCACAAGGATACTGAGCTTTCTGTTCACTGGGTCGTTCAGATTGAACCACCTGCTGGCAAAGATAACATCCCACTCAGCTGATCTTGGTACCGTGTAAGAACACTTCAAATATAGGTATCCAAGTTATATGATGTGTGTTATAATTCTAGAGTGCAGTGTACCCCAAAATAGTCACACCTGAGTTCTGAGTACCTGGAAAAAAAGGCTTCAGAATTCAGTGTAGTAAATTTTACATTGGTTGATCTTTTAAATGTTCCAAAATACTGTTTAAATGCCGCTAGAAGGAAGCATGAATTGTACCAACCAAGGAGATAGCCAAGTCTCTGGAAACAGAACTCTTTCTCACCTTAGACTGGATGCTTTTTTAGGTAGTGAGGAGGGGCCATCCCATGTCCATTCCAATGCTCCAAAATCCTGTTGTTGATTTCCAAAACCACCAATACAAATTCAAGTGTTTATTTTATTTGGGTTCTCATTCCTCAGTGCTCATCACAATAAATGTCCTCTCAATCTTCTTTATTTATTTCCTGCATTTCCCCACCCACCTCCCCTTTGGCAACCGCCAGTGTGTTCTACAAGTCTGTTATTGTTTCTTTGTCTGTCTCTTTTATTCTTTGCTCATTCATTTGTTTTGTTTCTTAAATTCCACATATAAGTGAAATCATATGGACCTTATAGGTCAATCCCTATTGTTGCAAATGGCAAGAGCTCATACTTTTTTATGGCTGAATAATATTCCATTGTATATATACACAGTGCTTTATCCACTCAACTATGAATGGACACTAGCACTGAAATAGATTACTAGCAATGAAATTGAATCAATAATTTAAAAAAAACACTCCAAATTAATAAATGCCCAAGACCAGTTGACTTTACAGGTAAATTCTACCAAACATTTAAAGAAGAGATCATGCCTATTCTCTCAAACAAGTCCAAAATATAAATGATGAGAGAAAACTTTCACATTCTTTCTGAGGCCAGCATTACCTTGATACCAAAGCCAGACAAAGATACCACAAAAGGGAAAACTATAGGTCAATATCTCTGATGACCATAGATGCAAAAATCCTCACTTATTTATTGATTCATCAATTACTGCATTCATTTATTTATTTCACATATATTTACGGAACATATTTCTCATGTCACTTGCTGGGGACACATTAGTGAAGAAGGTGAGAGTGACCCTTGCCTGCTAGAGTTCAAGGCGCACCTAGCAGCAGCTGGGAGACACTGTGGGCCTGAGGGCCATGGGCTCCTTCTCTCTTTTAGTAATCCTTGGATGGGAAAAGAGGGGCTTTGGTTCCTGGCAGGTGAGAGTGAGGACAGAGACTTAGTGGCAACTAATTTACTTTTGAGGCTCAGGCTCTGCAACAACTCTTCCCAGAGGAAGCCAGATCTTGTCTGATCTCAGGAGTTCTATGGAATTGGCTGGCTGTTCAAGGAGAAACCCCTGGATACTCCACATATGAGAGGCCTTTGATCCTTGACCCATCCTTAAGGAGAATCCCTGTCTCTTTTTCTCCCTCAAGGTGACAATCTAAATTGTCGGGACCTAAAGAAATCTAATGTAGTCATGTTAGAAGAGGAGACCAGAACTGGCAATATGACCAGCTATGGGGCAAAGCAAGTTCCTCCCACCATGTAGGATCTCAAATCCATCTTTCTCAGGCTCTAACTTCTATCTGTTCCTCCCTTCAAAGGGAAGCCTTTCCTAACATCCAGGTCTCTCCTGGTTCTCTCCTGTTGTAGACTCCTATAGCCTTTGCCTGAGGTCCTCATTAGGGTCTGTCACACACTGCTTGTTTCTTCAGTTAGACTGCCAGATGCTTGTCCAAAGGGGTCTTACCCCTTGTGCTTGTAAAGAACAAACATGCTGAAAGTTCTCCGTGACTTAAATATGAAGCCACCTGACTGTGATTTCTTTGGGGGCAGGCAGGCTCATACAAAGCTTAAGCAGATGACCTCTTTAATTGGATCACCTGTGTTTAGATCCTGTCTGTGCCACTTACCAGCGTGTGACATTTTACAAGTTGTTCAACATTTCGTACTTCTTTTTATCTCATCTGAAAAAGAAAAAAACATAGTGCCAATCTCCAGCATATTTGTAATAATTGAATTATTCATTGCATGAAAAGTATATAGAAGAGTACCTGACACTTCAGTGAGCATCAGTAGTTACGATTATTGTCTTACTTTTAAGAATGAGACATCTAGTAACAATACCCCATAGGATTGTAGACAAGTAGTTTTTATGTAAATTTAAGTTCGTTAATGTACAGTGTAACATTCGTTTCAGGCGTAAAAAATAGTGATTCAACAGTTCCATACAATACCCAATGATCATCACAAGTGTACTCCTTAATCTCCAAAACCTCTTTAACCCATGCCTCAATACACCTTCCTTCTGGTAACCATCAGTTTGTTCTCTATAGTTAAGAGTCTGTTTCTTGGTTTGCCTCTCTCTTTCTTTCCCTTTGCTAGTTTGTTTTGTTTCTTAAATTCCACATATGAGTGAAATCATATGGTATTTGTTTTTCTCTAACTGACTTATTTCACTTAGCATAATACTCTAGCTCCACACATGTCATTGCAAATGGCAAGACTTCATTCTTTTTTATGGAAGAGTAATATTTCATTGTATATATATGCCATATCTTCTTTATCCATGTACCAGTTGATGGTAACTTGGGCCGTTGCCATAATTTGGCTGTTGTCCACTATGAACATCAGAGTGTATTTATCCCTTTCAATAAGTATTTTTGTATTCTTTGGATAGATACCTAGTAGTACAATTGCTGGGCTATAGGGTTGCTCTATTTTTAACTTTTTAAGGAACCTCTATACTGCTTTCCAAAGTGACTGAACCAGTTTGGATTCCCACCAACAGTGCAAGAAGTTTCCCCTTTCTCCACATTCTCACCAACACCTGTTGTTTCTTGAATTGTTGACTTTAGCTATTCAGTACTGTGTAAAGTTTATAATTTTTTAAATTTTTTAATGTTTTTTATTTTATTATTTTTGATACAGAGAGAGACAGAGCATGAGAGGGGGAGGGGTAGAGAGAGAAGGAGACACAGAACCGGACGCAGGCTTCAGGCTCTGAGCTAGCTGTCAGCACAGAGCCTGATGCAGGGCTTGAACCCACGAACGTGAGATCTGACCTGAGCCAAAGTCGGGGGCTTAACTGACTGAGCCACCCAGGTGCCCCTGTACTGTGTAAAGTTTAAACACCAGGGAAAGAAATTCAAGATGACATAAAGAAATAGAAAGACATCCCATACTCATGGATTAGAAGAGCAAATTTTGTTAAAATGCTTATACTACTCAAAGCAGTCTACTCATTTAATGCAATCTCTATCAAAACACCAATGGCATTTTTCTGAGCTAGAACAAGCAATCTTAAAATTTGTATGGAACCACAAAAGACCACAAATAAGCAAAGTAACTTTGAAGAAGAAAAGCAAAGCTGGAGGCATCACAATTTTGGACTTCAAGTTATACTACAAAGCTGTAGTAATCAAAACAGTATGACACTGACACAAAAATAGACACATAAGTTAATAGGACAGAATAGAGAAACCCCCAGAAATGAGCCCACAATTATATGGTCAGTTAATCTTTGACAACATAGGAAAGAATATCCAATGGGAAAAAGACAATCTCTTCAATAAATGGTGTTGGGAAAACTGGACAGCAACTTCATTTTAAAAAGAATGAAACTGGACCACTTTCTTATACCACACAGAAAAATAAATTCCAAATGGATTAGGAACCTAAATTTGAGGCCTGAAACCATAAAAGTCCTAGAGGAAACACACGCAATAACTTCTTTGCAGCAACTTCTTTCTAGATAAGTCTCCTGAGGCAAAGGAAACAAAAGCAAAAATTAACTATTGGGACTACATCAACATAAAAAACTTTTTCACAGGAAGGAAACAATCAACAACAAAAAAAAGGCAGCCTACAAAATGGGAAAAGGTATTTGCAAATAACATATCCTATAAAGGGTTAGTATCCAAAATATATAAGGAACTTATAAAACTTAACTCTTCAAAAATGAATAATCCAATTAAAAATGGATGGAAGACATGAATAGACATTTTGTTAATAAGATATATGAATGGCCAACAGACACATGAGAAGATGCTCAACACCATTATCATCAGAGGAATGCAAATCAAAGCGACAATGAGATATCACCTCACACCTGTAAGAATGGCTAAAATAAAAAACACTAGACAAATAGATTTGAGAAGGAACATAACAGTAGTTTGGTCCCAGCTCTTACCAGATCTTTATGACTGGTTAGTAAAAGGATAAGGAAGTAACTCTAAGTCATTAAAAATAATCTTGGAGGCCTCTGATAATATTGAATCACAAGTATACTAAAGAAAAGCACCAGAGTTGAACACACTGGAATATATACTCTTGAAGCCTTCAGTCTCCATACAAGGACTTCTACTTTCCAGAAGCTGCCATGCATGCGGAGGCCCAAATTAGCCCAGGTGGAGAGACTGCATTAAAACATCCTGAGACTATATGAAGGATGAGAGGGAGATGGAGAGGGAGAATGAAGAGAGGGAGAGAGAAAGAGAAAGTGATGCTCCCAGCAATCCCCCACTGGCTTTGCTTCAGCTCCAGGCTTTTCTAGTTCCTGACTACAACTGCATGTGATACCCAATGCCAGACTGTCTGTCCTAACTTCTCCAAAATTCCTACCTCTTAAAAACTGTGAGACATAATACAGTGAATGTTATTTTATGTCACTATATTTCATAAAAACCTTTAAACCTTGTTAAAATTGTCACCTCTTTCTAGGTCCTTTGCACACTAGAGGGAAGGGGAAAACACAAAATTATTCATAAAAAATCAAATAGAAGACATTTCCTCCAACAGAAAACCAAGAAGAACACACATATAAAATTCTGCTTGCTTTAAATATAATGCCATTGCACAATGGTTCATCATAGGGAGAAGCAAAATGGTGCTGCACGACCTTGTGGAACATCAGGCCTGTGTGACCCGGGAGCGGTGAGTCTCCTCTCAGCCTTAACTGGTCAGTGGATGGGGCCTGCTCCTCCTGGACCCACTCTTCTACAGGCTTTGTCCAAGAGTCCCAGTAAAGGTTCTGATGGTGAATGTGTGCTACATTCCTCCTCAGACCCCTTCCCAGTTTGACAAGCTCCAAGAAGCCAGCACATAAAGCAGCACAGGAAATGCAAGACATCTGTACTGGGGCCTGGGAACACACTTTCCTCAGTCCCCTTGCTGGTGTGGTCCTGGCATGGAGCAGGGCCTCTTGAGAAATGAATTAAAGAAACAAGTCCAGTGGAGAACATGGGATTCCACTTCCATTCATCTTCCTTATTTTGCAAACACCACATTCTGCAAATCCCATGCCAGTAAAGCTCTTGGATCAGCCCTCAAATTCTTCTGGATCCTTAAGGGAGGAGATGTCAGGGCTGGCCAAGAATCTAAGTGGAAACTGATGACAGAAGCTGACATTAATCAGCTACACAGTATGTTCTTCCCAGCAGGTTTCTTCCAATAAATCAAAGGCCAGCAAATCCAAGGGGTGTTTAGCCATGAGAGAGCAACTGTTTGCTGTTCTCCTTCCTTGCTAAAGATGATGAATTTAATGTTTAATTGAATCCAACACTGGTGGCCGTGGGAGTGTTTGCTGTAGGTGTTGGGTGCACATACCAGGAACAGTCACATTTCCTCATAGGCCGGGGGCTCTATCCAAGCATCTCCTGTTACACATGGTTCATCGTTTATGTTAAAGTTTCCTGGCCAAGTGAAGCCACCACCCTATCTAGTGATCTGAAACAGACTCACTCTTTCGAGTTGGAATCCTCAGGCTGTTTTTGGTGACCAAATAATTTCTTTTCCTTCCTGAAAGACCTAATTAAGATACTTAAAGATATTAGTGTAATAATGTCTGTTTAAAATACAACCAGGGCTAACCTCTTTCAACATCAGTATGTGTGGGGATGGGATGCTGGACTCCGAGAATGGGGAGCCTTTTGTCTAAGGCCATGATCCACTCATGCTAGAGGTGCCACCTGAACTACATCACTTTACATCTGAACTTCTTGCTATCTTGAAAATGAGACTTAAAACCCCCATCACTGATTTGTGATAATCATTAATGAAGAAAATGTGTGGAGACCCTTCCTATGCTGCACAAGCACTATGAACATGAAAAAGTCAGATTATTATGATTTGTATTTTTAATAATAAAGTATTTATTAAGGAGCATGTAAAAAATGGGACTGGCTCTTAGTGTAGGAATTTCTGAGTGAGAAGCATAAGAAGAGCAAATGCCATGATCTCAGCAACAGATCCAATGTGAATCTCTCTTCTAAGACAAATATCTTGATGAAGATAAGATATTTTTATCTCCCAGGCAAGACTCATAACTAATCTACATTAGACCAATAAATGGGAATTTACAGAAAAAATTCAGCTGCTTACAACCAAATAATAATTCTAGAATCAATTATTTGGATAATTAATGTGATGATATTTCTTGAGCATGAATAATAATTCAACTGCAAAGTGATTTTGCATAATTTTGGAAGGTAGACCTAGTTATGTTGATAATGTTTCCAATTTTTTTCAGATTCTACCCCATAAATATCTTGGCTTTGGTAAGAAAAGGAATATGAAATTTGATATTTTTTTATTTCCTTAATGATTATCAAACTGCAGAATCAAAATTACATATATTTATATATTTTAAAACATTATCACATTTTTTATGACTTTAGATTCTTACAATGGCCCTGAAATTAGCAGGCAAATCTCACATCTGTCTTCAGACACAGAAACTGAAGTTCAGGTTGGAAAAAGGATCTGCTCGAGGTCCCAAGATACCTGGTGGTCAATTTCACACTGGGGCTGGTCTTCCTGATTCCTCATCAGACCACACTGTGTTATGCTTTTAGAAGTCATCAACCTAAGAAGAATAGGAAATCTAAATTGCTGAAGATGGTTTTGTGACACACACCAATACTGCGAGGAATTCCATCCTAGACATCTCACAAAAATGTATCAAAGCACCAATTTGTAGACCAGTACCAGACATATAGAATATGTTCACAAAAATGACTATGGGTGCATAAGATACTTGTTCCATTCACTTTCTCTTCTACAAGGGTCAGTATATTATAATGTTTATGCACAAAGGTTTTGGAATTGAACAAATGTGGCACAAACTCTCATTGGGCCACTTACTACTTCGTGTGACTTTAGGCAATATCCGTTCTGGGGCTTGGTCTCTTCCCATATAAAATGGGGCTAATATCTATCCAATAAGAAGTTTGCGAGGATGAAACAGCTTACATATGCCTGCCTGTGCCTAATGATTTGTCTCAGCTCTAAGTCTTCCCTCTGCAAGAGACGTCTTTCCAGACTCCAGCAGATACATAGCCCACCCCCACCGTCCCCCAGCATCCGCTGATGTTGATGCCATCATCCTACTTTCTTTCTTGGAGCACTTTTCATTATCTGAATTTACATTACTTATTTATTTGTGTTTTTATTAATGAGTTTATTGTTTTTTTTTTTTCAACCACAGGTTTTAAAAGAGTAGGAACTCGACTCTTGTCTTCACTGCTTCTTAAGGTTATTACAATATGGTGAAACACCAATTCTGGGGACACGGCTCCCATTACACTGAATGCTCATAGCCCCTCTTTATGTGTATGATGCAATAGTTCCAGTCATATATGTGGCAGCCTTGTCATTTCTCAGTGAAGGCTTAGTAAGTTCTTTGTGCACAAAGTAAGTGTATATGTAATATGTAATGTTAAGCATATATTTCTTGCCAGGTCTTAAAATAAGGTCTAGAAATGCGAAGATAAATAAAACACAGTCTCTTCTTACCATAGGCTGATACTCTGGTACTGAAAGGTTTTATCACCTTACCATATAAGGTTAAAATACAGCCAACTTTATATAACCTTCTCTATATAGAAGCCATTTGAAAAACGATTTTCTATTTTAAGTCATTTATCTTCACATGATCGTGATCATTAAAACTAAAACACATGATTTCCTGAGTAGTTTCTTCCTGCAAGGTTCTGTACTAGTCAGTGTGGGGGCACAGAAATGACTAATATAACATATTAGTATGTGGTAAATATTTTCAATATTCAGATTTATATATGATAGAAATTCTATGACACCAGGAAGCCACAGACAGTGTGGTATGTTGGCTTACGCCTAGCATACAATCCTGGATACAAACATGCCCAATAAGACAGCTGTGTCACCTGCTCCATTCATAGTTTGTGTGTGATTTTGGTAAGGAGGAGGAGAGGACGCTGAAGGGGGGAGATGACTAGCTAATAACCTAGGATAGGAAAGTCAATACTTGCCCCTTTAATGACACGTCCGCATCACGATTCCACATGAACATCAGAGGTTTTCAGGCCAATCAATGGGAAGGCTAAAGGAAAGCTGAGCGTATCTAGAGACTTGCTTTGGAGTTCCACAATCTTCTTTGAATGAAGAAAGGTTATTATTAGCAGAGAGGAGTGTATTTCCCACCCACCCCCTGCATCCAGGTGGACATTTGCCCACATTACAAAGTCAGCACCCTGCCATTTACTGCCATTCTCTTTATTCTCAGAGAGGCCGGATCCTCAAAAACTATTGAAATCAAATTCCAATGGAATTATTGCTGTGACCAACAAGGGCTGCTGTCAGGATATGTGATAACCCCCAGTGCTAGTGCTGTATCTGCTCCCGCTGTGCAGTGTACATTAAAGATCACAAGACACGCCACTTTAGGTTCCAAGGACACAGTCAAGGGCATTGAGAAAAGGAGACAGCAGTGTCTTAGGACATATTTTAATGCCTTGTTTAAAAGTCTAACCGTCTTTCTATATTCTCTGCTGTTTCCTCCCCCAAACCATCTACAGCTGTATTGCATATGTCTGTTAGAGTTTGATTTCTCTTTGGTCCTCTCTTACATTGCTCCATTAATGCATTACAATCTCATTTACTCTTTCACGGGCTCATACAGGGGACCTCAGAGACCATCATTTGCAACCCTTCAACTTACAGATGAGGATTTAAGAGAAAAGTTCATTCCCAGAACCAAATAAAAGATAGGACTTCTCTTACCAGGAAAGTGAGAAATCTTTATTTTCTAAAAAAAAGATAAATGGAAGAGGAGAAGGAGGATCTTGAGGAAGAATCTGGAGGCTGCATAAATGTCCAAAATATATCAGCTCATAGATTTACTTATAAGTCATGTAAATTTATGCAGTAGTGAGTGAGTATGCCAAATGAATGAACAGGTCCACATGTACTCCTAGGTTGAAGGCAGAGTTTAAAAAGGACAAAACAAATTCTCTTCTCTCTCTTTCTCACTTCCTCCCTCCCTCTCTCCTTCTCCTCTCCCCATCTTTCCCCATTGCTCCACCCCCCTCACCATCATGATCACCCTCATCATCATCCTCACTCATAAACTACCAGAAAAACTATCAGAAAAGGAGTTAAGATACTTGTACAAACAAGTTGAAAAATGTAATGATGTAAACCGAGAGGGCTAAGAGGGAACATTCAGGGATGATGTCAGATTAGGGAAATAGAAAGATAGTAGAGTTGTCAGAGGGAATCAAAGATATTTCTAGAAACAAGGACTGGTGAGCCAAAGGGAAATTAAATGAATATGCTGATGTTTACTTTCCCAGCTCTTCATAGGAAATTGAAGATGGTTTTGTGGAAGGCAAGTGGGGAAAAGGTGAGTCTATAAACCATTATCCACTCAAAGCCTTGATTTAAAACATTTGCTTTCAAACACACTAAGGATTTAATATTTAGTTGTTAAAATTTGCAAAGTGAATTCTTTTCCACAATTTTTTTGAAGAAAATACCTTGAGGAATTGAAAATATGCCAAATAGGAAAAAAGATGTACAACATAAAGGCATACTGTTGGAATTTTAGGGCCTATAAGCCAGGGGCTCCCCTACCAAAATGCTTTCCTCCCTCCCTCCATCTCCTTGATTATTTGGTCTAATATGGCAGGGGGCTTGGTTTTCAGGGACCACAGAAAACAAATGCCCAGCACTTGGCTTCAGAACACCTTGATGTATTTCCAGTCATAGGTCACCTTATCATGGTGGAAACATGAGGACAGGAAGATTGTAGACAGTCTTGTCCTACCTTGGCTATCCCTGAAGAACAAGTCTGAATAATGTTCCTCAGTGTGAGGCTTGTCTGGGTAACTAGGAGTAATAGGATATTCTGGAAAGCTAGGTTCAGACTGGTAAAGAAGTAGCATGATTGAAGACAAGATTGGCTCATAGGAGGGGTTTGTTCTCCTCCTGCCTCTCCTAAACTCCATTACCTTGTGATATTAGTTTCCTCTGATAGGTTAGAAGTTACCATTCATAAAACGTCCTGAAATCTACTCTGCCCTGGAGCCATGACTGGATGAAGCAAGGGGTTTAGAGGGTACAACTGGATGGATCTCAGGGTTATTTCCTGAATCCCTGCTGGGTACTGGTCAGGAGACTCCTCTGTAAACCACCAAAGGAATGGAAGAAAAATAAGGATCAGTGAATTGTCTAGGGAGAAAAATGGAGGGATCAAATTACTGCAGCTAGAAGAATTCTGAGGCCAGTAATACATTGTACTGCCTCTGATTGGCTCCTACCCTTGGAGCAACGTTAGTCCTCAGTGTCTTTGCAGTGTGTGGAGCAGGGTGGGCGGCACTTGCAAGTCTCTGGATCTCACTGGTCACTGCAGTTGGGCTTGGCATGTAGAAGAGAAGAGGCGAGTGCAGTGCATCCAGTGCAGAACATGCAGTGGTCAGCCTTCAAGATAGCTATAAATGGAAAGAAGTAGACAAGTGGAAAGAGATGAAGGGAGTGGTGAGCAGTAGAGAACAGGACTGTGTGTGCCTCGGCGCTCTCTGCCTCTCTGCCTGGACCTATAAATAATGGACACACCATTGTGACCATCTTGCTGTGATGTAGTTTCTAAGACCTTCCATTATACTTTCTCCACATTATTTCCTCACGATCAGTCCACTGTAAAGTCAGCCTTTGCAATCCCATTTTATGAATTAGCACATTAAGGCTGAGACATGTTTAGGAGTCCCTGGAGTCACCTAACTAATGAAGGGAAAGAAGGGTCTTGTGCTCTGGTTGTCTGGATGATAGAGGGGAGCTGCAGTCACTCCTCTGGGGACCCGCCAAAGATGTCCTCATTGCTCAGAGATATCAGGGAGCAGTCAGGGAAACAGACACACACGGTGAGAGGTCTATGGCACGAAATGTGGAGGAGAAGGCCAAAGACCAGAGGTTAAGGAAAAAGAGGTGTGAAGGAAAGAAAACACTCTGTCTGCAGCGGCAGTCCCTGGGCCCATGTGTTTCACTGAACAGCCTGTGTCCCGGGTTGGGCGGTGGATGAGGAGAAGAACTACACCCACGCTGCTGACTAAGGCCCTCGGGGGACATGGCAGAGTGGAAAGGATCCATGATTCTCACCCAGGCCTTCAAGAGGTGAGAAGGAGGGTGTCTGTGTGACCATCAGTTGTGGCCAGAGAGGGCAGGATGAGGTCAGGAAGGGCAGACCCGGGGCAGAAGTCATGAGAAGCAGAGGCAGAGAGCAACAGCCACAGCAGGTGTCCTCGCTTCATCAACTGCTAGCCTCTGATTAGCCTCCCCCCAAACCTCACATTCCAGAATGAGTCAGTGTCATTATCCATTCCTGCTGTGTATTCCAGGGCTGGAGGGGAGGAACCTGGCAAACAGAGGAGGCCCCTCAACGCATGCATTTGGCCCAAAATGCACCCAAAATGTTTTGTTCTTTGTAGTCGTCCACATCCACAGGATGCTAGAACACCTTCTGTGCTATCGCACTCCTGATGTTCTCATAACAAAACTTTCATTAATTCAATCAGTGAGTCACGCATTCACCTATTCAATAAACATTATTGCATGGCAGGTGACTTCTGGACAACAGAGGTGTCTGGACTTGCAGGTCCTAGCATTCTGGGAGAGCACAGCCTGGTGGGGCATCCAGAAAGTCAACAGACAATTTCAATTTAGTATGATTGGAAGATGTGAACAAACCAGGTGCCGAGTAGAACTGCACTGAACCTAGTCGGAGGATAGATGGTGAGTGGGAGGAAAGTCTGGGGCCGTCCAAGGGCAGCCTGACAGTGCTAGACTCATCCCCAAAGATCCCAAAGAACATTCTATAGTACCCAGGCTGTGCTTTTGTCCTCATGGCCCAAAACGGTTAATAGAGCCCCACCCATCACCTCTTAGTGTTGTAACATAGGCAAGAACAACAAACCCCAGGGAACTCATGCTACCCGATAGTCTGAGGGATTAATAAGAGTCTTCTTCCATGCTGTCTTTATCATCATTAATTCATCCATCCTCCCAACTTCAGTGTTTCTTCATGCCCTATCCTGAATGTGGAGCATTACGTTGTACAAAAGAATGTAGTTGCACCCATCACCTCTCATTATTCATCATCATTGCACAAAATAATTTTTGCTGTGCTTGGACCCATCAACACTCTTGCTCCTCAACACACACACATGCACACACACAGAGACACGGGCTGGATTATTAGTAGGGACCACAGACACTTAGAGCTTAAGGATACCACACAGCCGTCTCTCCCAACTTTCATTTTGCTGAAACTCCAGCTTCACCACAGGAGTGGTCTATTAGGACACTCAAGTAACTTCCATGGAGGGCTGAGTGAAAAGGTTAGGGCCCCAGGTCATCTTCTGGACCTTGGCACTTCCCATATCTGGTAAGTTGACACCAGATTTAATTATGGTCATGGGCTTTGATGATCTGGTCCAACTTGTAGCTTTATGTACAGATTTATGTTCTTTCTCCTTTTCCTTACCACTGTGCCTTTCTACTTGGAAAGAGTAAGCCCAGAGCCTGAAATGTTGTATTGTCTAAGTGCCGAACATGGATCCAGGGATTCAGCGACTCTGAGCCAGGCCCTTTTAAAGTTCTATGATATGAGATAAGTCACTTCAGTGTTGAGGAGCCTGCTTCTTGTAAAAATAGAGACAGTAATAATTCTTGCCTTAAGGTTTTTAGGAACATGAACATTTAAATGCAAATAAGTCTGGCAAAGCCTTCCAATAAAAATGATAGTTCCCTTTCTTTTCCTTTAAAGGGATTTTCTCTAACAAAAGATTTGCATCCCTAGGAAATGGAGGGTCTCTGATAAAAGGAGAAGTAACTCAGACACAAAAAGAAAAAAAGAAAAAAAAACCCTCAGTGCTGGCCTGGATTTGAGGAAGCTTCCATAACTAACAGCACAAATTTCCCTCTCTCTTGGCTGACAGAATTGGAGGCGAGAGCCTGATACTTATCTCCTTCCATCTGTTTCTGTGTGCAGACTTATTATAATGGATGTTTCTATTCCAAAACAGTGGCCCCTTCTATACAAATGTGCAAAACATTTCTCTTAATTTCCTTGTGCTTTGCTCTCAGGCTTCCAATTGCAAAAGCAAGAGGTGCTAAAAAGATGGCTTCCTCCTGACTTCTCTGCTGAGAGGTAGCCCCTGGGGAGAGTAGGGCCATGAGGCCAACTCTGGAATGGGAATGTTATCTCCAGAGACCTTCCTCACTCCCGAAGTCCCCCATTATCCCTTCAACCCTCACGGAGTGCACCCTTAGTTTGAGTCAGATTCGTTTCGTCCATGTTTCCCAAATATAGTCTTTTTCCCCATCTTGCTGATTCTGATCTATTCCATCTGCCCCTTTACCTACCTTCAACCTTCACCCAAAGCCCAGATTCTCATCTGTAGCCCCGACCTGTCACCCCTAACCCAACCTCCAAGCTTGGGCTGTGCTTTGTTCCAAGAGTTGGGAGAGTGACAGGTTATGTTCTCAGGCTAATCTGGGAGGACTGGGACTTCAAGCATGTCTCACTGGGAAGAGGAGCCTTTCCTCAGGCAGAGTCAGGCACTGTTGGAACTTTGCTGAGATCATGAAAGAGGTCAAGTGGGCCAGCTTTCCTTCAACCTCTTTAATTCCCAGGAACCTGCATTCCCATGGGTCTGAGTCTATACTTAGAAACTATGATGGACTGAATGTGTCCTCCCAAAATTCATATGGTAAAGCCCTAACCTCCAATGTGATGGTATTAGGAGATGGGATCTTTGGAAGGTAATTAGGATTAGATGAGGTCATAAGGTCTCACTTCAGATTGCTATAACAAATGACCACAGACTGAGTGGCCTACACAACGAACATTGGTTTCTTGCATTTCTAGAGGCTAGGGGGTCCAAGATGAAAGCAGTTCCCATATCTGATGAGGCCTCCTAGGTTGCAGACAGCCACTTTTCAGTTGTATCCTCAGATGTTAAAGAACAAAGAGAAAGGGCAAGTTCTATGTCTCTTCTTCTAAGGGTACTATTCTCACTCAAGAGGGCTCGACCTTCAGGATATAATCCCCTCCAAAGGCCTCACCTCCTAATACTATCACACTTTGGGTTAGGATTTCAATGTATGAATTTTCAGGGGACACAAATATTCAGTCCATAACATGGCCTGATCTAAGACACCAAAGAAATTTAGAGGCTCAGATAGACATCAATATCCGAACATGCTTTTAGAAAATGTATATCCAGCTTGGAAGCCTGTCTAAACTGGTTGGTATAGACTGACTTTATTGCAGGGCCTGGAACCTAACATTCTGGGGCTATACCTGCAAATAGCAAGCTTGTAGGAACGTCTTCTATCCTGGATTGAGTATATCATCTTCTTTCTAGATATATTTTTCTTTTTGCATATTTTCTGCAATTGCTTTTACTCTAAGAAAACTAATAAACTTGTATGCCAGGCACATGATTTAGCAGGTAAATCTGTAATTCAGTCCTCAGAATAATCCAGTGAGGGGTGCCTGGGTGGCTCAATTGGTTAAGCATCCAACTCTTGGTTTTGGCTCAGGTCATGATCTCGTGGTTTGTGAGTTGGAGGCCCTCGTTGGGCTCTGTGCTGATATCGAGGAGCCTACTTAGGATTTCTCTCTCCCTCTCTCTGCTGCCCCTCTTCTCCTCACACATGCATGCACAGAAACACCTCTCTCTCTCCCCCAAAATAAATAAATGAACTTAAAAAAACAGTGAAATACATATTACAAGTCCCATTTTATAGATAAGGAAGCTAAGACTTAGAGGAGTTACTTCCTCCAGTACCATACAACTCCTAAGTGGTAGACAGATTGGACAAATGTAATGTTCTCTACATGAAGTCTTTTATTTTGCAGTGCAATCCATTTCATATTGTCAATTAAGAATGCTGAGGTTTCTATAGACATAGGATTAGCAGGACAAATCAAATAAAAGAAATCTCCAAATAATTATTGAATGACATCTCAGGATAGTAAATGCCTAACTGTAAATCACATAAATGTATTTCTACTTAGTTCTCTTTCGGTTGATCAAATAATGCCCATTTTTTCTTCTCTTTTCAATTTTTCTTTTCTTTTCTTCTTTTAGAAAGAAATAACATTTCTTCCCCATGCCCCCCCACCCCAAGCTTACTTATTTTTGAGATGGAAAGAAAGAGAGAGATTGAGCTCAGGAGACAGGCAGAAATAGAGAGAGAGAAATAATGACAAACAGGCTCCACTTTGTCAGTGCAGAGCCCAAGGTGGGCCTTGAACTCAGGAACTGCAAGATCATGAACTGAGCTGAAATCAAGAGTTGGACACTTAACACTGAGCCACCCAGGTACCCCGACCATTTTTTCTTTGGACTTCCACTGCACCATGCCATTATCATGGAATCTGTGACACTTGGTGAATTTATTTTATTACATGGCATGTGAAGTTAGAGGAACTTTGCACACAATAGGAGATCTCCTTGAGACCAGGAATTATAACTTGGTGACCAAAGAATGTCAACACTACCCCCAGACCCAGGCAAAGGGCTGTCTGTCACAAACTGCACGTCAAGCACCCTTATACTTTGGAATGGCTTCGTGGATATTTTCTAAGTCTCCCTGGAATTCCAAAGGCCAGTTCCAGCCCTTCCAATTTCATTTGGGTGAATGGAATGGTCTTAGGGCCTCATGGCCAGGCCCTGGCTCTAGATTTCTGGAGGGAATCTGGAGTAGCTCTCACTGGCCAGCATAGTATTTCTTTCAGCCATGGCATGAAATTATTTTGCCAGGAGCTGCTTACATGCTGATATTTGTGACATAAATATTTATACAGAAAAATTATTTTTCTAGAGCTCTATGTATCCAAAAAGCAGCCTTGATCTGTTTTCTGAATATGTAGCCCCCTAGGTACAAAGTATCTGCTCAGTAAATATTTGATACAATGAATGAATTGATAAATGGTCTGTGATAGTTCAAAATAAATTAAATTAGGAACATCTGGATTTTTTTTCTTGACTATGGAGTTGGCATTAAAGGTCATTTTCCAAAAACAAAGTGTATAAAACTCACTCCAGCATCAGAGTCCAGGGAATTGTTCCCAGAGTCAACTAAACTCTGGGAACAGTTGATACCAATCAATTCATTCAGAAAGCCCAGAAAGCCATTAAATATGCTTATACGCCTCAGGCATGGGAAACCTAGCATCTTTAAACAACTGGCCTCCCCCACACCCACCATTATAGGGTCACCAGGGCCAGGAAGTCCCAAAGACATTTAAAAAAACCCTGATTTATCTCAATCTTATTCAGAGCTAAAATGACTTCTTTTTTTTTTTTTTTTTAATTTCTATGCTGATGTTGAAATGAAATCTTCAAGACAAATGGCTTTTGAGTGGTGGAAATTCCAGCCCCAAGAGAGAGGAAGAAAATGAGCTTTCTGTAGCAAGGGCTGAAGCCACCAAGACTGTGGTATCTGATTGGCTAATGTGTTATATTTTGAGTGAGGACTGACAAGAGCCTTATGTGAAACCATTATGTGATTCTGTGGAAGATACCTCCCTTATTTCTTACTACGTGATTTCCAAAGGAATTGGGCCTGTTGTCAAAAATAACATGTTTCATATGAAATACAGATTTATTGGGACTCGGGTAAGTTATTTATGATCTTGGGTTTATGGCTTTAATAACCTATTCTTCCAAGAGGGTGTCTGAAGAAGGAAGGTCCTATGGCGAAGGGCCAGTGAATTATGCACCATGATGGGGGGAGGCCACACATTCCTCTCCCAGAGATGGCTTGTCCTCACAGATGTCTTGAGCAACTAGTATGTGTGCAGTACTGCATTAACCACTGAGTGTATACATACAAGACATAGGTCCTAAACTCAAGGCCTTACAATCAAACTTCTGTAACATGAAAACATCATGAATCATTTAAATGGAGATTTAATTTACCCCATAAGAATTCAGTTCCCAGTGGATTGAGATTCTCAGAAACTTCTGAAGTTAGTATATTTTAGGCAGGGTCCTGAATATTGAATTTGTTTGTGAGAAGCTTAAAATTAAGGAAAATATTTGAGTAAACAAATGAATGAAAAACAAATGAATGGGAAAATTCAAGGTGCTTTCAAGCTCAAAAAAGAGGAGAAGAATGGTTGGATGGTCAGGATTTTGAATAGACCAGAGGAACTCAGGATGAATAGGCAGATTTGCTAATTTTATCCTACTTTGGTATTTCTACTGAACTAACACATTGACTGTAATAGTCCACATCCTTCTTGACAATTATTGAGAATGCACCCCAAATATATCACAATTATTTCTCTCCCAGAATGTATGTATGCACAATATGCACTGGGTAAGACTATCTGTGTGTAGATGGCAAGTGTTTGGTGTATGATGTGTAGGTGAGGGCATGGTGGGATGCAATGATATGACACATGTTGTGCTTGGATATACATGTGTTATGTGGAGAGTACTTAACTGAGCTGGGCAGAAATGTCGCCAAGTTTTCCAGCAATCCGAGCCCTACCCAGTGGGCCTTCTAGGACAGCAGTGTGCACGAGACAGACCCTGGCCACATCATATGCCTTCTCAGGAGATAATCTTCCTTTATCATAGCTTTTTGCACACTAAGTCATAAATGATTTCATATTTCTATTAACAACAAAGGTGTAGAGGCAGAAGCCTGGAGATTTGGCCAGATTACTTTGTTTTAAAGCTGTGGACAATGGCGCCAAAGGCAGTGATTCGGGCACTACCTAAAGAAACACAGAGCAGAACTATGTTTTGGACCCAGAGATAATCAGATATAGTTCCTACTCCCAAGGAATTAACTGGACAATGCAGCAGACAAAATAAGCCCTAACAAAACACAAGAGGTTAGGTCAGGCTGAGGTGGAGCTCTATTCTGTAGGAACCCAAGAAAGACACAGGCTGGAGACCTAGGGAAAGTAACAGGAGAGGTGTTTTGTTTTGTTCTGCATTTTTTTTTTTGCTTTGTTATTTTTTTTAATTAAAATATTTTTTGAGAGAGAGAGTGGGGCTGAGGAGGAGGACGAGGAGAGAGAGAGAGAGAGAGAGAGAGAGAGAGAGAGAGAGAGAGAGAGAGAGAGAATCCCAAGCAGCCATCATGCTCAGTGCAAAGCCCAACATGGGACCAGATCCCATGACCCTGGACCCTGAGCTGAAATCAAGAGCCAGACACTCAACCCACTGAGCCACCCAGTGATGTGACAGCTTTTAAGCTCCATTTGTAGCATCTTGAAGTTAGGAAAGAGATGGGGTGAAGAAAGATGTCCAGGATGAAGGTGCCAGGGATAAACAAAGCCAGACACTAGTTAAGGGGGACAGATTTCAATCAGTAATGTACTATTGCAATAGGGAAGGGAGTCCAGTGTGAATTGGACCTAACTTCCATCTACACAGCAGTGGCTGCACATTAAAGGCAGAATGAGGGACTAGTTAGTGGGGTGAGTAGAGGCTCAGTAGAGTAAGGAATGTGAAAAAGTCTAAACATTGGAGGGGAAGGATTGGTCAATATGACATCCAACTGTGTTTGCTACCTGGTGCTCTTTGAAGTCAGGCTCCCACTCTCCTACAGATGCTGGGAGATGGGGACCCTATCTTCAGGTGTTGGCTGAAACAGTGAATTCTTTTGACAGTCTTGAGTTTTTCCAGGTAGGCAATTTAACAGGGGCCGAGGTCATCCTAGGCGTGTGGCCTTGAGCTGTTACAAACAATGTCAGTGTTTTAGTCAAATTTCTGTAAGTCAAGATTAAGGCTTCATCCAGAAAGGGCTCAGAGGAGCCCAGCTAGAGTCTGGTCAAGGGACAAAACGAACTGAGGTACAGAAGGTTGGCAGTTGCAGTGAACGTGGAGAATTACAGGTGAACCAGGGCAATTGGGCCCCAGGCGTGTCGAGCAGAGGTAGGCTGGTGCAGAAGATGAAGCCAGAGAAGTAGTTAGGGTCCAGCTTTGGGACGACTCTTTGGGGCTGTCTGGTAGGATGACTTTTGTCCTATGACATATGAATCTTCGTCAAGAAGATGCTATTGAGAGTAGGATAAATGTAAGGGGGTGATATATGTAAGCCACACTATATAATTGGATTTTGCTCTTTGATTCCCTTTAAATCTTCACAGTAGGGAATGCAGCCCTTTAACCTGTAACAAGCCTTACGGTCCAGTTAAATATCAGCTGTGCTATTGAAAAATAATGAACACTGTTAACTGTGACCCTTCTGGTAGCAAGTGACAGAAATCTAGCTCTGTTAAATCTAACAAATAGACATATAGGGGTCGCATTAAGTGTTATTTAAAACAATATTTTTCTGGATCATCAGAAAAGGCATTGCTTTGGACAGATGTTCATGTCTGCAAATGTCTCCCACAAGATTGCCCTTGATTAGTACAACATTTTTTTACAACCTGCTGCTCAGAGAGTGGTCCACAGATTGGTAGCACTGCATCATCTAAGATCTTGTTAGAAATACAGAATCTCTGGCCTTTCACCAGAGATCAGAATCTGAATTTTAATTAAATCCTCAGGAAATATGTGTGCACAAAAATGTACTAGAAGCACTTATTCAAGGCACCCTCTCTCCGTGCCAAACACTACACAAAGGCAAAGATGGAAATTTGAAAGGATGGAAGGAACAATAAATGGCACGAGCTTTGTAATCAGGCAGAAGTGGGTTCTAATTCAGACCCTGTGACATTGCGTAAGTTACTTACACTAATCAATATCGGAACATATCAGGTGCTCCATAAATGTTTGCTCTGTTTTTCCTCAGCTTCACCTAAATCCAGGGACACTAATATAATTGGTCTATACAGTCTGCGCAACATTTAATGAGTAAGTAGTTACTGGCATTTAGCATGAGCAGAGAAACAAACATTTCCATTATCAAACTTCTAAGATTATAGTGTGAAATAGTTATTTGGCATAATCTACTCTTATCCAGTTAATATAAAATTAGTGGGACACCTGGGTGGCTCAGTCATTAACCATCTGACTCTTGATCTTAGCTCACATCTTGATCTTGGGTCATGAATTCAAGTCCACATTGGGCTCTGCACTTGGCATGAAGCCTATTTAATAATAATCATCATCATATATATATATATATACATATATATATATATATATATATATATATATATAATCAAGAGGTAGATCAGTGAAAAGACTTCAAATATGTAGCATTGGTTGACATGTCAAATGGTAGGAAGAGGCCCTTAAAAATACTATATTGGAGGTGGTAAAAAGTGGTGATTCGTGGCATGCAATTTGGAAATGTTTGGTAAAATAATTGACAACCATGATGTAAACTTAATAAATTTATGGCTCTAGGAGAAGGAGTGAGAAGTAAAGCTCTTACTAGTGTGTCAATAATGGTAACATTTGGCAAAGTGTTATCGAACAGATAGCTCAGGAAAGAGTTGACCAGTTTAAATGCAGAAGCAATGGGAGGAAGAACTCAGCAAAGACGGCGTGTCACCCAGTGCCCATGTCAGAAATGGCCGAGAAAGATAAAAATGGAAAAGACCTTTCCAGAGGGCAGATCCAGAGGCCGAAGAGAGCAAAGAACCAGAGCATGCCCCTACAGAGAGCAGAATGAGAACTTAGTTAAGGAATATTCCCCTTTCTCAGGCTAGGGGCTCGAGAATATTCCCCCAACTGGATTTCAGGATTGTCAGCTTAGTGCTTGATGTGTGTTCTCATTCTTTGCCTTTCTATGTGGCACTATTTTTTAAATAATTTTTAATGTTTATTCATTTTTGAGAAAGAGAGAGAGACAGACAGACCAGGGGAGGAGCAGAGAGAGAGGGAGACATAGAATCTGAAGCAGGCTCCAGGCTCTGAGTTGTTAACACACAGCCTGATGTGGGGCTCGAATCCATGAACCATGAGATCATGACCTGAGCTGAAGTCCAATGTTTAACTGACTGAGACACCCAGACGCCCTTGTGTGGCACTATTTATTATGGTAAACCTACCCCTATTCCATGATCGCCAATTGCCTTTTTAGTATGAGACTTTAGATCAAGGGAAAAAATGCCCCAATTGAGAAAGGGAAAGAAACCATAAGAGATTCTTAGAGAACAAACAGGGTTGATGGAGGGAGGTGAATGGGGGATGGGCTAGGTGGGTGATGGGTATTAGGAGGGTGCTTGTTGGGATAAACACTGGGTGTTGTCTGTAAGTGATGAATCACTGAATTCTACTCCTGAACCTAATATTTCACTGGATGTTAATTAATTAGAGTTTAAATAAAAATTTAAAGGCATGTGGGTGGCTGAGTCAGTTAAGCATCTGACTCAATTTCAGCTCAGCTTATAATCTTATAGTTCATGATATTGAGCCCCAAGTTGGGCTTTGCATGGACAGCACAGAGCTTGCTTAGGATTCTCTCTCTCCCTCTCTCTATGTGCCTCTCCAGCCCACTATGGCTCTCTCTCCCTCTCCAAATAAATAAGTAAATGAACATGAAAAAAATAAAAATAGTGAATAAATTTAAAAATTTTTAAGTGCCCAGACCTAACATAGAAAATACTGTTCATGACCATGACTTGTTGGATGCTAACAGATTTGTTTTTTTTTTTTAATTATGTCTTTATTTTATTTTGAGAGAGAGAGACAGAGAGTGAGTGAGGGAGGGGAAGAGAGAGAGGGAGACACAGAATCTGAAGCAGACCGCAGGCTCTGAGCTGTCAGCACAGAGCCCAACATGGGGCTCAAATTCATGGACTGAGATCATGACCTGAGCTGAAGTCGGCTGCTTAATCGACTGAGCCACCCAGGCACCCCCCCCCTTTTTTTTTTTCAAAATCCTAACAGATTGGTGGAGAATGCTTCCTGTGTGAGAACAAAAGTAATGCAGTCACTTGATGGCCAGAGGGCAGATGTGATTGACATTGCTGGTACTGACCAAAAGTTGGTCCTTTCTCCTTCCAAGTTGACAGAATTACATTACTCCTCTTTGCAGCTGATGGGGACCATGTGACTGGTTCTGATGTAAGAAATATGAGCAGAAGTAACAATTGTCCTTTCTTGGCTAAGGCAGCAAAAAGCCCATGTGAAATTATCTACTCTCTTTCCTTCACCACCACAAAAACCAGAGAAGAGGCCCACTGTCTGTCCATCTGAGTCTTTGATTGGTAGGGGTTCCCTCAGATGTGTGTTGGACACACCATGTGAGCAGAGAAACATACCTCCTTTAATAAGACCTGAGATTTTGGGGATTAATCTGTTACTACCACGTAATGTAAGACTGCTTTGGCAAGTGTTGGGATGGCCCCACAGAATCTTATGGAGCATAATTATTCACCCAACCCAGGCTAGCCCATCAAATTCCAAATGGATTAAAAGCACTTTTCTTCTGGGTCCCTCGGCCTTTCCTTTCAGTCTGCCAATGGCACCGCAGACCACAGAGACTGTCACTGCTGTGAAGGATTAGCTTGCTTTTCCAGCCCTCTTCATTTTAGTGGATCCAATCTGCTGGGCTAATTTTAAATCAGAAGATGCTTCAATATGAGTCATTAGTTTGTAATTGAGAAATAGCAAGCAAGATTTGCCAAAATGAAGAAAAGCAGCTGACTGAAACATGACTCTGGCAGGGACAGAGTAAATGCCACTCCAAACAGAGGGAACAGCAGAGAATATGATCTCTTCGCTCCCTAGCAGTAGAGGGGACGTGGAGGACAGACAGTGGGACCTCAGAGTCCATTGAAGTGGTGCTGTTATCAGGGTGGCATCTGGGGCATTTCAAAGGAGGGAGTGGTTTTAAAAAGAGAGGAAAGCAATCCCTAGGACAACGCCATTGCCCATCAGTTAAGCAATCACTTGTCAACATATACGAATTACTTATTATGTGTCAGTTTTAACAATATCCACCGACTGAAAACCATGATGTAAGGTATAAGGATTTTTTCTGACTGAGTCAGAGGCCATTTTCAACTAGAGGTTAGATTTTCTGAAAAAAAAAACTCCCTTGGTAATTTATTCAAAGTATTGCATATTTCTCCAGAGAAGAAAAATAAGACAGTTTCCTTCCAAGCTCAAACCTCACACAACTTGAAAGTTCTAAAAGTGATTTTGAGAAGCTATTGTGGAAAAAAATAACATGTTAAATGTATCAGCGAAAGTCTGAGCTTGCTTAAGTCAATAGCCATTCAAATGGGAAAAGTCCATGTGAAATGGGGTGATTCCAGACCAAGCTCTGGTTCCATGGCCACAGACTAAAAGTAAATTGAAAGGTGGAAACTCATTCCCTCCAAGTCAATGGGCCAACAGACATGGAGCGGCAGTGAGGCTGTTCCCCAAAGTTTTGTACCACCGTGGCTTAATCCTGAGATTAGAACCTCATCCGAGGAAAACAGATTCCTTCCAATAGTCACACACCCACTGGATGAAGCCACTGCGGTTTTTTCCTCTGCAGACTGAACACCCACTCACAGACCAGGTCTTCACCTGCTGGGCTCCTGTCTCTGCTTCAAATAATGGAGAAGGTGCCAGCTTCCTGCTTTAAGGGACACATGGAGAGAAAAGTTACAAACAGACACACAATCGCCAGGCACCATCATAAAACAGTGTAGCATAAGGACGTTGTCAGCCAGTATAGTTCTTGCTTACCAAGCTCCAGCCTGTTGGGTTCTTTGTCATGCCTCTGTGGCTTCTGCATGTGCTGGTCCCTCAAGCATGGATCACACTCCCCTCTCTCCTGTGTATTGAAACTCCATTTGTCATTCATTGCTCTTGGTGCCACCTCTTCCATGACAGTTTCCTTAATCTCCCCCAGTTGGGTGCTCTGATCCTTGTCCCGCGTTCCCTCTGCCTTCACCACCTCTTTGTACCTCCATCGAATCCCACTAGGATGCATGCTCCTTTGGAGAAGTGCCTATCAGCTCTGTTTGCATCATTTTCATATCCCAAATGCTCTTAATCAAAGCTCAGTTAATGACTATTGATTGCATTTATTGTGAAACAAGGAAGTAAATTTTTTGGGAGGGGCAAGGAAGGAAGACAAAAAGGTGTGGGTGAGTTAGATTGCCAGAACATGAAAGGTACAGCAATAGTGACTGTGAGGACCTATAGTCTCAAAGGGGGTGTGGGGAGCACTCTCTCCAAGATGAAAGGGGGAATAAAAAACACGTGTTGGGACAGGAAAGGGGGGTCTCTGATCTGAGCCTGGTGATTCCAGACAAGTCAAAAGCAAGAGAGAAAGAGGTGGCCATCAAGTATTTGATGGGAAGGTGGCGGGATAGAATGTTCTCACAAGGCCCCTCTGTTGTGAATGTCCTTCTAGAACCCTAGGACAAAGTAACATTACTTCCCTGAGCAAATTGTCAAATTTTTATTTATGTGGAAAAATATGTTCTTGAGGTAAATGAGCCTGTGGGTTCTGAGATGGGGTCTAGGAATGCTCAGTGCATTCAGCTCAGGGATTGCTGCCCTCCCCTTTGTTCTCACGAAGAGATGCCCCCTGGCTCTGAGAATCTGCTCCTCCACCCAGCTTGGTGCCCATGATGGAGTCTCTGGGATCCATTTCACCTGTGTGATCATCATGTATGTGATCCATGCATGTTATCACCGCATTTGCGTATCTTCCCATCATGCCCTCCTTTTGCCTACATGATAGTTACTTGCTAGAGTAAGTTGCCTACCCAAATATTTCAGTGAAATGCTTCCATAAACTTAAAAAAATAATACTCAGATTATATACATGTTCATGACTGTGTTATATGGTATCTATTTACTCGTTGATTAGAAATAAAGGCAGTTTTGTGCGGATATCTCAATGAAAAGTGGATAAAAGTTTGGATGACATGTGATAGAGAAATACGCCATGTATCCCAAGAAACCAGCCCTACTGACCATGCTCTCCACAGACTAACTTTTCCTCTGTGCTACACTGTCTTTAGGCAGTCAGTCTGAGAAATCTTTTCTCCAGCCTCCTCTTCAATCACTACTGCTTATATGAGCAGAGCCTAATGAACCCACAGATTAGTGTCATATTTCATATCTAGAGATATGCCAATACCAACAAATTTATAAATGTGGCACCAGTTTTCCCCACCCATGGGATTCCTAACACACTGACCAAGTGTAAATAAATTCAGTTTGTCAAACTGGGAAGCAGACTGGAGTGATAATAATCAATAGCCACAAAATTCCTTGCTGATACTAATTCAACCTCCACTAAATAAGTGCTGAACAACTATTCAAAGGACACTGGCACCTGGGTGGCTTAGGGGGTTAAGTGTCTGGCTCTTGATTTTGGGTCAGGTCATGATCTCATGGTTCGTGGGATCAAGTCCCTCATTGGACTCTGCACTGATAGCATGGAGTCTGCTTGGGATCCTCTCTCTCCATCTCTCTCTGCCCCTCCCCCCACTTTCACTCTCTCTCTTCCTCTCAAAACAAATAAACTTAAAAAAGAAAAGAAAGAATACTGGTTTGATGAGGAGCCGAATCATCCATCTGCCTGGAGAACCCATTATTTCAATCTAGCCCTGTCCTGGAGTCCCCAACTGCTTCTAGAGGCCCTGTTCCTTACTTCCCACGTGGGCCCCTTTTCTCACTATCTGTCTTCCACCATTCCTGTCCAGGTGGTAAATCCTGACCTGGATGCAGAAAGAGAATCACAGTCTCAGGGGGGATGTCATTCTCAGGCCCACTGACTCATCATGAAGAAGCACAGATAACCTGGTTAAAGAAATATATCGTAGGAAAAAAAAGAAATATGTACTAAAGCCAAGTATTTTCCTATTCTTAGTTTCATTCAACAAAAATAGTGACTGAGTGCTTACCACACGTACTTCATGCCTTTTTGAAAATTATATTCTTATTCTTGGTCCCAGAATTCCCTTATTATCTCATTTTTATTATGTTTCTACAGTTTCATTCAAAACTATCTATTAGTTGCCTGTTCTGTGTCAGGCATTTTGCCCACTATCCCTACCATTCCACATTTTATTCTATTCCCTAGGCAGGATCACTCTTAGTTTATAGAACTAGTTTATAGATTCAGCTTATTAGGAACTGATTCTATTATTGAAACCTATTTCAAGTGTAAGTGACAGAACCCAAGTCAACCAACTTAAGTTAAAAAAAAATTAAAAGGCAAGGGAAAGACTGTAAGAGTTCAGAGGTAGACTTCAGACCAAAGGAAAAGTGACAGGAAGGAGGACAGCTCTGAGAGCCTCCAGAATGGGGACTCTCGACTCTGAGCCTCTTGCTTGTGCTCTTCCCTGACCATTGGAGTCCTTGTGTTGTCTCCCTTCTGTGGTGAGTTGCATTATTTTCAGTTTTGTTCAAACTGTTAGCTCATCTCTAAAAGGAAGGGAAGTGTCAGGATGCAATATCAGAAGGGAGGCCTTTATTGGATTGTTTTGATCATTTGTACCACTTATACCAGAGATGAGAATAGTAATTAATTTGACCTGGCTCATGTGCCCAGCCCAATGGCAGCAGAACAAGAAAGTGGGATATCTTTTTCATAGTCTATCATAACCCCCCATCTGAAGCTAGGGAACAGCAGTTCTCTGATAAGGTGGTTGGGCTTATGCAGGGATTGCATTACTATAAGAAGAGGTAAAATGTACAGTGCAGGCATATATAATACATGTCCACACACTGACTGCCGGTTTAAATCTTCTGAGAAGAAAATACCAAAATGGAAATCAGTATGCAAGAGATTTATGGGGCACAATTCCTATGAAGAAAAAGGGGAGAAGAAGCATGAACAAGAAGAGGGGTCTTCAGAGTAGGATGCTGGCCTGACACTTCCAAAAAGAGAGAAAAGATGGAAGAGGGTTGTGTAGGAAGAGGCTCAGGCTCTTTTACAGCTCTAACCATGCTGGAGAGGCAATGAGGAGCGCAGGGCACCCACTGCACATTAGACAAGTCCTGTGTTGAGCAGGATGGCCCTGCTCCATATCTCTGCCACACTCAGTTGTTACCTGGGAGCACCCCATGAAGAGTGTGGCCTTGGCAAGAGTTCTGTGGTAGACCCTGAGGCAGCCAGAGGTATCAGCTAATCACAGTCCTCACAGGAGGCTTTCTCCTTGAGAAAGATTTGACTCATGCACTTCCATGGTTACCTCACTGATGTCGAGAGAGATCTTGGCTCCTGCTAAAGGTGAGTGACCTGATTAACTCAATGATGGAGCTGAAAGCTGAAGTCAACATGTTCCACTCCAAGTCCCTTGAACTTACCATTGCACCATCCTTCCCCAAAGCAGGTGTTCCTCTTACATTGGAATCTGCTTCTTGTTTGGCCATGCTGTTGATGTGCATTAAGAAGGCTAAGCTTTATTCTCAGAAGGCTCTCATTCCCAAGACAGACACCTACTCAAGAAGCCAGAAGAAAAGAGATTCCGCCAAAGCAGTAGGAACCATGATAAGTCTCTGTCAGCTGCAAAGTGATATGTGAGCATGTTAAAAATACACCATTCTTTAGCCTGATGTTACCATAAATCTTGAAATCTTGTCCAACTAGAATGGACTATCCAGAACCATAAAACAGTGACACAAACAACTTAATATTGTTCAGTTTAAAAGCCCCCTAGGTATATTCCTCCTAAATACAAAATCTCCCATCCAACTTGTCTCCACGATAGGATTAGATTTATAAACTTTATATTACCAAGTGGTTAGACAGCAAGAAATACATCAAGAATCACACAACCACCTGCTGAGCTAAAAATTCTGGTATTTGTTCCCCCACCTAAACAGGAGCTGAATGCATGTCCACCAAGGTGGCCGAGGCCTAGCTCTGCCCACCAGCAGGAGCCGGCAGTCACATCAGGCATGTCCATGTGTTGACAAGAAGAAATATCATTTTTTAAGTTGGAATCCAAAGCATGAGAAGAAATGCCTTTGTGGTATCTAGCCAATCCTGCTCATCTCTAAGTACACCTGAGTCTTGGAGTTGGGCATAGAATGTTTTAGTGGCTACTGACCCTGAAATTCACTTAGGTCACTGTTTTCTAGCCATGACCTTATGGTGATTTGAGAGAATGTATGGCCTTATGACCAGGGGTGAGGATGGAGAAAGTAATCATTATAAAGGGAATAAAAGGAAGATGATGCCAGTACACATGCAAATATGCAGCAATACCTTACTTATGAGGTGGACACATCCATTTACCAAGAAAATTAATGCTTCTGGATATCTAGGTCTAGTTGTCATAAAAGTAAATTGGTGGCAATGTAAACTGGTGCAGCCGCTCTGGAAAACAGTGTGGAGGTTCCTCAAAAAACTATCGATAGAACTCCCTTATAACCCAGCAATAGCATTGCTGGGGATTTACCCAAGAGAGACAGAAATGCTGATGCATAAAA